>NW_004524812.1:3251074-3285277 GCF_000260255.1 Octodon degus
AAAATAAATAAATAAATAAATAAAACTAGAAATAATCCCAAGCTTAATATCCATCAATGGATAAACAAATAAACAATTGTGGTATACCTTCGCAGAGGAGTATTATTGGGCTATGAAAAGGAAAGTAGTACTGTTACATGCTGCATGGATGAACCTTGAAAAAATCATGCTGAGTGATAGTACCAGACACAAAAGACCATAAACTGTAGGAGTCAATTTACATGGAAACCAGAACAGGCAAATCTACAGAGACAGAAAGATTAATCAGTGCCCAGGGCTGGGATGGAAGATTAAGCAGGTTATGGCTAAAGGGCGGGACACTTCTTTTTTTTTCTGTGTTTACGACAGGGTTTACAGGGTATACAGAGGGGCCGGGGAGATGGCTCAGTGGAATAAGCGCTTCCTCAGCAAGTGCAAGGGCCTGAGTTCAATCCCCGGTTCTGCCACAAAAAGAAAAAATATACAGGGTATACAGGGTCTCATTATATAGATCGGACTCACAGTTATTCTCCTTTTTTCAGCCTCCCAAGTGCTGGAATTACAGGCACCCGCCACCACACCCAGTCTCAACTGCAGTCTCAGTGCTCCCCAAGGGCAGGACCAGCCCAGCATGCCGGGGATCCAACTGCTGGCCTTTGTACTCTGCCTAAGCAGGTGCTTTAGTCCGCTGAGCTAGTAGGCCAGCCCTTATAACACTTTATTATTATTATTATTTCTTTTGGTGGTACCAGGGATCGAAGTTGGGACCTTGCACTTGCCAAACAGCTACTTAAGCCACTGAGCTATCTCCCCAACTATAACACTTTTTTTTTCCCCCGGGGATTGAACTCAGGCTCTTACGCTTGCCAGGGAAGCGCTTATTCCACTGAGCCATCTCCCCGGCCCCAACACTTCTTTTGAGGTGATGAAAACGTTGCAAAAATGATTGTGCTAACAGTTATACATATCCGTGAGCATATGAAAAATCACTAAAATGTACAATTTAAATATGTGAATTACATCTTAATAAAGCTGTTTTGTTTTGCTTTCTTTGTGGTACTGGAGATCAAACTCAGCACACACTAAGCAAATACTCTTTCAGTGAGCTGTGTTCTGGGCTCTTTTAAGTTTATTTTGAGCCAAGGTGTCACTAAATTGGCAAGGCTGGCATCAAACTTGGGATCCTCCTGCCTCACCTCGCAACATAACTGGCATTACAGGTGACACCACCACACCCATATAATAAAGCTGTTATTTGAAAACAAGCAGGGCCGGTGAGATGGCTCAGTAGAATAAGTGCTTGTCTGGCAAGCGCAAGGACCTGAGTTCAATCCCCGGTTCCGCCAAAAAAGAAAAAAGAAGAAAAGAAAACAATAGGGAGATCACTCAGAGGTCTCTGCATTGTGCCAGCCACTGAAACCAGGCATGGTGTCACACACCTGTAATCCTAGCGCTGGGGAGGCTGAGACATGAGGATCACTACGAATCTGAGCTATGTAGTGACATGCTGTACCAAATACATAAAAGATTTTTTTAAAAATTAATAAACAATCAGAGGCAAGTGCCTCATATTAAAAAGTAGTAAAACTGGGCGTGGTGGCACTTTTCTGTAGTCCTTGCTTTTGGGAGGCTGAGGCAGAAAGATTGCTGTGAATTTAAAGCCAACCTGGACTATATAGTGAAACCTTATCTCAAAAAATGCACTGAAAGGGCTGGGGATATAGCTCAGCAGTGTAAGTACTTGCCTGGCAAGCACAGGTCCTGAGTTTGATCCCCAGTGCCACAAAAAAAAAGTAACCAAAAAAAAAAAAGTACTGATAGGCTGGTGAGATGGCTCAGTGGTCTAAAGCAGCTACTTAGAATAAGCTTAGCAAAGCAAAGGGACCGTGGTTCAATCCCCCAGCACCACATGCCAGCCAGCCCCGCCCCCTGGTGGGCTGAGCTGGCCACACACACACACACACACACACACACACACACATAAATAAATAAAAATTAAAAAAAATTTAAAAAAAGCACTGAAAAAACAAAATTATTGAATTAATGAAAGAAAAATATCAATAGTTATTTTTCTTCACCCCCTCGGTCCCCAGCACAGCCCTGAGCACTCGTTTCGTGTACTGTTTGTGGTGACCCTATTCCATATTTGATGCTTTTCTTGGCCTCAAGGGTGAGAAGAGCCCTGTTGGCTGTGACTTCTTCCCACAGGACTCAGGGTTGCCTGCTCTTACCCCTCGCATGGCCTAGCAGGCTGGTTACATGCAGTGTGTAGGAGAGGGGCAGTGTTCAGAAAGGGCATGGGGGAAGCACAGAAACGCATGGTTGACAAAGGAGCTAATAAAGTGGCCTGGGGTTGTAGCTCTGTGGCATAAGCACCTGGCTAGCAAGCACAAGGTTCCAAGTTTGATCCCTGATACTGAAAAAAAAAAAGTAAGACTAGAGAAGCTGGATGCAGTGGTGCCCTCCTGCAATCCTAGCAGTCAGGAGGCTGAAGCAGGAGAGCAAATTCAAGGTCAGGCTGGTCTACACTGTGAGGTCATGCCCCCCCCCCCCAAGAAATAAAAACAAGAGTAGAGCAATGAGGTCCATTGGTGTGATGCTAAGGACTCTTCCAGGCTTCAGAGGTCCTGAAGCACCCCTGCTAGCTCAGCTCAGCACCATCGTGGATGACCATAGTGGGGAGCTGGGTCATCACAACGGAGTCCTGTAGTTCTGGCAAAAAACGGCAGAGTCATTTATGAAACACCCTAAAGAGCAAACAGCAGTGGGGTGGCTGTGTAGCTCATGGCAGAGAACTTGCCTGGTGTTACGGTTTATACCTCAGTGTCCCCTCAAAGCTTTATGTGCTCATAGGTGGGGGCTTGGGGAGTATTGCTCATGGGGATGCAATAGTCATCGGTAGACTACTGATGAGTTATAGTAACTGTGATGTTGGGAGATGCCTGGCGAGAGGAGGTGGGGCACTGGGGCGTGGCCTGAAAGGGTCTCCCTCCCTCCTCCTTTGGTTCCCGCTCTGCCTGCCATGCACGAGCTGTCTTTCCTCTGCCATGTTGCCCTGCCTTGGAGTCAGCCAATTTTGAACTGAAACCTCTACACACTGTGAGCTAAATAAACCTCTCCTCATTAAAATAGTGAGTGTTGGACATTATGTCCCAGTGACAGAAAGTAGGACACCTAGTGTGCATGAAGCCCTAGGTTCCACCTCTAGCATCATACACCCCCATATGCCCTCCTGCTGTGCACACTCACACAGCGAGTTAATAGACTATAAGCTTTAGTTTATAAGACATTCTTCTTTAGTAATCTGGAACCTGGTTAGTTAATGAAGTATCCTGGGGTTTTGAATAGCAAAACAGCTCAGGGGATTAAAACGCCTGCAAGCAGGCACAGGGGTGGGGGTTCGATCCCCGGGCCTGCTATGCCGGCCCCATCCCCAAGGTGTGCTGAGACAGCAATTGAGAATGGGTGTGCTGGTGCACACCTGTAATCTCAGCTCTTGGGAGGCTGTAAACATGTGGATCAGTAGGAATCTGATCTAGTAGTGAGACCTGAACACCCTGTAGGCCCTTCCCTAAAATACAAAAAAGAAATCACTAAAGAGGAGACAGTCTTGTCAAATGTGCAAGGACACTAGGTCCAAGTTATTCAGGAAACACCTAGGTGCTGTGGCTGGGGAACTTTGTAGACCTAATTGAAGTCCCCCCTCCACCCAGGCTCTTTGTTTCTGTGGTACTAAGGCTTGAATCCCAGGTGTTTACACTGAGCTGCATCCCCAAGCCCTCTGTTACTTTTCCTTTGACACAGGGTCTTGCTGAGTCACAAAGTTGCTCAGGCTGAGTTCCAATTTGTAATCCTCCTGTCTTAACATCTGAGAGCGCTGGGATTAGAGGCACGTGCCACCATTGCCACCATGCCTGGCCATCATGACTTTAAGTAAGGAAGATTATCCTGGATAACCAAGGGTGGAGGACTGATTTGGTTAAATCCAGAAGCCTTAAAGCCAGGGCCAAGGCTTCCCAATAAAGCATTTTCTCCTCAAGACTGAGAGGCCCAGCCTGCCCTTCCCGAAGGCCTTCCCTGAGGGCCTTCTCTGCCTGCACAGGCCCCACAGATGACAAATCAGTTCTACAAGATAAATCTCTTATCTCCTTTGGTTTCTGCTTCTCTGCTTGAACCCTGACTGATTTATTTATTTATTTTTCTGTATTTATTATAGGGTCTACAAGGCCTCACTACATAGATTGACTTGTAGTGATCCTCCTTTTCAGCCTCACAAGCCTGGGATTACAGGCATGCGTGACCACACCCAGTCTCCACCCCTGCTGGGGGGGCGGGGCCGCACAGCATGCTGGGGATCCAACCCCAGCTTCTGTGCTCTGCCTAAGCAGGTGCTTTATCCGCTGAGCTATCAGAAGCCTGATTTAAGGACAAAAAAACAAAAAAAAAATTCATGTTATCAGACAATCCTAGAAATTTGTAGTCAGATTAAAGTATGTTCAGGTTATTAAGGGCCTGGGTTCCAGACCAGCACCACACCTCCAACTACATGAATCATTCAGGTGGAATCCACCTGGCCCCTATAGCACTCTGCAATGAACCCTGGGTGCCTGGAGACAAGGCTGCCTCTAGATGTGGGGCAGCACTGAACTAGCACAAAGTGGAAACATGCGTAACTCCCTATTGATATAAGAACTTTATTGCCAAGCATAGTGCACACCTACAAGCCCAGCATTTGGGAGGCTGAAGCAAGTGTATTATGAGTTTAAAGCCAACCTGGGCTACATAGTAAGTTCCTTACTCAAAACAACAAAAAAGATGAATGAGAGGAAGGAAAGAAAGGTAATCCCCTGGACTGGAGAAACTGAGGTAAGAGGATCACCTAGACTACAGAGCGTTTAAAGCCAGCCTGAGCTACGTAGTGAGACCCTGTCTCAAAAAAAGTTATTAGGGCTGGCCAAATAGCTCAGTGGATTAAAGTGCCCGCAAGCAGGCTCAGGGGCTGGGGTTTGATCCCCAGGCCTGCCAGCTCCACCCACCCCCCACCCACCCACCCCCGTGGCACACTGAGACTGAGACCAGGTGTGGTGGCATACACCTGTAATCCCAGCTCTTGGGAGGCTATAGACAGGAAGATCACTATGAGTCTGATCTAGTAGTGAGACCCTGAACAACCTGTAGACCTTTCCCTAAAAAATACACAAAAAAAAGTTATTGAGGGCCAGCTTGATTGCTCAGTGGACTAAAGCGCCTGCTTAGGCAGACACAGCAGTCAGGGTTTGATCTCCAGCCTACCATGCTGGCCCTGCCCCTGCCCCTGCCCCTGCCCCAGGGTGCACTAAGACAGTGAAGCAGACTGGGCAGGGTGGCACATGCTAGTAATCCCAGGCTTGGGAGGCTGAAAGCAGGAGAATCACTAGGAGTCTGATGTACGTAGTGAGGCCCTGTAGACCCGGTCCTAAATGCAGAAAAAACAAAACAAAACAAAATTATTGAAGAATGTTTTTTTCCTATGAAATAACAGTCCAAATAATAATGTACTCCTCCCTCAAACAAGGCTATAACTCCCTACTCCTCACATGGGGACTATACATAGTGACTTACTTCTACAATGACAAAGGAAGAGAAAAGAATAACTTCACAGTGGAGAAACGCAACACCTTGCCTTAGCCAAGGATCAAAGTTAGCAGCAACAGTGCTAAGTCCTGCTCATAGGTGCTCCCACCCCAGCTGGGACTTGAATAGCACTCCTGTGTCCAGAGCCTCGCCGAATCAGCCAGCCACTGTACAACCACAGAAAAATACCAAATACATTCCAATGGGGGCATCCTAGAAAATGCCTCACCTGTACATCTCAAAACTATCAAGGCCACCAGAAACAAAAATGGGCCTCAGCCAGGAGGAGCCTAAGGGCACAAGATGACTGAAAGTGGTACGCTGGATGGCATGCTGGGCCCAGAACAAGAAATTAGATAAAAACTAAGGAAATCTGAATATGTGATGAACTTTAACTGTCTATATTATCTTTAGTTTTTTTTTTATAAATCTAAAACTGTTCTAAAAATAACATTTACCAAAAATATATCAAGAAAAAATTAGATTTGAGTACTGGGCTACAAATTTGAGTACTTAGCTACAAAAAACAGGCATCATTCTATTATTTTCCTTTTTACATTTCTTTTTCTTTTGGTACTGGCCATTGAAACCAGGGCCTTGAATTGAGCTATATCCCAGCCCTTCTTTTATTTTGAAACAAAGTCTTGCTAAATTACTCAGGCAGAACTTGAACTTGGGATCTTCCTGCCTCAACCTCCCCAGTAGCTGAGATTATAGGTGTGTATCACTTGACTCCCTTTTTTTTTGCCACTTTTTGTCTTTTTGAGACAGGGTCTTACTATGTACTTCAGGCTGGCCTTGAACTATCTAGCCCAGGCAATCCTCCTGCCTCAGCCTCTCCAGGGCTGGGATTACAGGCATGTGCTATCACGCCCAGCCTCTTTTCTACCTTAGAAGCAAACGTTGGTATTTTAAGTAACTGGCACTTTGTTGACTCTCTATTAGTAGTGATTGTCTTGCCTAAATGAGTGGCTTTTCTATGGTAACTCCTGGAGAAGTAATCCAGTAGACCCAAGAAGATAAAGTTAGGTAACGTTATCAAAAAGACAGAAATAAGCCAGGGTGGTGCACATCTAAAAACCCAGCATTCAGGAGGCAGGGCAAGAGGTCACAGTTTCCAGGCCAGCCTGGACTACACAATGAGACCTTCCCTTAATAAATAAAGTTAAAGGATACAAATGCAGGCTGGGGTGTAGCTTAGTGGTAGAGCACTTGTCTAGTAGATGCAAGGTCTTGCCAAAAATTTAAAAATTACTACAAAAACCATCTAAAGGGGCCAGGAAGATCACGCAGTAGAATAAGCACTTGCCTGGCAAGTGCAAGGGCCTGAGTTCAATCCCTGGTTCCGCCTGTGGAGGATACACCTTGGCAGGTCTCCTTGAAAGAAAAGCGACCGTCTCCATTTTGACTGAGCCTGATCCTATTTCCTCGTATTGTTATGCACAGAGCTGGCTAGGACTTCTGTTTATCCTTCAATTGGCCTTAAGCAATGGCTATTGGTCTAGCTGAGGTGCTGGTGATAGTCTTTGAAGGTGGAGTGCGTGTTTCCCTGGTAACCTAGACCTGCTGCTCTTTAATGTGAGCCGGGTTGAGACAGGACGGAAGAACTAATACTCCGAGCTTCCAGCTGAGATGGAGCCTCGAGATAGAGGCTATGACTTCCTGGGGCTTGAAAGACTACATCAAAGCTGAAGCACCAGACTTACCAAAACATTAGATACTATATAACGCAGATTACTCTCTGCATATCGCAGAGGTAGATTTGGGCCACACATCTAGCTCAGCTCATAGTAGTCTCTTTCCCACAGTTCTCAGTCAATCCTCAAGCCACTCCCCCACTGAGTAAAACTGGATGAGGCCCTGGGTCGCTCTCTTGGTTCTGGAAAGCCATCTTGGTGGCTAGACTTAGAGCCCCTTGATTCTCCGATGATTGAAAATACAATTTAGTGTCTTTTATTTTCACCGTGGGTTGCATTGTAAGTGGTAGATTGGAATCAACTTGATGGGATTCCAATAACGTAACTTTGGGATTACAAATATCGGCTTCTTGGACCAAGACGAGGACCTGGAAGTATCTCCTACACCGCCAAAAACAAAAACAAATCTAAAAACAGCTGGCGAGATAGCTCAGTGGTCTAAAGTGCAAGCTTAGGCAAAGCCCAGGGACCACTGTTTGAGCCCCAGCTCCACATGCCACACCAAGATGGCCCCTAGGGTGGACTGAACTGGCCACAAAAATAAAAATAAAAACAAAAACAAAAAGGTGTATGTTCCATCTCCTGCAACCAAACCAGCCATGTGCATCCCGCCCCCTTTCTCCTGCACTCCTGTAATCATAAAGGAATTGGTGACTTCTTATTATTTTATCTGGAGCACTCTATGCACATGTGCTACCACCTACATGGAGTCAGCATGAGTCAGGAAAATGGCAAGCATACTACGGGCATTATCACCCTCCATGAGCAGACCCAAGTTTTTAGACCAAGGAAACAGACTCAGGAAGAGTGAGTGACTTGCCCCAAGGTCTCACAGACTCTGAGGCCACACTTCTACTGCCAAATGGTCCTGCTCTGTAAGACGCAACCCTGTTCCACAGCTCTGACTCCTGCCCTCCATGTGTCAGGCTCTTCCACTCAGGGACCCTTAACCTATCTTCCTACTTCCCCTTTGGGTGCCCCTCCCATTGTGGAAACAGGCTGCCACCTTGAGAAAGTACTGCCTTCTCTGAGATATCCTGCTGTCCAACTTCACAGGCCCCCGGGGCCTACAGTCCAGGAGGCTCTTTGCATGGACTCACTCGCCCTGTTGCACAAGCCAGACACCAGAGCACCGCCCCTGTTGCCCTCTTCCTCCTCCCCTGCAGCCTGTCACCTGTCCAGCTCATTCACCAGTGCGGTCACCAGTGTGCCTCCCTCACAACTAAAGCCAGAGCTGCTTAGGAGTCTTCCTTCCCCCGGGGGCGTCCACCCCACCTCAGTCAGACTGTTCTCAGCTGTCCACACTAGCTTTGATGGTTTCTTTTTTCTCTATTTCATTATTTAAGTTTTACTGTTCCAACGGGCAAGCGTGTGGTACTGGAGGATGAATCCAGAGCCTTCACACTAAGCTGTAACCCAGTCTTTTTCTGTTAATTTTGAGGTAGGGTCTCACTAAGTCACTAAATTGCCTGCACTGGACTCCAACTTGCAATCCTTGTGCCTCATCCCTTTCACTTTTTTTTTTTTTTTTTTGCGGTACCAGGGATTGAACTCAGGACGCTGCGCTTGCCAAGCAAGAGCTTATTCTACTGAGCTATCTTCCCCAGAACTGAGCCCTTACATTTTTCTTTCTTTTTCTTTGGCAGAACCGGGGATTGAACTCAGGCCCTTGCTCTTGCCAGGGAAGCTTATTCTACTGAGCCAACTTTCCTTTTTAACCTTTTTTTTTTTTTTTGTGGAACCGGGGATTGAACTCAGACCCTTTTGCTTGCCAGGGAAGTGCCTTATTCTACTGAGCCATCTCCCTGGCCCCTAAGCATTTTTAATTAATGTGAAATGGAAATGTACATTTGATGGCTAGAGAATATTTTGGTATGTGTACTGTAATGCTCAAATCAGGGTAATCAGCATGTCCACTACCTCAAACATCTATCTAGCCTCTCTGATTTCTGAAACTTCCACCTGATAGGCACTGTTCAATTTCAAACCCTTTAATACTTTTCTTGGCGCAGGATAGAATTGAAACTCCCTCTCGAGGCTTGGAGGGTCCCAGTAAGCCCCCACCTGCCCAGCTGCACCCCCATTACTTCCTCTGGGCTCCCTTTTCCCTGCACCCTGACTCCACCCCCTATGCAATCTCTTTCAGTTCCCTCAAGTCTTCCAGCTTTCTCTAGACTGGGCTACTTCTCAACATCTACTTCCACTACTCAAAATATCAACATTCCTCATCCCAGCTCTTGGGAAGCTGAGGTACAGAATCACTGTGAGCTCCAGGCCAGCCTGGGGAACACGGCAAGACCCTGTCTCAAAAAAAAAAACAGGGGCTGGAGAGATGGCTCAGTGGTCTAAAGCACCTACTTGAAACAAGTTTGGCAAAGCACAAGGACCGCGGTTCAATCCTCCAGCACCACATGCCAGCCAGCCCCGCCCCCTGGTGGGCTGAGCTGGCCACACACACACACACACAATAAATAAATGTAATAAATAAAAATAAATATAAAAAAAAACAAACAAAAGTGAGCACTCCACACTGCCACCAGCCCTGTCCCGCAAATCTAACTCCTCATTAACCTTCAGAGCTCTGCTGGCTTCCAACCTGCTAGATGTGAGATGTGCAGATCTTATAGCTTCTGAACGTGGAAGAATGAATTTTGAGGCTAAAAGAGGTTAAGAGCAGGAAATATTTATTGAAAGCAAGCTCCTGAGAGAGGAGGCATCCTAAAAGGGGTGGCCAGAGGCTGTTTCTCTAAGAATGTTTTACAGAACAAAATCACAAAGTGGGCACAACATGGCTCAAACTGCTGTACAAGCAACAGGATTCTAAGTGTAGCAGCAACACGGACCCAGTAGGGAAGCAGGGAATGCCGCAAAGGCAATGGCAGCAACACTAACTTTCACTTTTCTCAGACCTCTAACATACAGCCATCAGTGGCTTCTTGGAAGGGAGGGACAGGAAGTGACAGGAGGCAGTGCTGGATGTTCCTTCCACTCACGTGCTGATGCCTGTCTAGACTTACTGGTAGGAATTAAGTACAATCCCCAGCTGCCAGTTATCTCGCAGGGAGGCTCACAGGCCTGGCTACTGCATCCCCATGTGGACGCCTGGCCTTTTTCAGACACGCCTCCAGCCAGTTCTTTGTGGGTTTTCCCCAGCCACCGTTTTTGAGTTTTTATCTTCTTTATGGACTCCCTTGAGGACCCATGCTAACTGCCTATTCTTTTTTTTTTTAATTTGTGTGTGTGTGGCCAGCTCAGCCCACCAGGGGGCGGGGCTGGCTAGCATGTGGTGCTGGGGAATTGAACTGTGTCCCTGTGCTTTGCTAAGCTTGTTCTAAGTAGGTGCTGTAGACCCTGAGCCATCTCACCAGCCCTATTAACTTCTAACTTAGCTCTCGAAACACTTCCTCAGCTCCTTTCCTATCAGGACCATTTCCCAAGTGCCATGCATCCCCAGTACTGAGCCGTGCACCTGGGTCCCACTGTAGACCTTGGGGCTTGGAGGACATGGGCTGTCTCTGGGTCTCTTTTTTTTTTTTTGCGGAACCAGGTATTGAACTCAGGCCCTTGCACTTGCAGGGAAGCGCTTATTCCACTGAGCCATCTCCCCGGCCCCGTCTCTCGGTCTCAATCCCGAAGCCTGCCTGACAATGGGCACCCAGCCCTGTGTTGTCTCCTTCACTATCTATGGACAGTGCTTTCTGGAGTGAGCAGGTGGAAGCTGAAGACAACTGATTCTGAATCAGACCTGCTGCCTTGCTGATTAAACTAAGTTGTTTTTGTATATATTTACCTTCCACTCTGGTGCCATTCTGCCCTTAGAGATCACTGTGGAAACAACTTTTTAGGAAGTATCACATTAGAGACACATTTAGCTGACAAAAGTAGCATTACAATGTTAGGATTTTCAAGCTTAGAGGCAGTCTTAAATTACTTTTCTCTCATTGCTGAGATAAAATACTGGACATCCAAAGTTAAAGGGAGGAAAGGCTTAGTTAGCCTAGTTTGTAGCAGGCTGGCTCGACAAACAGAGAACAGTTCATGGCACCCACAATGCAGCAAAAGCAACAAGGGAGCAGACAAGACTCTGTCTCCTATATTGTATGCAGACTATGTAAAAGTCCTCACACCCTTAAACCTAGCCAAACTATGCCAAACCAATCAGTGGACTGACTTAAAACTAATTGCACACCTTTAATCCCCATATTGCACTCTGGATCCTGCCGCCTCCAAAAAAGCCAGCTGCTCTGCGGGGTCAAGCCATGTGAAGTGCTAGAGGTGGGATGCCACGTAGAGCACCAAAGACCAAGGGGCCCAAAAGCAGCCAGCATGGAGAAAGGCTACCTCAGAGGGTCAGAAACAGACCACAAGGCAGTTCTTCCCTAGTCCTTGGTCTGCAAGCAGATGGCGAGAACATTTTAGGCCACTGAGTTTGGGGTAGCTTGCTGCACTGCAATAGACAACTTGGCGTTGTCTTGCATGGGATCACTGGTTATGTAGCAAGGGATAACAGTGACATATACTGACTGCCTGCTCCGAGGTGCCAGCAAAATGCTGTCTTCTACAATTTTGTAGGAAATGTTACCACCCTGATTTCCTAAATTACATACTAAATGTTTATGCGTATTACCAACACATATCTCACTTTAGGGATTAAAATATGTGAAACTTCACCCTAGGGAGATGGACTGCTTTGAGATCAACCTCATTTACAATATGTGAGGGGCCGGGAAGATGGCTCAGTAGAATAAGCGCTTCCCTGGCAAGCACAAGTGTGTAAGTTCAATCCCCAGTTCCGCCAAAACAAACAAAACCACATATGTGAGCTCAGGCTAGGAGTGGTGATGTCTGGGAATTAACTTACTGGATAGCACTTACCTGGCACACACTTGGTCCTCAGTCCTACATTCAGTACCCAAAACTTCCCCCACCCAAACCTAGGCTAGTTGTGCATATGGTTTTTATTTTGCAATCCTGGAGAAAGAACCCAGGCACTTGCACATGTCAAGCCAAGTACTCAACCATTGAGTGAGTACAGCCTGGTTAATTCTTTAATATTTTGAGGGGCCAGGAAGATAGCTCAGTGGTTTAAGTGCCTGCCTGGCAAGCACAAGGTCCCAAGTTTGATCCCTGGTACCATAAAAATATATGTATCTTGAAAGCACTTGCCTGGCCAGTGCAAGGGCCTGAGTTCAATCCCTGGTTCTGAAAAAAACTGAATCATGGTTACTGTGGTAAGTTGCTATTAGCAGGAATGAGGATTATATAACCTTTTTTTCTCACCGTAAAATGGGACACCACCTGATAAGACCTGTTCCAGTCTGGTACCATCTGGCCCAGTTATTTTTTTTGGAGGGTATTGGGAATTGAACTCAGGATCTTGGACTTGTCAGGCAGGGGCTGTGCTGCTGAACTATAAACCCAGCCCCTTGGCTCAATTATTTTTCTTTGGCAGAACTGGGGATTGACCTCAGGCCCTTGAGCTTGCCAGGCAAGCACTTATTCTACTGAGCTATCCCCCTGGCCCCCAATTATTTCTAATACACCAAAATGGTTAAAATTCCCATGATTCTTGGTTCATTCAACCAAATGTCTGTGCTCTGGGCTTGAATAACACCAAGGGCTGTTTACTCAAGTTTTGACTGAGACCAAGACTACCAGAGAACACATTTGAAGGCTAGGGGCTGATAGAAGGGGTGTTCCAAGCTTCCAGGTTTCTGGGTCATGTGGTACTCTGAAGCCTACTCTTTAAGCTTCTGGAAAGCAGAGGTTCTTTCAGACAAATCTTAGCCATCTGAACCTCCTAGTGGGGCCTCACTTGCTGTTATGCTTTGTGTATATGTCCCCCCCCCAAAAGCCCATGTCCTTTTGGATGAGGCTCTTTCAGGGTGGCTGAATCTAGTTTGTGGTTAACTTATATTATGGTTTACTGATAGGATTAAGGGTGGATGATGGCTGGATCAGTCCACTGACTGAATTTGCACTGCCCTAATCCCAGTAGTCTGGATTAAGATAGAAGGGCAGAAAAGAGGCTCATGTTCCTCTTCAGCTCTTGTTTTTGCTGCCATGAACTGTTGCTCCTCTGCTATGTGCCACCCTACCTTGGAGCCACTGATTACAGTAAAAAAACCTATACAAACTATGAGCTACATAAATCTTTTCTCCTTTTAACTGTGGTTGTCAGGTATTCTCAGCATTGAGAAAGTGCCTAAGACATGTGGAAAACCCCGCCTGCCACTTGCCTTCTCAGCTATGCCCACAGCAAAGGCCCCTACAAGCTAAGTAATTGCCACTATTTAAACTTCATTACAATTAAATAAAACTTAAGACATCAGTACCTTGCATCAAGCACACTTCTATACCAGGTAGCCAGAGAACCATTTTGTCACTGTAGGGCAGTGTTGTTGCATCTGGTAGGGGAGAAAGTTAAGGTTTCAAAAATTTATTTACTTAATAGTACTCATCACAGAAAAAAGAAATAAGATTCCTGATTAAGTATATTCCACTGTCCGGGCAATGGTTATTTTTAAAACTTTATTCAGTGTTGTCTTGACTATGATTAAAAGATGACATCGTCTTGTGACCTCCCAGAGGGTAAATGGGTCGCAGCTCATGTGCAAGTCCTCACAGTCCTAGCTTGGTCCTCCTCCAGTGTCTCCTCTTGGAGTTGTACCTACACAGAAGAAGCGGAGGGTTACATCCAGCCTGGCCACAATAAAAATCAAAGGGTTCCCGGTTTCCTTCTTTTAAGAAGTTTGGAACTTTCAGAATAAAGGAGTGACTTGCTACATGTACTCTCCAGAGCAGCAGTGACTGGTAAAGCAGCCTCAACTGTCCATGTCAATATGCTGTGATTTTACCCTCACAGAGGCAAAATCAAAAACAATCAACACAGCCTTTTCTTTCAGCAGGATAATGACAGTACTTCCACAAAATGAAGCACTGTAATTGCAACCTGCTTTCAATACATGTAAAATTCATTCCACTATGCTAATTCTGTGTCATACATAAACTCCTTCCTCACTCTAGGACATCACAGAACAAGGACTAATACTGCTAAGAGCAGGTGTCTACTCCACTAGGCACTGAGTTTTCCTTTTGTTCACTGTCACCAAGGTAGGGACATGGAAAAAAACTGACACTCATGGACACAGCTCACTTGTTCAAGCCTCTTTTCTCACCACTGTATAATGTAAGACCATCGGCCAGTGCCAGCGTCTAGAAGACCCAGGAAACCTGGCAGCTCATTTTAAACAAATCGCAGAATGTTTAGCACACCGGAACTATCACTGGCTGCTGGACACCCAACAAATTTCCAACGACTTTTGATGTTTGTTTCTCTGCCCTTCAAGAATTATCTCAGGCCACCAGGTAAGTTTGGAGCTTTGAAGCTAGCTCATCTTGGAGGTCCTTCATAACACATCTCTCTCTTTTTTTTGGGGGGGACCGAGGATTGAACTCAGGCCCTTGCACGCTTATTCTACTGAGCTATCTCCCCAACCCCTTGTAGCACATCTCTCCTAAAATCAATTTAGCTACTTCTACCAGAAGAGGGCAGTTTCCCAATCTTTAGTACAAGTAATCTGAGTCACACAGTGTGGCTGCCTTCCACCCGATCTCTGAAGACAACCAGGAGATTACTAAGGATCAGAGCTGGGGCTTGGGTGCAGTGTGGAAACCAAGCAAGCACAAATAAGACAAAAGGATTTCAGAGAATGGTGACAGAGGATGGGCTGGATGACACTGACTTCTACAGCAAGTCTATTTATGTTCAAAAACTGCATGAAATTTACTGACAACTAGGATAGCCCCAAGTAGAACAACAGGATATCTTACCTGATTTTATTACCTGTCTTCATACGAATCCACTGAGGAATGGGGCGATTCTGCTTTTGCTTCTTGGCCAGGAATCGTTTGATTCTGAAAGTCTTGTGAGAAGACTGCAAGGAGATGCAACCAATTTAAAGTGGTGCTAGAACCTGCTCAAAAGACTGAAGGGTCACAAACTACATACACAAAGAGTAGCTCAGTGCTAAAGTGCCAAGTCCATTTGATCTGCACTTCTCTAGAGGCAGTTAACCACTCTCCACCATACAAATAAAAATAAGCTGTGAGCTGGGCATAGTAGCACACACCTACAATCCCAGCACTCTGGAGGCCTAGGCAAGAGTTTGAAGCTGAGCTACACTGAAATCAAGGCCAGCCGGCACCACATAATGAGAACCTATCTGAAGTAAAAATAAGAATAAGCAGAATGAACAACATCAAGTAAACCGCCCAAAGTCAGTATTAACAGGCAGGCACAACCTAGCATTTACCTTGTAAAACAGAAGCAGCTACTTTCAAAGGTCATTTATGCAGTCTTCAGAAATTCAGTAAATCTAATCCATTTACCATTTTGGTTATTAGGCCTATTTAGAAATGTCACTTTCTTACGGATAACTTTCCTAATTTCCCAATCGATATTTTTCTAGTTTTCACGAACTTAGGTAAACCCAGAGGAATTAACTTGGCCCAACGCGCCGTGCATAATACGGCCCACAGCAAAGACGACAAAGCCTACACTCTACCCTAATCCACAGCAGCAGTTGTGGATCGGCAAGCGTAAAACAATATAACTAAAATACTGATCCACTCCGTACCCAGAAGCCACCAAAGTATTTCTCAGCAAAATGTGTCACAACGTGACCGGTGTGCTGCTGACACTAAGAACTCTCGAATGACACAGGTTCACACAATGCTCCTGGTTGCAGGAGCTTCCAGGGGTGACACCCAAGTCTCTGAACAGCTACAAGTCCTGTGGTCGCAAGGTTGCTTGCTCCTCGCTAAGAACTCCCCTCCCAGTGCGCGGTACAGCGTGTACTTCACGGACAGGTGGCAGGCGGGCCACAACTTCTGGTGTGATTCTGCCACCTCTGTTCTTTCCCCAAATCCCAGTTAACTTCAGTGGAAGGGAAGCAAGGATCCTTGCGCTCCTCTCCTGGGTGGTGGCCCGGGCACCAGAGCGCCCCCTCGAATCCGCGGCGCCGTCGCACCCCGCCAATCCCCTGCGGTTCCCTAGCTTCCGGCCAGGCCTTCGAATAGAACAGTGGCCAAATTCGACCTTCTCTGGAAAACGCTTTCAAAATGCCCCTGACCCTCGATGCTCTGCGTGTCCCCAACAAATCCGCGGCAGCCTCTTGAATGAGGAAGCGACCGCAGAGCCGATGGCGGCCGATGGACTCACCATGCTGCGGGTAGGAGGCGAGAGCACGCACTCGATGGCGGACTGAAGCAGAAGAGGTGGAAAGCTGGCGGAAGCACGCATTTAGGAGGCGCCGCTGGGAGGCGGAGCTTAGACGATGACGTCAGGCACCGGACGCCTCCTGGAGCAGCCTGGGCCCACCTGCCTCATTTCTTTCTGCGCCTGCGCTCCTGGGTGGTGGGGCGTGGGAACCTGGGCGGGCTGGCGCGCTTTGCAATTCGTTCCGCTTCCCTTCCGTAAGAGGTTCCCTCAGCACCTCCTCGGAGTGCTAAAGGCTGGCGGGTTCGTAGGTGAGGTAGACAGCCTATGCTAAGCGCCCAAATCGAAACCCCTTCAAAATCGGAAGGCCAGGCGCACAGGGATAAGCGGCCAGCACCGAGCAGGCGGGGACCGCGTGCGTCAACTCGGAGCGCCGGGCTGTGGTGCTGGACTTGGACGGAAGCGCGCCCCTAGGTGCGAGGGCTGGTGACGCCCCGCCGGGCCCTTTCTTAGACAACTGGCGGGCAGGTGCGGGAAGGGTCTGGACCGAAAGGTCTCCAGAAGCTGGAAGGATCACATAGGGGCTGAACCACGTAGGCCCTATAAGCAATGGGGGGGGAGCCTTGGGGTTTTAGAGTAGGTAAAAGGTTGCCATTTGGCTGCTAGGAAGCGGATCTTGTCCACCTTCGGCAGGATGTACAGAAATGAATGGCACGCATTTGGGATGCTGTTCCCCATTTTCATTATTTTCTTCTCACTTAAAAACCTGAGCTACACCTGGCTGAGGGCGCCGCTGAGTGGTAGAGCACTTGTCAGCGAGTGCAAGGCCATAGGTTCCATCTCCAACACCATAAACCCCACAAAAACCTGTGTTTATCTTTGCAGTTACCGCAAGCATTTTCGCACTGATGGGTTGAAGCATAGGCTTTTAATCGGTTCTACAAGAGTGCATGTGTAGAATTCAGTCAGTGGGAAATGGGTGGGAAAAATACAACTGTACTTGAAAGAACTGTATTTAAATGATTATAAAGCTTGTTTTATTTACAAATGCAGACAACAGACCACAGTGGCATTAGTGGTACCTGTGACTTGGTCATCTTTAGAAAGCATAGATGGTTTCATATTAGCATTGCAATTGATGCAGATATCTTGAAATATTGTTTAAATATTCATCCATTTTGATTGATTGCTTAATTGACTGATCAATTGAGACAGGGTCTCACTTTGTAATTCAGGCTGGCCCCGGATTTGCTGTGATCTTCCTGCCTCAGGCTTCTGAGTGCTGGGATTATAAGTGTGCCCCACCACATGGGGCTCATCATGTTTTTAAAAATACAGTATTAACCCCCCTAAAACAGCTGTTTAAATAAACTCAGTGTCATTATAGCACTTTTTGTTTTGTTCTGATTTGGGGGTATTTTGTTTTTGTTTTTTTGAGACAGGGTATCTGTGTAGTTCACACAGGCCTTGAACTCACTATGCAGCTCTTGCTGGCCTTGAAGTCACAGTGACCATCCAGCCTCAGCCTCCCAAGGGCTGGGATCATAGGCATGCACCACCATACCTGGCTGGCCCACATTTATTTTTAAAATATTGTGATAATTCCATTGCAGTGTTAATGTTTTCTTTGTAATCTTATGTATTGAGAAACTTCAGAAATTCAGGTGTGGTGAGGCACATCTATAATTCAGCTATTCCAGAGGCTGAAGCTGGAGGATTGAAAGTCGGAGCCCAGCCTGGATAAGTTAGTGATTTAGTAAGACCTTGTTTGAAAAGCTTCTGAGGGCTGGTGAGATGGCTCAGTGGTCTGGGGCACCTACTTAGAACAAGCTAAGCAAAGCACAGGGACCACGGTTCAATCCCCCAGCACCACATGCCAGCCAGCCCTGTCCCCTGGTGGGCTGAGCTGGCCACACAACACACTAAATAAATAAATAAAAATTTTTTAAAAAGCTTCTGAAAATAAATCCATAGGCTTCATCAGACTGTAAAACACAAAAATGCTTACAAATCCCTGGACTAGATTACAGTGACAGATTGTTGAATAAACAGACTTGCTTTCTGTGCCAGATGCTCTGTTCCTTTAGGAATCCCACAGTTTTTCCTGCATTTCCATGAAGTCCAGTCTACAGTGTCATCACTTCAGTGAGATCAGCCCCTAAACATTCTGTTCCTCCGTTCTTTGCAGGCTTTGCATTCTGGATGACACTTACTCCTTTCTAGCACTCCATATGTTCTTTTTTTTATTGTCCACTTTCCCAGAGTTATCACGCTTAATGAGGTCTGAGAGTTTTACAACTTTTTACTCTGGGGCTACGAGTGTACTCAGTGATAGAGCACATCTCTAATATGCACAAGCCCTGGGTTCAAACTCCAGCACCAAAATCCCAACTTTTTACTTTGAAATAAGTATAGGTTGACAAGAAGTTGCAAAGAAATGGCCAGGATGCCCTCCAAGGCAGCTTTCCCTAGGCTCAGCTCCTTGCACAATTATAGTACAGTTGCACCAGCGGGATATCCATGCCAACATGATCCTCAGGGCTCATTCAGATTTTACCAGTTATGCATGCACTTGTACAGTTAAACACAACGTACAAGTTATACATGTATGTGTGTGTAGTTCTATTACTTTCATCACCATTGCAGCTTTGGATAACTCCTACAACCATAAATATACTGTATAGAACCAGCATTGTGACTGTAGCTCACTAGTAGAGTACTTGTCTAAGACTTGTGGAGTCCTGGGTTTCATTGCTAATATTGCAGAAATCAAAACCACAATCACACCAGCCAGGGATAGAAGCATACTCCTGTAATCTCAGCACTCTGGGTGTCTGAGGTGGGAGGATTGCAAGTTCTAGCCCAGCCTGAAGAATATAGCAGGTTAATGAGACCCTGTCTTAAAATAAATTTTTAAAAAATTAAAAATGGGGCCGGGTATGGTGTCACATGCCTGTGATCCCAGCACTGGAGAGGCTGAAACAGGAGGATCACTGCGAGTTAAAGGCCAACATGGGCTACAAAGTGAGCTCAAGGCCAGCCTGAACTGCATCGTGAAACCCTGTCTCAAAAAGACAAAAAATTGAAAATGGGCTGAAGACTTAGCTCAGTGAAGAAGCCCTGTTGTCACTCTCCAGTATCACAAAAATAAAAATAAAAAACTGTAACCATGTGATCATCACAAGG
This sequence comes from Octodon degus, assembly GCF_000260255.1. Taxonomy (NCBI): domain Eukaryota; kingdom Metazoa; phylum Chordata; class Mammalia; order Rodentia; family Octodontidae; genus Octodon; species Octodon degus. The sequence continues at coordinate 3,270,770 of NW_004524812.1, forward strand.
TCAGGGGATTTTTTTTTTTTTTGCCAGATTTGCTTCCAGCACCAAGAACTGAACCTGACACAGAGTAGGCCCTCAATATCTATTGAACTGAAAAAGCAGTTCAACATAGTGGTGACAACATGGGCCCAGGGTGTTAACTGCAATAAAAAAGCTAAGTGACTTTTGTGACAGAACTTAGCTTGTTCATGCTATCGTTCCCTCTTTTGTAAAATAGGAATAAAAAGTATTACTGCTTCTGTTACAGTGCTGGGTGAGAATTCGGAGTGCTGGCAGGATATGGTGAGCGTGTTGCTTATTGGCATGAGTTAATACACGTGGCAAGGAATAGCCCTTAAGCTTGCAGAATGTGAGCTGAATTGTTCCCCCCAAGTTCCTACACTGGCACTTATCCTACTGAGCTATCTCCCCAGCCCCCAAGTTCCTACACTGAAGTCCACAAAGCATGACTGTTTGAGGCCAGCCTGGGCTACAAAGTGAATTCAAGGCCCTCTTCAATTACATAGTGGGACCCTGTCTCAAACAGACAAAAAAGGAAAAGGACACCTGTGGCAGCAAGAAACCAATCTTCTGCAATGCATTTCTATTGTGTAAGCCACCCAGTCTATGGCAACATGTTTCTTTTGTGTAATAAATTTGTGTTTGATTTTTTTGAGACAGGGTCTTGCTATGTAGTTTAGACTAACCTTAAACTCACTGTGTAGCTTAGTCTGGCCTGGAACTGTCCTGCCTTGGCCTCTGGGTGCTAGGACTATAGGTATGCACTACCATGCTCAGCATTTTATTTATTTATTTATTTATTTATTTATTTATTTATTTATTCGCAGAACTGGGGATTGAACTCAGGCCCTTGCGCTTGCCAGGCAAGCACTTATTCTACTGAGCTATCTCCCCGGCCCCTAGCATTTTGTAATTTTTTTTTTCTTTTTGACTTTTTGAGATATTTTCTGGCTATGCAGTTCAGACTGCCTTGAGCTCGCCTTGTAGCCCTGGCTGGTCTTGAACTCACAACAATCCTCCTGCCTCAGCTTCCTGAGTGCTGGGATTACAGGCATACACCACCACACCCAACCAATAAATTTTGAAAAATTATAGCATTCACCATTGTTATGGTTTGTGTATAGGTGTCCCCCCAAAGCCTCATGCAGTCTTGGGGCAGCTTCTGGAGTTTGCGATTGATTACTGTGGGTGTGGATGCTGCACCTGTCCTGGGACAGGTAATTTGCATTACAATGTAAGGTGGGAAGAGAAGCTAGCTGCTTGAGCTGCTGCTACCCCTCCCTTGCGCTCTTGCTCTTTGCTGCCACCATGAAAGGTTGCCCTCTGCCATGTGCCGCTCTACCTTGGAGCCAGCTGAGTATGGACTGAAGCCTCCAGTAACTGTGAGCTAAATAAACCTTTCCTTCCATCATTTTGAGTGTCGGGTATTTGTCCCAGCAATGAGAGAAGAGTAACTAAGACAACCATATTTTTCAATCATCCCTTATAAGTGGTATAACAAATTTCTGAGGTATGAAGGACAGTGCAGAGATAGTAAGGAAAGTTCTAGACAGCCCCCATAAAACATAAACAGAAGCCCAGCTTGAGAGGGATCATGTGGTGTCTATTATCATAGCATTAGTGCCAACACAGTTGGACTTGCTCAATAAAGGGTCCAGTAGCCAGTGTCTGAGTTATCTCCATCTTGTCTTTATTTCCAAAGAAACTCCAGGCCTGGGGGGTATAGCACAGTGGTATAGCACTTGCTTAGTATGTAAAAGGCCCTGGACTCAATCCCCAGCTCTGAAAAAATAAAAACAGAAACAAATCAAGCCAGGGGGGTTGGGGGGATAGCTCAGTGGAATAAGCATTTCCCTGGCAAGCACAAGGGCCTGAGTTCAATCCCCGGTTCCACCAAAAAAAAAAAAAAAAAAAAAAAAAAAAAGAAAAAAAAAAAGAAATCAAGCCATAGCCTGAAGAGGAGACAAGTGAAATGGATTCCTGTTTTCCTATTATATATAAATTCAAAACTGGGCCCTGTGGCTTACATCTATAATCCCAGTTACTCCAGAGGCCAAGACAAAAAGACTGTAAATTCAAGGCCAGCTTGGGCAACACAGTGAGACACCATCTCAAAAAATATGTTTTATAGGGTTTTTTTTTTCAGTGTAGAGATCAAACTCAGGCCCTTGGGCTTGCTAGGCAAAAATGCCTTAACACTAAGCCATACTCCCAATCCCCTAGAAGCTTATTATTAAAAACGTGAAACAATGATTTGTGAGGAAGTGGTCCTTACCCTGCCCTTCCGAACACAAATAGGGAGAGCAAAGAAACTGTTATTATTTGGTTCAAAAATCTCTCCTAAACTGGGCATGGTGGCAAATGCCTGCAATCCCAGCACTCTGGGAGGCTGAGACAGGAGGATCTCAAGTTTAACCCCAGCCTGGACAATTTACCAAGATCTTATCTCAAAATTCTTTTTCAAAATTAATTTTTTTTTTGTATTTTAGGTAAGGGTCTACAGGATGATCAGTGTCTTACTACTAGATCGGACTCACAGCAATCTGTCTGTTTACAGTCTCCCAAGGGCTGGGATTACAGGTGCACACCACCATGCCCAGTCTCTTAGCTCAAAATTCTAAAAAAAATGTAAGAAAGAGATGGGGATGTAGCTTGGTGTGAAGACCCTGGATTCCTTTTTCCCCCAACTATTTCTCTTTTTATTGGTTTATAAAACATGTGAAGGTTTAATAGAACATAATGTACTATATGCTGGTGTACCCACCACTCAGCTTAAAAATAAAAAAAGATCATTACTTTTGATCATTGTAATATCTTCCTTAATGCCATCGCCTTTATTTCTCCCACAGAGGGAAACAATATCCTGAATTTGAATTTATCACTTCTTTCCTCTTCTAGGCAGTTTCATTTCACTTTTTTTTTTTTTTTTTGGAACTGGGGATTGAACTCAGGCCGCAAGCGCTTATTCTACTGAGCCATCTCCCCGGCCCCTATCATTTCACATTTTAATTCATCCTCAATACATTGTTATTTTGCATGTCTCTAAACTTCACATAAAATGAATAATATTGTGTACATTTTCACATGGCTTACCTTTTTTCTACTCCATATTGTGTGGCTGAGTTGTGTAAACTTCTAACCATTTGTGTTCATTGTTGTAAAGTATTCCATTGTATGAGTAAGTCCCAGCTTATTTATGCACTAGGCGGCTGATACAGATTTGGATTCACTGTTTTACTAGTACATATTCGCCAGGGATACTCTTGTTTTCCTCTGAGTGCCCAAGTGTCTGAGTTTTTCATTTTATTTATTTATTTATTTATTTATTTATTTATTTATTTATTTTTGGCGGAACTGGGGATTGAACTCAGATCCTTGCGTTTGTCAGCCAAGCGCTTATCCTACTGAGCCATCTCCCTGGCCCCATGTCTGAGTTTTTCTATGAATTCCTAGGAGAATGATATACTGAGCCATGCAGTATAAGCATCTTCACCTTTACCTTCAATTCTGAAGGACTGCAAAAAAAAAAAAAAGCCTCCCCCAAGACTTGTGTTCAGAGGTGAGGCTCTGGAAAGGTGATCAGATCACGGGGTGCTCAGCTCATCAGTGGGTTCTTCGATGAGTCCATCCCTGGAGGCAGTGTTAGGAGGTGGGCCTGGCTGCAGGAATAGGCCAAGTAGGGCCTATTTCTGTCCCCGGCTCCTTTCTCTCTGGCTCTTTCCCTCTCTCTGCTTCCTGGCACCCACAAAGTGAGCAGTGGTTCTCTGCCATGTCCTTCAGCCATGAGGCTTCTTCTGCCTTGCAGCCCACTGACTGCATGAAAACCTCTGCTACAGGGAGCCAAAGCAAGCCATTCCTTGGTAAGTTGTGTACATCACGTACTGTGACCCAGCCATGGAAAGCTGACCAGGTCAGGAACTAGAGCAAGATGGAAACAAAGGTGTCACTGTACACAAGGATGTTAATTCAAAATGGATTTCAAAACATTCTTAGGCCAGGGATATAGCTCAGTGACAAGAACCTGCCTGGCAAGTGCAAGGTTCAATTTCTGGAACAGGAAAAAAAGATGTTTAGCGGGAGAGAGGGCCTTCCTATAGTTTCACCAGTTGGTCTGGTTTGGGGACTTTTTCTAACAACACTTGGCACTATAGGTGCAAAAGACAGCCACACCATTCTGTCCTCTACAGCCCTCCTATTAGGCACCATGCCCTAATTATTTCTATAGCACCACTGCACCATGAGTTCAAGAAAAAAAGACTTGTATCCTTGACCCCCAGGCCTGACACATAGCCAGTGATGTACATCTGCTGGATGAATACAGGAATAGGGGAGCCAGGGATATAGCTTAGCAGCACAGCGCCTGCCTGGCAAGTGCAAGGTCCTGTATTTGAGTCCCAGAACCAAAATAAACACACAAAGGCATAGGGCAAATGTAGAGGGTGGGGCAGGGAATTGTGGCTTACCTGGAGCTTGGATGGTAAGGCAAGCAGAATAAAAGATGGAGGTGCTCACTAGAAAACTTCCACAAGTCAGCTCGTGAGTGGCTGAGTAAGGAGGCCAGTGATGTAAAGTCATGAAGATGGTTCAGGAGAGTCTTCCCCCTTGGCCAGCTCCTCTGCCCTCTACCTTAGCTTCTATTTTCACCCACCTCTACAAGAAACCTATGCTACTAATCATTATTTCTCATGGGCAATATCCACTTGTGGAATATCTCTGTAGGCCTTTAAACATTATATAGTATTTCTCATACTTAAAAGTCATCTTTCATCAATCTATCTCCATTTTACTTCATGGCCAGATATCTATATCTATATCTCTATGTATCTATGTATCTATCTATGTATCTATCTATGTATCTATCTATGTATCTATCTATGTATCTATCTATCTATCTATCTATCTATCTATCTATCATCTATCTATCTATGCTGTCTATTCTGTCTACTGGCTTCCATCTCCCATAACTCTAGATGTTAATAAGTTGTAAGTCATTGAATCCCATGGCTTGTTTCAGGCACATTTGACTTTTCATTAGTACATGATCCTTCTGGCCCCTTTTTGTGTTTAGAGAAGGCCTTGCTGTGTAGTCTTGGCTGACCCTGAGCTCATGATCCTCTTGCCTCAGTCCCAAGTGCAGACTGCGGGTAAGCATGAGCCTGGCTTGTGTGCGTGTGTGGTGCTGGTACTAGGCAAGCACTCTACCACTGAGCTACATCCTCAGCCTACCTTACTACTTCTTGAAACACTCGTGGCTAAGTAACACCAGTCTTCTGGTTTTTCCCTCCTCTCTGGCTATTCCTTCTTTGTAGATGTTTCCTTACCATGTTCTTTAAGGTGGGGCCCAAGGTTACCTGTTCTTCCTTTGCTCTCTTTCCCTAAGTAACAGTCCATGTTCATAGTTTCAGTGAAAAACTGAAATAGATGATTTCTCACACATATCTAGTTCAAGTCTCTTCTCTGCCTCCCTTACTCCGCCAGCCCCACCTGCCCTTCCCCTCATCCTGTAACACGGCTTCTTATAGCAGCTCACTACTGCTGAATCCAGCAAGCAACCTCTTCATGGCATGGGACACTCAGCTGTTCTTGAAATTTTCCTTTCCCTTTAGTTCTCTCTCCTGGCCTGGGACTATTTTCTTTTAATCATTTGGAATGGCTCCTTTATGTACTTCTGGGACTGCATTCTAAAAACTCAGGGTTTATAATAAAGCAGCAACTTATTAAGTAAAGGCCAACTGATGCCATGTTAGGTGCTGGCAGGAAGAAAATCTTGTTCTTCAAACATTTTAGTTCTGGGGGCTGGGGAAATAGCTCAGTAGAATAAGCACTTGCCTGGCAAGCGCAAGGGCCTGAGTTCAATCCACAGTTCCAAAAAAAATTTTTTTTCAGTTCTTGTGGAAGAACAATGAACCATGATTTGATGCTCTCCTTGGTGGGCTAGGGAAGGCAGGAGCTAATATCATTTAACCCTTTTCAGAACTCCCAAATTCAGTATCAAAAGCTGAATTTCTCAAAACAAAGAGTTATTCAGTAAAGTTATAAACACATTTAGCTTGGGCTGGGGCTGCAGCTGAGTACTGAAGTGCAAGCTTAGCACCCACGAGACCATGGCTTGATCCCCAGAACCACACAAACACAAATAAATACACTGAGATTCATACTTGAGTGCAGCTGATGTTTACTGACAACAATACAAAACAGGTTAAGACTAAAGCTGTTATTTTAGAGGAACAGATATCGGTGCAGTTTCCTTCCTGGAGAAAGTATGTACTCATCTCAGATCATGAGACCTAAGAAAAAACAAAGACTGGATTGTCAAGAACCAAACAGGGACTACATTTTACCTATTAATAGAAAAAAATGCTAATGGCAAAATGAAAGGTTTAAAGATATCATTGATGCTAAGCTCCTATATGTAAACAAAAGGATAAAACTAATCCTAAGATTTTAGGACACAGGATACAGACATGACTATTTAAATTTCTGTATCAGTGAAAATTTGTTACACCCTTCACTATACTTGTACCCAAATTACATGCTTATTGCTTCTACACTACGCGAAGTCAACAGTTATCACCAACAGTGCAAAATAACTAGATCTGAACAAGACTTCAAAGTGACTTTGCTCCACCCAAATCAAGAATATTCGATCCAGGATTAATAAACACCTTTTGGTTTTAGAGCCAGCTCTTTTTTTTCTCTCCTGCCACACAAAATTACGTTCTCACTTGACATTTCCTGCCTGCAAATTGCAATGCATATCCTCACCACCATCTTTTTCTGACACTGTAAAATTAATTTGGAAAAATTGCAAAAACAATGAAATCGTACTTCGAATTCTGAGCCTGCAATTAAATTCCTGCTTTGACGCAAAACATACTCCTCTGCAGCGTATCCCACCGGCACAGGGACCCCTTTCTCAGTCTCTATTCCTTTGCCCTGAAGGCACTTCTGGATTGCAGAATACGTACTCTTTGGCTGCCTAGACAGTCAGGACACCTACAGCCATGCGAACCTATCACTCCTCTCCTCCTTCTTTTCTATGGCTAATACCACTTTCCTGCTTCTTTTCTACTGCTGAATCTGTGGACTTGGTGCTGTCATCAGAGGCACACAGTCGATTTCGGCTTCGAGCTCCTGGTTGGTAAAGCTGCATTGCTGGGCGGTCCTGAAGTAAAATGAAATATGTTCAAGTTACGAAATTGTTACTAAGCTGTTTTGTGGGGCTTTTGATCATGAGTTATATATTAATGTGTATCAAACAAGTCATATAACACCAAAAATATGAGTATATGGTACATGACAACTGCCTTCCTTTCTCCTAGCTCCAAAGAAAAGTACTTTGTCAATAATATCTTATATGCTTTGGCTAATTATTTTGTTTTTTGAGAGTTTTTTCCTTTTTATCCAGTACCGGGGATCAAACTCAGGACCTTGTGCTTGCCAGGCAGGTGCTTAAGCCGCTGAGCTATATTCTCAGCCCTGTTTTTTGAGATAGTCTTGCTATGCAGTCCAGGCTGGCCTTGAACTCATGGTAAAGCATGTGCTGGTCTCAAATTTGTGATACTCCTTCCTCAACCTCTCAAGTGCTGGGTCTACAGGTATGTGCCACCATGCCCAGGGGCCTACAGGAAACTTGTGAGAATTTTTCTGCCAATTTTTTAAAGCTTTTTTTTTTAAATATGTATTTGGTACAGGGTCTCACTACACAGCTCTTTGTAGTGATCCTTCTGTTTTCAGCCTCCCCAGTGCTGGGATTACAGTCATGCACCACCATGCCTGGACTCTTTCACCCTGGGGATGGGGCCAGCGCAGCATGCAGACCAGGATTGAACTGTGGTCCCTACGCTTGCCAAAGCAGGCAGTTAGTCCACTGTGAGCTATCTCACTAGCTCCTGCCAAACTTTTTTAAATTTGAAGATGAATTAATTAGCTTGAATGTTTGGAAACACATATGTCTCCTATTTCTCTACTCCAACAGTAAATTACTTTAAAACCACATTGGTGTTTGCCTACCATGGGTGAGATACTGGGCTTCAACTCCAGCACTGTTGCTCAAAAAAGTTTAGGAGTAAAGATAATGAAAACACTTTCAGGGCCAGCCAGATAGGTCAGTGGATTAAAGAGCCTGTTTAGGCAGACACAGGGGCCAGGGGCTGCTGTGTTGGCCCCATCCCTGGGAATGCTGAGAATGAATGAGATTGGGCATGGTGGTGCCTAGGATTACACCTGTAATCCTAGTACTTGGGAGGCTGAAAAACAAGAGGCTCATTACGAGTCTGATCTGTGAGACCCTATACTAAATACATTAAGAAACAAACAAACAAACAAAAAACCCACCCACACACACACACACACACACACAAGAAAATGCTTTCCAGTGGCAACTTCCCCTGAAACTATGTGCTCTGACTCCGTGTAATGTGCTACAAATATTTTGTATGTTTTTGAGATGAGGTCTCACTATTTTGCCTAAGCTGGTCTGCAACTCCTGAGCTCAAGTGATCCTTCTGCCTCAGTGTCCTGAGTAGCTAAGACTAAAGGTGCACCATTAACTGGCTACAAATAGGTTTTAAAATTTAGGCATAACAATGTAATTCCCAGCAGGTGATACTTTCTTTTCTCAGGTGATACTTTATATCTCAGCTTCCTAAATAAGCTAAGAAAGTTAAGGGCCTTGGACTGGACAGATAGCTCAGTGGCATAAGCGTCTGACTAGCAAGTGCATGGTCTCAAGTCTGATCCCCAATAGCGAAAAGAAAAAAAAAAAAGTCAAAGGCTGTCCAGACAGCTCAGAGGACTAAAAGGCTTGCTTAGGCAGAGTGCAGTGGTCAGGGTTTGATACCCAGCATACTGCGACAGCCCAGCCCTTGGGGTGCACTGAGAGGGAGATTGAGACCCCGCATCGTGGTGCATGCTTATAATCCCAGCGCTTGGGAGGCTGAAAACAGGATTATTATGAGTCCCATCTCTGAAGTGAGACCCAGTAATCCCTGTGGACCCTGTACCAAGTGCATTAAAAAAAGTCTCACACCTGTGTTTGTTTATAATAGTATGACTGTGGAAATTTTTATTTTGTCTTGTTGAGACAGGGTCTCACTATACAGTCAAGGTTGGCCTTGAGCTGACTTTGTAGCCCAGGCTGGTCTCAAACTCACAACAACCCTCCTGCTTCAGCCTCCCCAGAGCTGGGATTACAGGTGTGCACAACCGTGCTGGGTGAAAATTTTAAATGGATACACATTTTTTTTGCAGTGCTGGGGATCAGACTCATGACCTTTGTATTGAGCTACATCCCTAACCCTTTTGATAGTTTTTATTTTGGGATAGGGTTTCACTAAGTCCCTAAATTACCCAGGTTGGGCTTGAATTTGCAACCCTCCTGCTGGTTCAGACTTCTAGAGTCGGTCTGCCACCATACCCAGTTTATAAGCCCTTTAAATAATTCAACCAAAAAGGGTCTGGGAGTGTAGTTCAGTAGTACAGTACATGCATAGTATGCACAAAGGTCTAAATTTAATCTCTAGCACCTCCTCTAAATAACTCAATGAAAAATGACATAAGCCTTTTCTCCCTACCTTATGAAATCTATTCCCAAAACAATTTTTTCTTTCTGGTTCGGGGAATAGAACCCAGGGACATATGTATGCTATGCAAGCACTCTACAATGAACCACATTCCAGCCCCAAAGCATTATCTTAATTGAATACTTCCAACAAAATATTTCAATACTTCTACAAGATAAAATACTAAAACAGAGGAGTCTCCTGTATAGTATTTAAAGACATAGATGACGAGGCTCCCACTGTACAAAGATGGGACAATTTGAACATCAAGAGTAAAAACAACAACAAATTAGAATTCACTGAAGATTTGTAAATCCACGATATATATATATATATATATATATATATATATATATATATATATATTAGAGTCCACAGGGTGTCACTACAAAGATCAGACTCATAGTGATCGTCTTTGTTTTCAGCCTCCTAAGCACTGGGATTATAGGCATGCACCACCACACCCAGTCTCAATCACTGGCTCAGCTAGCCCCAGGAGCGGGGCTACCATGGCACACCAGGGTATACAACCCCTGTCCCTGCTCTGCCTAAGCAGGTGCTTTAATCCACTGAGCTATCTGTCTGGCCCTTTCTTTCTTTTTTTTTTTTTTTTTTTTTGCGGAACCAGGGATTGAACTCAGGCCCTTGCGCTTGCCAGGGAAGCGCTAATTCCACTAAGCCATCTCCCTGGCACCCCCTTTCTTTTTTTGAGATAGAGTTTCAGTATGTAGTTCAGGTGGCCCTTGAACTCACTATGTAGCCCAGGTTAGCCTCAACTCTCAGTGATCCGTCTACCCCAAATGTTGTTTTCAGCATCCCAAGTGCTGGGATTATAGGCATGTACCACCATGTCTCAGCACATCTCAGCGCACCACAGAAGCAGGACTCTGCGGCATGACACATGCGGGGATTGATCCCTGCTTCTGCCTAAGCGAGTGCTTTAGTCTGCTGAGCTATCTGGCTGGCATTTCCTTTTCCTGTATACAGATTAACACAACAGTTTTTATAACAGAAAATTCTTCTTTAGAACAGAATATCTGCTAAAAAAAATGAAACTGGAAAGGCAGAATTTGTACATTAACATTTTCCAATTGCCCAATGAAATAATGAACCTAAACAAATCACTAGGAGAAAGGCTAACAAAATTGTAATAGTTGGATCAGGTTTAAAATACCTGAACCTAGGGCTGGTGAGATGGCTCAATGGTCTAGAGCACCTACTTTGAACAAGCTTAGCAAAGCACAGGAACCGTAGTTCAATCACCCAGCACCACATGCCAGCCAGCCCCTGGTGGGCTGAGCTGGCTACACACACACATACACACACATACAAATAAATAAATAAAATTAAAATACTTAAAAAAATACCTGAACCAATTTTTTTTTTTTTTGTGGATTTAGTACAGGGTCAACAGGGTCTCACTACACAGATCGGACTCATAGTGATCCTCCTGTTTTCAGCCTGGGAATACAGGTGCACACCACCACACCCAGTCTCAGTCCCTTCTTAGTGTGCCCTGGGGGTGGGGCCAGCTTGGCACTTGGGGATCGAACCCCAGTCCCTGTATTGCCTAAGTAGATGCCTTAGTCAGCTGTCAATCAGTGTTTTCTAAAAAACAAACAAAAAAAAAATGAAAAACTTTATTTTAAAAGAATTTAAATTGATTGAACTGTTTTGTAAAATTTGCAAGGAATATCAACATTTCCTTCTAGGTACATTAACATTTTGTCACTTTTTTTTGTCTCTAATGTATGTACTGGAGATAAAAAAAAAATGGGACTACCCTACCACTGAGCTACATCCTGAACCTTTTTCTGCTTTATTGTGAGATAAGGTCCCTCTGAGTTGGCCAGGCTGGCCCTGAGTTTATGATCCTCCTGTCTTAACTTCCCAAGTAGCTGGGATTACAGACTGTAAATATAGTTTGATTGACATACAGTCATGCTCATTTTTAACGCTGAGGATTAAACCTAGGAACTCATTCATGATAGGCAAATGCCCTACCATTGAAGTATATTCCCAGACCCTTGTTTATACTTTCTACATATTATCTGTGCCTGCCCTCCTACGGTTTAGTTGTGACAAAGACCATATGTCCCACAAAGCTTAAAATATTTACTATCTAGTCCTTTACAGAAAAAGCTTGGTAACCTCTGCCCTAAATATAACTACTGGTTTTATTTCTTTTTCACTTTCAGCACTGGGGATTGAATTCAGGGCCTCCTGCATGCTAAGCATAAACTGTTACTAAACTACAACTCCAGCCCTTAACTATTTTCAATGGAAACACAGAAGATGCATGTTAAAGGATACTGCAAGGATGTGCTTTGTCATCCTAGAACAAAACACTACATGAGAAGCACTACAGGATAAATTGGTTTCTACAACAAAAATGGCAGGAAAACAAAAGAAAGGAAAATTGCCTACATTAAAAGATAATTTCAGGAGATAACTGGAAAAATGTAAACACTCACTAGATAAGATGTTAAGGAATTACTATGAGTTTCTTACATAAAAATGCTGGTGGGGGTTAAGAAAAAGACATTGGGCTGGGGTTCAGCTCAGTGGTATAGCACTTGCCTAGCATGCATTAAGACACTGATTTTGATTCCTAGCACCAGTACCACCACAAAAAAGAAGAGTCAGGTGCTATAACAGAGGTCTTTAATCCCAGCACTCTGGGAGACTAAGGAAGACCACAAGTTTGAGGCCAGCTTGAGTTACATAGCAACACCCTATCTCAAAAACAAAAGAATAAATAAATGAAATTTTAAGGGAGAAACTGTGTCTAGGATTTGCTTGAAAATAATCTAGTAGAGGTAGGAATGGAGTAGAGTGGAAAGAAGGTTGGCCAGGAGTACATAATTACTAAAGCTGGGTACATGGGGTATTGTCATATTACTGTCTGTTGTTTCTACTTTTGTGAATGTTTGAAATTTTTACAATTAGTCAATAAACGAACTCATCCAAGGCTCAAAAAAAAAATGTAAGTTTTCCTTTAAAAGTTTTTTTTTTTTCTTTTCTGTATTGGGGATTGAACTTGGGGCCTTGCCGCTTGTGAGGCAGGTGCTTCCCTTTAAAAGTTCTTTTTTTTTTGGTATTTTAAGGAAGGGTCTATAGGGTGTTCAAGGTCTCAGTACTAGATTGGACTCATACTCCCAGTGATCCGCCAGTTTACAGCCCCCCAAGAGCAGGGATTCCAGGTGCACGCCAAGTCTCAATGGCCATCTCAGCGCGCCCCAGGGGTGGGGCTGGCATGGCAGGCCCCAGGGTCATCCCCGGCCCCTGCTCCTGCTAGCAGGCGCTTTAATCTGCTGAGCTGTTTGGCCCGCCCACATTTTTATTATTTTGTTGATTTAATTTTATTTTTTAGGTAACTAGGACAGGGTCTATAGCACCTATAGGGTCTCACTGCGTAGATCACTCATAATGATCCTCCTGTTTCCCAACTGCTGAAATTACAGGTGCTCGCGCGCCACCGCACCATCTGAATCGCTGTTTCCGCGCGCCCCGGGGGCGGGGCCAGCACAGCAGGCCGAGGATCGATCCTCCGCGTCTGCCTAAGCAGGAGCTTGCTACTTTCTTATTTATTGTATTTTAGGGAAGGGTCTACGGGGTGTTCAGGGTCTCACTACAAGCTGGGATTATAGGTGTGTGCCACCACACTTCCCAGTCTCAATTGCCTCTCAGTTTGTGCTGGGGGCGGTGCCGGCACAGCAGGCCTGGTGATTGAACCCCCAGCCCCTGTACCTGCTTGCAGGCGCTGTAATCCGCTGAGCTATTTGGCCGGCTCTAATAAAAGCCACATAACAATCATTGTTAATTTTCTATTCTTGCTTTGAAATTCTGTAGCATTTTTATATGTTGCTTTTAATTTATTTTTGTATTTAGGACAGGGTCTACAGGGTCTCACTGTGTAGATTGGACTCATAGTGATCCTCCTGTTTATAGCCTCCCAAGTGCTGGGATTATAGGCGCGTGCCACCGTGCCCAGTCTCCATTGCTTTCTTAGCTCGCCCGGGGGGGCAGAGCCAGCACAGCAGGCTGAGGATCGAACCTCCGACCCCTGCGTCTGCCTAAGCAGGTGATTGCTTTATATATTTAGTATTTTAGGGGTCTACAGGGTGTTCATGGTCTCACTACTAGATGGGACTCCTAGTGATCCGCCTGTTTACAGCCTCCTAAGAGCTAGGATAACAGGTGTGCGCCACTGCGCCCAGTCTCATTGCTGTCTCAGTGCCCCCTGGGGGGGGGCCAGCAGGGCAGGCCGGGGGATAGGACACCCCCCCCCGCCAGAGCCTGTGTCTTTTTCAAATTTATTTTATTTTTATTTTTTATGTATTTAGTACAGAGTTTACAGGGTCTTACTACTTGTAGTGTTCCTGTTTTCAGTCTCTGAAGTACTGGGATTACAGGCGTGCACCACCACACCAGTCTCAATTGTCTGTTCCAGCGAACTCTCGGGACAAGGCCAACACAACACGCCAAGGATAGACTCCCTGCGTCTCCCTAAGCAGGTGCTTTAGTCTGCTAAACTGTCTTGCTGGCCCTTGTTTCCATGCTTGTTCTTGTTATTTTTTTTTTTCATTTTTATTTTTATGTATTTAGTACAGGATTTACAGGGTCTCACTACTCGTAGCTTATTTTTATTTTTCATTTTTATTTTTATGTATTCAGAACAGGGTTTACAGGGTCATACTACTTGTAGCTTCTTTTTATGTTATTTTTTCTTTCTCATTTTTAGTTTTATGTATTCAGTGCAGGGTTTACAGGGTCTCACTACTCGTAGCTTCTTGTTGTTATTTTATTTTTCCTTTTTCTTTTTCATTTTTATGTTATTTAGTACAGGGTTTACAGAGTCTCACTACTCATAGTAGATCCTTCTGTTTTCAGCCTCCCAAGTGCTGGGATTATAGGTGCATGCCACCACACCCAGTCTCAATCGCTG
>NW_004524812.1:3286007-3300825 GCF_000260255.1 Octodon degus
TTAACTTCTTCCTCTTTTCTTTTATAAGCCTTCTCTTTCTCATAGCGCTCCTTCTGCCTGCGGCGCTCTTCTTCTTGCCGCTTCAGTCTCTCTCTCTCTCTGAGTATGCGCTCCTGCTCTCTTTCATAGTCACGGTCCCTCTCCCTGTAGTCTCTGCCACTCTCATCTTCAGATCTGCATGAGAAACAGATGATACTAAAGGCGTGAATGCGTTGTAACCATGATGCAGGAACGCTGTCACTCTCACCTGGTCACTGCAATGAGGTGCTATTACAGCACAGTGAAAAACACTAGTGATTGATTGATTTTTTTAACAGTAGTGTTTTAGAAAACAAAACTACAAAATCATTTACCAAGATTAAGATTAAGATACTAAGAGTATTTGAAAGCCTCCTCCCCCTTCAGGTAACAGAAAGGTAAAAAAGTTAACCTTCAGGTCCGAGTTCAGGATATTCTAGCCCCTAGCAGTAAAACAGATCCAAGAGCCCTGCCTACTGACTGACCTCTTCAGCCTCTCATCTTTAGGCTCGCTGTCAGAACGCTTGGGCAGGGTGCAGCTCTGCGCACTGGCTCTTTCATCATTCAGATTCTCTTTGTCCAGTTTCTTGGCTTTTTCTCTTTTATCCAATTCTTTCTCATCTTTTTCTGGTTTCTTGAGCAACTTTAAAGAGAACAGGTTTATTTTGAAAAATGGAACATTGTTTTCTGATTCTATTAAAGAAACCAATACACTAAATCTTTATAACAGACTACATACAGCCCTCCATCTCTGTAGGTATCCTTAAAATTCCAAGTGAATAACTTCGTGCATGAGAATAGTGATTTACTAAAAGGTTCTTATTAATGTGAAAGTGTCATCCACCCAAATGAAGTGGTTTAATCACTTTGTGGCAATGGAATTGGGACAGACCCCTCTGGCTTTGAATGGTCAACCTTTAAGCAAGCTATTATATACTTTCAAGTAGACTTCCATAGCAAAACAGCATGTCAGTATAACTTGATGGGAAAATAGCCTAGAAATTAAAACTACTAAGCAAATCACTACTACTGGACTGTTTCTTTGTTGTTAGACTTTTTTTTTTTTTTTGGTGGAACCGGGGATTGAACTCGGGCCCTTGCGCTTGCCAGGCAAGTGCTTATTCTACTGAGCCATCTCCCCGGCCCCTGTTAGACTATTTTTATGTTTATGTACTGTGACAACAAACACCTTATTTACCAAAACAATGATCCAGTGCAAGAACTTGAAAATCGTGTGTGAGTATGTGTGTGTGTGTGTGTGTGTGTGTGTGTGTGTGTGTGTGGTACTGGGGATAGAACCCAGGGGCTTTGTACCACTGAGCTAATTCCAAGTCCCTTTTATTTTCTGAGATAGGGTCTCACTAAATTGTTTAGTTGGGACTTGAATTTCTGATCCTTCTACCTTAGCCTGCCAAAGTGCTGAGATTATAGGCTTGCACATAACAGTACCATTGTGCTATCAATAAAGGTCTACAACAAGAATTACTTGGCATTTGATTTTAAAATTCAGATGCGGAGCCGGGGAGATGGCTCAGTGGAATAAGCGCTTCCCTGGCAAGCGCAAGGGCCTGAGTTCAATCCCCGGTTCCACCAAAAAAAAAAAAAAAATTCAGATGCCTTTTTACAACACAATACTGAAATTCCATCTCTACTGAGTAAGAATGCTCCATTCTTCCTCACATCATTGTTATCTCTTTAGAATGTCCCCCACTTAGTGCTGCATATTCAGAGATTCTTATGCAAAACAGAAGAATCTCTGAATGAAAGCACCATCAAGGTTGATCTCAGGGTGAAGGCATCATACCAGTCAGCAAGCAAAAGGCAAAGCACAAGACTTAAGCATGAAGTACCTGAGCACACAGACAGCCACTGCAAATGGAGGGGGGCGGTCCTATATGGATATGAGGAAGGCACCAGTGTCAAGTGACAGACCAGGTGCAGGTTTCATTGGAAGTGTTCTTACTTCTCTAACGAACATCTGTATTAGAAACCAAGATGTTCATTACTCTAATAAGCACATTAATGAATGTGTCTGACATGGCTGGCTCTACCTTCTGCCTTGTGATCATTAGGGAACAGCAAGCCAAATCACTGCAGCATGATGGATTGCAGGAAGGAGTTAAGATGAGAAACGCTTCTCTAAACTCCTTATCACCAATAAAGAGTCCCATAGACACATAGGGAGCCTTAGACGTATAAACTGGTGTGTTTTCAGGAGGTAAAAGAAGGTGACCTGCCACCATCTTCGTGAGATGTTCTTTGACTTTCTGAAGTACTAGGTATTAGTACTTCCTCAGAAGGTTCACTGGACCAAGGGCTGCCCAAGCCATGCCCTCAGAAGGGGCACAGCATGGTTGAGATGTTTCTGCAGGTTTCCTTTCCCTACATGCAATGCACTAATCAGAATCTGCTGTTCAGATTCCCCGCTAGATTTAAGGAGATAATGTGGGAGTCATGTGAGTGGTAAAAGCACATAATGCAGGATGTTTATCTTTACTCCTCCCCAAAGCAGCCAGTTATGGGAGACAAATAAGATGAGAAAAAGCTGTATTGGCTTCGCTGTGCTCTAGCTGCATGTTGCTGCAGCTTCTGGGTATACAACAGAGAATCAGGAAGTCCCCTGGCTTCCTTTTAAAGGAGGAATTTTAAATAGCTCAGCTTTTAAGAAGACCCAAATCAGCCTGAAGGGGTTTTCAACAGGTAACACTACCACCACCACCGAAAGGACTTATCAGCTAAGACCTGTGTGTGACATGATACTAGGTTCTCTGTATCATGTACTTGGTCCTTACATTTTTCTGATTCACAGCTTGTAACAGAAACCTGTGTACCTGAAGACAGTGGAAAACAAACAGATGAGGCAACTTTATGTATCAAATTATGAAGGAAAAAAGCTGAATAAACCCAAAATTCATGCCAGCCAGCCCTAAGTCCTCATTTACTAGGAACTAAGAGACTAGTAATTCAAACATCAAACATTTTCAAAAAATACAGATCTACACTAAAGAATGTTAACATCATGTAAAGTAGTTAATCCTTTTAAATATTAAACTATCAGCACTGTATAACAGAATATTTTTATTTGTACACTCCCCAAAAAGGCCAAACACAAAACATACTTCATTTACACAAACATAGGATACATGCATAAAAAGATACATGCAGTTTTCAACAGCATGCAGTCAGTTTCAATTATATTCATACCTTAATCTTTGGTTCATCCTTTAATTTGTCCCTTTCTGGAACTCTGTCTATCTTCTTCAGCTTTTCTATATCTTTTCTTTTACGTTTCTCTTCTTCTTTCCATTTTCTTCTCTCTTCTTCTCTTTGCCTTTTTCGTTCTATTTCTCGTCGCCTTCTTTCTTCCCTTTTCTCTTCTCTCATTCTCTAGAAATATCAACATAAGCCTTCAAATAAAATAATTGTCACCAAAAACCTAATCAATCCCAAAGGCATGGTGAACACTCACTAAATTGTACCCTCTTTTACTTTTTTTTTTTTTTTTGTGGTACTGGAGATTGAACTCAGGACCCTGCGCTTGCCAAGCAAGCGCTTATTCTACTGAGCTATCTCCCCGGCCCCCCTCTTTCCTTTCTGTAAACTCCTTAACCTTTGCCCCACCCAACAAACAAGAGAAAATGAAAATAAAAATCTGCTAAAATAAGCATTCCACTGCTGCCTTGCTATGTTTCCACAGATTGGTTGAATATCAACAGCTTCTCTGGAACAAATGAAGGACTCTCCAGGTTTGCACAGTGAACCCCTGGTCCCACAAACAGTGAAGGAGAGCACCAGAGTAAGACAAAGTAGTCCTACCATCATGGAATAATCATAGGGAACAGCAACTATTTCTCCTCCAGGGTCCCACTGCTCTTAAAATGTTTACAGAATGTGAACTAATAAAGTTAAAAAAATGAAAGAAATATAAAACTGAAAGATTTACCTGTTTGTTTTTCAGGAAGCTCAAAAGCGGGGTTGTCTTCTTAGCTACATAAATGTAAACAAATTATTAATAATACTTATCAAGCCCTACACAGTATTCTGACATTCCCTGCCACCACCCAAGATAAAAAAGCCACCTCTTTATATAGCAAGTTCTAAAAGCAGCTTTAAAATACTCCATTATAACACAAGTTTCAAAATGATTTTTAAGGATAAAGATCCAACATGTGTATGTAGCAATTCCTATAATTTTATTTATTACATATCACAAAGATATAATAAAAGAGAAAGAAAAATACTTAACAGATTAAAATAAAACATTTAAGAGTAATTTTCAGTTAGAAAGAAGTACAAAAACATTCTTGTTTTATTTTTTTATTCTATATATTTTTATGTAATTTAGTACAGGGTCCACAGGGTCTCACTACACAGATTGGACTCGTAGTGATCCTCCCATTTCCAGCCTCCAAAGTGCTGGGGTTACAGGTGTGCACCACCATGCCCAGTCTCAATCATGGCTCAGCATACCCCAGAGGTGAGGTCAGCAAGGCACATGGGGATCCAACCCACCCCCACCCCCCACGGGTCCCTGAACCCCCCACCCCCACCCCCACCCCCCTGCTTTTGCCTAAGCAGGTGCTTTAATCCACTGAGCTATCTGGCTGGCCCTTCTCTTGTTTTATTGACAGGAGTATAAATTTATATTTAATTGGAAAGAAACTAGAGTAAAGGACTACAAATATCCATTCTTTTTGATTTCATCTTTCTACTTCTGGGAATTTACTCTAAGGAAGCTACCTACCTAACTATCTACAGGGTTTTATGCACCCATTAACAAATATAAAGTTTTAGAAAAATATTTTAAGTTCACTTTTTAACATTCTGAGCAATGCTATTAGCCTCATAATCACCTTTTTCTGATAACCACCTTTTTTGAACATATACATCCTTTGGGTAAATTCCTAGGGGTGGAAATCCTTGGTCAAAGAGCTGACAGACTAGTGACAAGACTATTTAGCTTCCACTCTACCATTTCTTAAGTTTTTAATTTTGCAGAAACTAATTTGACTTTTTGATATTTAAAAAATTTTTTTTGACTTTTTGATATTTTCACATCAATTTTTAAAATATTAACTTACTAGGAAATAATTGATCTTCAAAGGCCACTGTCTAAGCATGCTTTATCTTTAAAATTTTTAGTACTTACTTGTATTACATTTGTGTGACACAAAGGTCATTGACAATTTGTCCCATCTTTATCAATGCACTCAGTAAGAAGTACAAAAACATTGTTTCATTTTTTTATTTTATATATTTTTATGTATTTTAGTACAGGATCAACAGGGTCTCATTACACAGATCAGATTTGTAGTGATCCTCCACAGGAATTATTTCCTGTGAAGCAGGTATTATCACCTGCATTTTCTAGTGAAATAACAATCTCAGGGAGTGACATTCTAGTGTCACACAGCCAATAAGTAACAAAACCGAGAGAGGGATTTAAGGATTCCAATGAAAAAGCCACTGCTCTAATTCCTTTTGCACACTTACCTATTAATTCTCTATTTTTAGCTTCTATTTCTTCTAACAGTGTCTCTGGAGTAGATGTCATTTTCTCGTTATCTGTGGCATAACTCTCCAAAAATTTCCTATATTCTGGATCTATATAATTGTTTAAGGAACCAGAACACAAAGATTTCAAACTACAAAGGAAATATTATCTAGGATACTTATTTATCAAAGAAGATAATTGTTTACTTCATGGAAAACTAGAAAACAAACCAAATGCACAAAGTACACTAGCATTTAGTCATTTGCTCTTGGAATTCCTATTAATGATACCCTCTATGGGAATCTAGTTAACGTGGGAGTCAGGATAAAAGAAACATCACACAAAAGAACAGACCCAGAAGAGATTTTACACAGTTTATGGTCAAAAGGCAGTTTAAATGTTTTTTTCTTTATTTAGTACAGGGTCTACAGGGTTTCACTACACAGATCAGACTCATAGTGATCCACCTGTTTTCAGCATCCCAAGAGCTGGGATTACAGGTGCACACCACCAGGCCCAGTCTCAATCGCCCTGGGGGCGGGGCCAGCACAGCACAAAGGGGATCAAACCCTGGTCCCTGTGCCTACCTAAGCAGGCGCTTTAACCAGCTGAGCTATCTGGCTGGCCCAAAAGGCACGTCTTTACTAACATCAAAACTGGAACTTGTAACTATAGCACCTTCAGAGAACATTAGCATAACATGTAAGCATATCTTGCACAGGTATACCTCACTTTAAGTAAACTCAACATAAGAAAATCAAGTGTTCCAAAAGATAAACTGAAGTAAGTTCTAGATCTAGCTCTGGAGGCGATGGTAATTTCTGGTTGCATTTTTTTTTTGTTAGTGTTGTCTTTTTGAGACAGGGTCTCACTGTGCAGTTCAGGCTGGCCTCAAACTAGCAGTGATCCTCCTGCCTCAGCCTCCCGAGTGCTGGGATTACAGGCGTGCGCTACCATGCCCGGCGGTAATGGTAATTTCTGGAGTTCTCTCCTATACCTTTGAGACCAAAAAAGGAAACACATCTGAGTCATCACATTCCTTATTTCTACACACTGCTGAGCATGTCACTTAATCTCTCTTCCATATCTAAACTTGTGATATCATTAACAGCTGTGTTATTCTTTGCACAGGGGCCATGCTAATCTCTGTAAGGTTCCAATTTTAGTATATGTGTTGCTGAAGCGAGCATAGCTGTGTTATTCTTTATTGGTTAATAAAATGTGATAGTAACAAATGATGGAAATTCAAACTAGAAAATTCTAAAACATCAATCTCTAATATAAAATATTGGAGCTAAGTCCTTATCCAACATAACAAGAGTTACGCAAGTTGTCCAACAGAATATTAGAGATTTCAAAATCTGAAGCTGGTTTATCTTACATGGCATTTATAATTCAGTTTTTTAGTTCCAGTATTTCTTTTTTAATGTATTTAGTACAAGGTCTACAGGGCCTCACTACACAGATCAGACTCATAGTGATTTTCCTGTTTCCAGCATCCCAAGTGCTGGGATTACAGGTGAGCGCCACCATGCCCAGTCTCACCTAAATATCTCAGCATGCCTCAGAAGTGGGCTGGCTTGGCATGCTACATGCTGCATTCCAAAGATGGATCCCTGAGCCTACCTAAGTAGGTGCTTTAGTCCACTGAGCTATCTGGCAGGCCCTAGTTCCAGTATTTCTGTTCAACATAGTTACTATGTATGTAGCAATCTACATATTCAAAGCCTAGAAAACAGGACTGACCACTTCAACTGGTTTGGAAGCTACTTAATTATGGATAGGCTCCCATCAGAGCTCAAACCGTCCTCATTATAAAGATAATGGAAACTCAGAATCAAACAATTGTAACAATGTTAAGCTTCAAAGAGCAATTGTTATACTTTGAAACAACTTATTTTTCCTACTATCTTCTATGTAACAAATCCATGGTGATTTATTTATTTGAAACTTGGAATTTTTTTTTTGAAACTTGGAATTTTTTTTAACATACAACAATACATATAGAACAGATTTTTCCATGGTGATTTATTACTCAGTAGTGTACACTATATTGCTCAACAGAAGAGAAATAAAATACTACTAGTGAAAGAGTCCAGAAACTCCAGGAAACCCATTTTCATGCTAACAAGTATACAAAGATTCCAATGGAACAACATTTCTTATTAACTTTATTCTTTATATTTCCTATTTTAAGATACTGGGTTGTAATTAACTCTCCCAAGGCATTACTTTTTAAAAACCCAATGGCAACATCATTATATAGCTAGAGCTATACTGTACCATCATCGATAGTCCCAACTTTAGTGTCTCTTTTCTTAGTCTTCTTTTTTGCGTTATCTGTGGCATAACTCTCCAAAAATTTCCTATATTCTGGATCATCATCGATAGTCCCAACTTTAGTGTCTCTTTTCTTAGTCTTCTTTTTTGCAGCTTTTTGAAAAGGTGCAAATTCTACTATAGCAGGATATTCCTGACCTGTTTAGAAAAAACAAAACAGAACAAAGCAAAACTATACTTGCTATAACAAAGGAAATGTTCAAGGTAGATACAAGAGAACCAATCCATTGTTTTCTACGTCTGCTTAGACAGCAGTCATTTGAAGAGGGTGTCCCAAGTGGCAGAAATCACACTGGAAAACTATAATCAACATCCTAGCAGTGGAGCCCAAAGTTCACTGATCACATAAAGATATGGCAGCAAATTGGGTGTGGTAGTATATGCCTATAGCCCCAACAATTCAGGAGGCTGAGGCAGGACTGCTTGAGTCCAAGAATATGAGATCAGCCTGAGAGACAGAGCACATTTTTTTTCTCTAAATACAAAAATAAAAACGTGACAGGGAAGTACAATATTCATTTAAGTTCAACTTCTAAAATGTGATAAGCATGGTGGCACGTGCCTGTAATACCAGCTGTTGGGAGGCTGAGGCAGGAGTATCACCACAAGTTCTAGGCCACCGTGGATTACATAGTGAATTCAAGGCCAGCCTGAACTGCATAGCAAGAATCTGTCTCAAAAAACAAAAACAAAGAAAAATACAACAGCAACAACAACAAAGAAGACAAGTGTTGGGTGAGAATGTGGACAAACTGGATCATTTGTCTACTTTTTGGTAGAACATAAAATGGCACAGCTGTTATGAAAAACAGTATGGCAGCTCCTCAAAACACAAGACAGGGGCTAGGTGTGTAGACCAGTGTTAGAACACCAGCATGTTTGAGTTTAATGCCTGAGTTTAATCCAAAGGGCTAATAAGTAATCATATGGAAGTTTCATTTCTAGACATATAGCCAAAAAGGGAAAGCAACCCAAGTATCCTTCAATAGACAAACAAAATGTGGTATAAACAAACAATATTAGCACTAAAAAATGGACATTCTGCTGGGCCTGGTGGTACATACCTTTAATACCACCACAATGGGAAACTAAGGCAGAAGAATCACAAATTCTAGCCCAGCCTGGGCAATTTATCAAGACCCTTTCTCCAGATTAATAAAAAGGGCTAGGGATGTAGCTCAGTGCAAAGACCCTGAATTCAATCCTCAGTACTACAAAAAAAAAAATTTAAAAAGGAAATTCAGAAACATGATACAATGCAGAGGAAACTTGACAGTATTGTGCTCAATGAAGTCAGTAATAAAAAGATACTATATGATTTTATCTGGGGTATCTACACAGTAGTCACATACATAAAGACAAAAAGTAGAACGATGATGTCAGGCCACGTGGGGGAAGAAGAGATGAGGAGTTGCTTCATGGGTTTAGTATCAGTTTAGTGAGAGGGAGGTTCTAAATGTTGGCTGCATAACAATGATGTATCTAACACTACTGAGCTGTATAGTTAACAATGCTTAGGATGGTGTTATATGTATTTTGCCAGAATTTCTAAAATGCAAAATTTTAGTTTTTTAGTGATACATGCTACATGGAAGATTTTTGTAAGCATAAGAAGCTTTTAAGTAAAAGCTAGTTGCAGAAAGCCACATATTATGATTCTGATTATATGAAGTACCTAGAATAGACAAATCAAGAGACTAAATAGATGTTGAGTACTAATAGAGATGAGGTAATGAAAATGTTCTGGAATAGTGGTGGTTGCACAATTTTGTGAATATCCTAAAAAAACACTGAGTGTGTGTGTGTGTGTGTGTGTGTGTGTGTGTGTGTGTATTACTGGGGATTGAACCCAGGGCTTTCCCACTGAGCTATACCCCAGCCTTTAAAAAATTTCTTACTTTTGAAATTGGATCTCCTTAAACTGCTAAATTACCCAGGCTGTGAGTAAATGTAGGAATCTTCCTGGCTCAGCCCCTCAGTGCTGGGATTACAGGCATGTGCCTGAAGTGCTTACAAGTGTGTGAATTTTATAGTATGTTGAATCTCAATTTAAAAAAATGACTTATTAGTTTTTCTTTTTCTTTTTTTTTTGGGTCAGCTCAGCCTACCCTGAGGGTGGGGCTGGCGCAGCATGTGGTGCTGGGAATCGAACTGTGGTCCCTTGAGCCTAAGCTCGCCTACACAGGCACTTTAGACAGCTGAGCTAACTCACTGGCCCCTAAAATGACTTATTAGTAAAATGTATAATACCAGATTCTTGCCATAGCAAAATGTCATAGAAGGTATGAAGTACTCTTTGATCATTGATCTATAGACTGAAACCAGAATAAACTCCGTAGAACTGACCAAAATGCATCACAAAAAGTCATGTAGCAAACACAGCTTTAGAAGTCCTAATGATGGGGGCTGGGGAGATGGCTCAGTGGAATAAGTGCTTGCCTAGTGAGTGCAAGGTCCTGAGTTCAATCCTGGTACCACCAAAAAAGAAAAAAAAGAAATCCTAATGAATGAACATAAGATTAGCTTAATAACTGAGACATGTCAAAAGCGATGAATTAGATAAACCAGCTTTAAAAGGGGGAAGCAGCAGAGGGACAAGCTGAAAACACAGAAAGTGAAGCTGGACTATGGAGGATCCTGCCTACTAGGCTGAGTTTGCACTTTGTTCACAACTATTAACTTAAATCACCTTTTCAAAAAGATTAATTTTATGGAAATTTTTAAAAAATCCTCTAACTTTAAAGAAGTGCTTCACAGATGAAGCCATAAAGCATAAAGGTGTTGGTTTAGTTGAATAAGACCAAAAAACAACAAAGTGGCAGGATTCATAACTTGCATTTAAGAGACTGAGGCAGGAGGACTGCAGTAAGTTCGAGGCCAGTCAGGGCTACACAGTGACTTCAAGGCCAGCCTGAACTAAACAGCAAGACCCTGTCTGAAACAAACACCATTGTTATTTACTAAGATAAAAAAATATGGGGTGAAAACTAGCTGGTTTGGGGAAGAAAAGCTGGACACGATAGGGGTGCAGCTCAGTAGTAGACTCAATTATAGCACGCAAAAGGTTTGATCTCCAGCATACACAGAAACCCCCCCCCCCAAAAAAAAAATACACACACACAAAGTTGGAGAAACACACCCTTCCCCCCCAAAAAAAAACCCCGATCTACACACACACAAAGTTGGAGAAACATAGGTGACAATTGTTCAGTTTTTACTGGCATATTCTGACAAAGATTTAATTTTATAACCAAAATGAAGTAACACTGAGAAAAAGCCTATAAAAAACTCCATGTAATTTAACTATGATTACAAAACAATGGCAAATAGTAGCTTGGACATTCTTTGGCTAAATGTTGCAAGTAGAAGATATTAGGTAAAAACTGAGTTAAGGCAGAAATTTGTCTTCCCTGGAGACTGGACCCTCTTAGATAGTTTAGAGATCAAGTTTGATGTTTTAATTATACACAACTTTATGAGAATGTTATACAGTATTCTAGCTGGTTGGCTTAATGGATAAGAATCAAATAAATGGTGGCTTTTGACTCAGGATAAAAAGTAAATATTTAAAACTTGTCATACAAGTTTAAAGCGTCATTTATCAGTATTGCTGCTGAAATGGGAACGGTTCCATTTCAGAGCAGATCTAATCTCCAGCCAAAAAATGGTCATACAAGAGCAGTGGCAATTTCATTCAGGCAGGTGCTTATGCCACTGAGCTATCTTCCCAGCCCTAAAATTTCATTCGGTTCAACAGATTATTCCACAGCTATGAAAAGGCATATATCAATGTATAAAACTGCAATAAGCTTATCAAATGTGTAAAACTCTTTAAGGATTTTAGAAAAGCATGGAGAAAACATTGTGATGAACATATTGTCTTAAAAATGACAAACTCCCCATTTAGTTCAATTACAAAGACTCACCTTTATTGTCAAGGAATACATAACCATCAAATCGATCCCTGAACAAAATAATGTCCTCCTGGTTTTTAAAGTTGATATATGCTCTGGCATACATATGAGGATACAGACTGCAGAGAGGAAAGCAATTATGTAAACATTCACAGGTGTCTGGCTGAGCTACAAGTATTCATATATTAAAGATAGTCTCAAAAAATCAAATGGAAAACATATGCAAGATAAAAAGATAGTTGCTTCATTTACCCCGCCCCCTTTTTCTTTTCTTTTTACCTAGTGTCATTAGAAAAAAACTCAAAATAATCATGCTCAGGCATAGGTTGAAGATGTTCCTGAAGCTGCTCCTTGGTCAGAGTAGGAGGTAATCTTCGAATTACCACCTTATGAAATAAATAAGGAAAATAAAATTAGTACAAAGCAATTCTCTGTCCCATCAAGCAATCAGTTTCTGAAGACTGGCTTTGGCGTGGTGTTTAAAACTCTTGGAAATGGCAACTGCCTGGAACAAGGAAATCTCAGGGTCTGCTCTTGACATGCTGACCACCCGGTTTATGAAACACTGTCTACTCATTTTTTTTTCTACTCCCCAATTTTAAACACATCTAGCGGCAAACTAGCAGGCTAACCCTGGTTTTTCGTGGGTGCCATTTTTTTTTGTTTGTTCTTTTTTATTTATTTATTTATTTGTGTGTGTGTGTGTGTGTGTGTGTGTGTGTGTGTCCAGCTCAGCCCACCAGGGGGCGGGGCTGGCTGGCATGTAGTGCTGGGGGATTGAACCGCGGTCCCTGTGCTTTGCTAAACTTGTTCTAAGTAGGTGCCTTAGACCACTGAGCCATCTCACCAGCCCCTCTTTTGGTCTTTTTGAGACAGGGTCTGGCTGTGCAACTCAGGTTGGCGTTAAACTCGCTTTCTAGCCCAAGTTGGTCTCCAACTGGCAACGATTCTCTTGCCTCAGCCGTCCGAATGTCTTAAGTGCTGGGATTACAAGTGTGCACCACCACGCCCGGCCATTAAAAATCTTAATTTTGTAGCATATCTCACCCACATTGAACAAACCTAAAACCAAATCTTTGCCTATTCAGTTTAAAGACTTCAAAACTACATACACACGCGCGCGCCTGCTCACACAAATCCACCCGACGCTCTCAAAATAGGCTTGCTGTTCACCTGCCTTGCCAGACCCCTCCACGCCTCCATTAGTACTACAGCACTACCACCAACTGCTCCCGCCCGTGGTGTGCCCTTCATTGCGCACTAACTGTCCCCATTAGACGTAATTCTTTATTCCTCTTCCGACGTCCCCCCTCCTATTACCATCTTCACAGCTCGAAGCGGACCGCTCCCGTCTGTGGACCTCCACCCAACCGCTCCCTCTGCCTCGCTCCCGAGAAGGCGGGGGCTTGGGGGTTTCCCCGTTTTACACCAAAGTACGAGGCAAGATGAGGTGATTTTCATTCAGGCGAAGTCATAAGGGGAACTCGGGACAGGAAGAGCGCAGCCCCATTTCCAGCTATCCTCCACCAGCGGCGGCCCCGTCCCACCCTCTCCCGGGCCAACCGCCGGCCGGGCACCTTGCTCAGCGCCTCTTTCTTCTCCTTGTTGCGGTCCTGCTTATCTTCCCCTTTCGCGCTGTCCCCCGAAGTCCCACAGCTACTGGCAGAGGCGCCCGGGGGCGTTAACAAGGTTACTCGCTTCTCCTTAGGCCTGTGCTCCTTCTCTTCCTTCATGGCTACGGGTACGTCCCTCTCAGCTGTTCAGTCTCAACCCTGCTACGCTGGGCACCTATGACTCCCGGGCAGCTCCCGTCGGAACTCCACCCCCAACAAATGCCCCTAGTGATAAGCCGGGGCCTGCGTTCCATTGGGCCCCCGAGATCTCGCGAGACTCCGTGGCGCGCGGCTTCTCTTTCGGGGAGGGCTTCAACGCTTCCTCTTTACTTCCCGCCTGCCGAGTCCCCGAACCGCCCAATACCCTCGCGGACCTTACTCCCTCGCGGCCCACCCCTTTACGAGTTATTAGCAACTCCGCCATTTTAAAGAGGCTCTTTCGAGGACTACAAATCCTGGCATGCAAAGCGGCTGCCCCCTTCTGGTCCAGAGTACTAGAGTCTTAGCCATCTATAGGTCCTATTTTATAAATTACGGTTGTTTGTTTGTTTGTTTGTTTTCCCTCCAGATCAAGAAATAAGGTTAATTATCTTAGTTTTCCTCAAATAAACTCATTATCTAAATTGTGCTTATGAGGGGAAAACAGGTATTTTTATTTTGTTTTCACCATGCAGTTCAGGCTGGCCTTGAACTCACTATGCAGCCCAGGCTGGCCTACAACTGGCAGACATCCCCTGCCTCAGCCTCCCAAGTGCTGGGATTAAGGGACGTGCACCACTACACCTGGCTAGGAAAACACATTATTTTTTTCATTTTGTAAGACGGAGATCTCACTATATTAACCAAGCTGGCCTCCAACTTACTACCTTCCTGGCTCATTTTACCAATTAGCTGGAATTACAGGCTTTGCTGAGCTGTATATTCTATTACTGAATCCAAAATGTACTTTAGGTACTTTAGAGATTCTTTTCCATGTGTTGGTTATGAATCACATTAATAAAGACACATGATACTAATTTAAAGGAGTAATATCATTAAAATGTGTGAGATTTCATCACCCTTGTTTTGGTAAAAGGAATTTTATTTGGCACTGGTGTCCTACATGAAAGGGGAAAAAAACAATTTGATTAAGCTGCAATCACCCACCTCACATTTTTTGTAGTTATAAATCCATTTTATTTATTTTTTCCATAGTTTTATTGAGAAATAAATAGCAATGAGACAGTTTCAAATCAACTTGGTAGGACAGTTCCAATAATTAACACATTGTATACTGCCTTCCTAGTGGTTATTTGTTGTACAAGATGCAGACATGATATCCTATTTACAAACACTATTAGAACAAATGCCTCTATTCACTGAATTAAGAGAATGTAGCTATATATCTATCCTAGTCATTCTGAATACACAGATACAAAATGGTCATTCACCTATATCCC
>NW_004524812.1:3302425-3312252 GCF_000260255.1 Octodon degus
TTTCCATAATGGTTGCACCAGTCTACATTCCCACCAGCAGTGGAGAAGGGTTCCTTTTTCCCCACAGCCTCTCCAACATTTGTTGTTGGTTTTATGATAGCCATTTTTCTGGGGTGAGATGATATATCAATGTTTTAATTTGCATTTCATGGATGGCTAGTGATGTGGAGCATTTTTTCATATATTTATTCACTTCTTTAATTTCATCCTGAGAAGTGTGTGTTCATGTCAGATGCCCATTTCTGGATTGGGTCTTTAAATTTTGGGGCCTTAGTGTTTTTTAGTTCTTTATAGATTCTAGAGAGCAGACCTTTGTCTGAGTATTTATTTGTCAAGATTTTTTCCAAATTTTTGGGTTGTCTTTCACTTTGTTGGCAATTTCTTTTGACGTGCAAAAACTTCTTAATAAGAAGTGGTCCCAGTTCTTAATTCTTTCAAGTGTTTCCTGTGCGATTTGATTTTTCACATTTTTTTATGTATTTAGTACAGGGTCTTACTATGTAGATCGTACTCTTAGTGATCCTCCTGTTTTCAGCCTCCCATGCACTGGATTACAGCCACACATCACCATGCCCAGTCTCATTCACTGTCTCAGCGCACCCCAGGGGCAGGGCTGGCACAGTATGCTAGGGCTTGAACCCTGGTCCCTGAGCATGCCTAAGCAGGTGCTTTCATCTTCTGAGCTATCTGGCCGGCCGCCCTCCCCACACTTATTTATTTATTGTTTGGTTTTTTGAGAGACGGTCTTGCTATGTAGCTCAGGCTGCTCTTGAGCTCACTGCAATCCTCTTGCCTCAGCCTCCCAAGTGCTGGGATTACAGGTGTGCACCACCACACCAAGCCTTCTCTCCACTTTTAAAAAGGTCAGTTTAAAATTATTTATAAATTCCCACTGGGCATGGTGGTGCACAACTGTTATGCCAGTACTCAGGAGGCTGAGGAAGGAGGATCATTGTGAGTTCGATACCAGCCCTGGCTACGAGGTGAGCTCAAGGCCAGCCTGAACTGCATAGTAAGATGCTGTCTCAAAAAGGCAACATGATGATGATGATGATGATGATGATGATGATGATGATGATGATGATAATATAAATTCCCCCACCTGGGAAAAATCCAACAATGCTCATCATAAGTGAATGGATAAGAAAAATGTGGTACATGGATAGAATAAAATACTACTCATCAGTACAAATAAACTACTAACACAAGCATCAACAGGAGTGAATCTCAGGATGACTATGTTGAATGAAAAGAATTCATGCATAAAGACAGTATATACAATATATGGCTCTATTTATATGACATTCCAGAAAAGTAAAGCTATAGTTGGTAGATCAATGATTTGCCAGACTACAGAGTAGGGAAAAAGAGATTGACTGCAAAAGGGCTCTGGGGAGGTTTTGAAGTGAGAAAAGTGTTCTTTATCATTATGGGTTCTTACATGACTGTACACACTTGTGTAAACTCATAGAATTTTATCATTAAAATCAGCATGTTTTATTTTATGTGAATTATACTTCAATAAAGTTCAGGCCCACAAAAATTTAAAAAATATTGCCTCAAATGAGGGGACATGTGCATTGCATGAAATCTAAGGTACCACTGAATGTAACACCACTGTTATTTTATATACCAAGAAAAATCATGCCTATGGAACTAGGACACACAATCAATCTCAAGACGTATCTTGATTCCACAAGTACTAAAATGTGAAAAAGGGCTGGGGAGGTGGCTCAGTAGAATAAGCACTTGCCTGGCAATCACAAAGCCCTGAGTTCAATCTCTGGGACCGCAAAAAAAAAAAAGTGAAAAAAGACTCTACAATCTGATTAAACATGCTATTTTGGCATTATGTGCAGTTAAGGAAAAGGGGTGTGGAAACTGATGGAAAGAATAAGTGATGAACTGGGGAAAGAGATACACAGACAGCCATGGAGCGCAGTGTTGAAATTAGCAGAAACTCTGGCTGAGTGCCAAGGTCCCTTTTGTGCTGATGCCTAGAATATATTAGGCAGACTCAGTCTTTACATGTTCTTATGTCTGTTGCCCAGTCTGCACCTGATTTCCTAACCTCCGTTTCTGAGAGTGTTTCCTGTATTTGGACTCTGCCTTCAATACCTGGCTGTTTTTAACCTACTGCTTAGCTGTGCACTTTGATCTTGGTTGTTTTGGAAACCCTGTTTGGAGATTCTTTTTTTTTTGAACCAGGGACTGAACTTAGGTCCTTGTGCTTGCCAGGCAAGCTCTTATTGTACTGAGCCATCTCCCTGGCCTGGACACCCTGTTTGGGAGTGCTCAATGCTTTTACATCACCAGCTATACTGGAGGTGTCAGAGTCTTTTTTTTAAATCTACATTCACTCCTTTGTTAATCTCATACATTTATTCAGCTTGTTCTCCTTTCATTAATAACGCCAAATTTCTATCTCCAACCCATTCCTCTCCCCTGATTTTCCATATTCACATCCAGCTCACCCCTTGCCTTTCACAATCTCCGAATGTCTCCAAAATGGAGCACTTGATCTTCTTCCCCACCAAATGTATTAGTTTCATGTTGTTGTGACATCACTGAGACAACCTGGAAGCAGTACGGCCTTAAGCTCATTTTGCAGTGTTGGGACAGAAGACTAGAATGGGAAAACAAGCCCCTGAGAGCAGAGAAGTATTAACCTTCATAGCATGGCATGTTTCAACTGACCTGTCATGAGATCCTGATAAAACCACACAAGCAGAATGGCTGAATGAAATGAGAAATTATTACCAAAGAAAACCCTAAATAAATCCTCTAGTTTCACTTGTTCCTAGTTCACTTATTTTTTGGAGGAGTCGGGGGTCAGGACCTCCAGATATAACCCAGGCTGGCCTTGAACTTGCCATCCTCCTGCCTTAGCTTCCAAAGAGCTGGCATTATAGGTATGCACTACCATGCTTAGCTACTTCTTAGTTGTTTTTTGTCTTTTTTTTTGAGACAAGGACTTGCTATGCAGTTCAGGCTGGCCTTAAGCTCATTTTGTAGGTGTTAAGCTCATTTTGTAGGTGTTAAGCTCATTTTGTAGTCCAGGCTGGTCTCGAATTTGCAACAATCCTCCTGCCTCAGCTTCCCAAGTGCTGTGATTATAGGCATGTACCACCAAGCCCTCTGTTCTTAGTTTTCTTTTCTTTCTTTCTTTCTTTTTTTTTTAAGTGTATTTAGTACAGGATCTACAGTGTCTCACTACACAGATCCTCCTATTTTCAGCCTCCCAAAAGCTGGGATAACAGGTGTGCACCACCACGCGCAGTCTCAGTTGTCGTTGCAGCGTGCCCCAGGGGTGGGGCCAGCACGGCACACTGGGTATTGAACCCCAGTCGCTGAGTCTGCTTAAGCAGGCACTTTAGTCCGTTGAGCTATCAGGCCAACCCTGTTCTTAGTTTAAAAATCACTCATGTTTGGGGGCATAGAGCCAAACAACAGATTACCAGCTTCCCACTAGCTTTGCTGTAGATGATGCTTCTGACATGTGGGTTGTGACAGCAGTTACCTAGGTTACTTCCCAGGCCTATGAAGGCTACATTTGCTGAAAACCAAACCTTTCACTTGAGCCTACAGACTAAATTAGGATAACAGGCTTGGCATCTCTTTTCGTTTTGTTTCTGTCTCCTTTGCTTTCTTAACCCTCGTATCAGATTACTCAGCTCTGCACTTAGACATGTTGATATTTAATTTTTTGTTTTGTCCAAGATCTATAACATAATACTAATGACCTATCAGCCCCTGGGGCTGGTGTGTGTTTCCTTTTTCTTTCTGTTTCCTTTCTTTTCTGCCCCCATCTTTGTTCTTCTTCAGAAGTCACTAAAGCCCAAGTACCCGAAGTCCTTTGCTGCTGTCATAGGACCCAGACCCAAAGACCAGGATAATGGTGCAAGATGCACAGAAACTCACCAACCTCCAAGGTAAGTTGACTGTGACCACCTGCTAGTCCAAGCCCATTGTAAGAGGAAATATCTTTTAGAACTGCTCCCTGACTACTGGGAATTGCCTGACACCCCTTCCACCCATAACAGCAAATTAATCAAAACCCCTGCTATCTTTGCTCTGGAAGCAGCAGTTTGCTCACTTCTTCTACCAATTTCTCACTGCCTTCAGCCAAAACCCCAATTCACCTTGCCCCCACCCCCACTCCAATAAAGCTTTGCCTGGGAGTGGGAATTTGTAATATCAGACCAGTCTGCTCTGGGTTGTCTATGGCCAAGGAATCTTGTTGTCCAGTAGCATTACCACAAATTCAGTGGGTTTTGGGGCCAGGGAGATAGCTCAATAGAATAAGTGCTTGCCTGGCAAGCACAGGGCCTGAGTTTAATCCCTGGTTCCACCAAAAAAACCCCCCAGAACAACAACAACAATCACAACAACCCCCCCAAAAAACCCCAAAAACCAAATTCAGTGCGTTTAAAAACACAAATTTGGTTCTCTATAAATTCTAGAGAGCAGACCTTTGTCTGAGTGCTTATTAGTTAAGCTTTTTTCCAAATTTTTGGGTTTTCTTTTCACTTTGTTGGTAATTTCTTTTGATGTGCAAAAACGTCTCAATAAGAGGTGCTCCCAGTTCTTAATTCTTTCATGTATTACCTGTGTGATTTGATTTTTGCTCATAAACTCTTTGCCTACTCTTATGTCTTCAAGAGTTCTTCCTACTTTCTCTTCCAGGAGATTTAGTATTTCTGTTTTAGTGTTTAGATCTTTAAACCATTTTGAATTGAGCTTAGTGCATGGTGATAGACCTGGGACAAGTTTGAGTTTTCCACATGTAGAGATCCAGTTTTTTTCAGCACCATTTGTTAAAGAGGCTATCTTTCTTCCAGTAAGCATGTTTGGCCCCTTTGCCGAAGATCAGGTAGCTGAGTATATTTGTAGAGGCCTCTGCATCTTCTAATCTATTCCATTGATCCTGAGGTCTATTTTGTTGCCAATACCATGCTGATTTTATCACAGTAGCTTTGTAATATAATTTCAAGTCAGGAATTGTAATGCCTACTGCCTTGTCTTTGTTGCCCAGGATTGCCTTTGCTATTCTAGGTCTTTTCTGGTTCCAAACAAATTTTAGGAATGATTTCTCTAAGTCTGGGAGGTATGTTGGTGGTAGTTTGATAGAAATTGCATTAAATCTGTACAACAATTTTGGGAGCATGGCCATCTTCACAATGTTGGTTCTTCCTATCCAGGAGCAGAGAATATCTTTCCATTTTCTGAAATCATCTACGATCTCTTTTTTCAGAGTACTATCAATTTTCAGACCAAAGATTAGAGAAATAGAAGGGCTGCAAGGACAGCCAACGTTTTGACCCTAGTCTTTCAAGGTCAGTGAAGACTCAGGACAGAGGAGAACCTATACTGTAGCATTATGTAACTCAGTTGTGTCCCAAATTTTCTGATCAAGGAGATTATGGTGCCACAGACCAACGTGATCAATGATGTAGAGTGTGCCTAAGGAGAGTCATATGGAGAGAAAACATTCTCTAAGGCTTTCACAGAGAGCAAATTGGTCAAGCAATGGCTGTGACTCTTCCACATGACTGACACTGATAAAGGATCTGCAAACTGTGGTACAAGGTTACAGGATAAATCCTGAGGGTACTTGACTGACTTTATCACATACAAAAGTTACATTTCTCATTATGTAGGACTTGCTTTTTCTTGTCTTAAGCACCCAGCAGAAAAATATAAAAATGAGGTATATAAAGTAAAGGCATATTTATATGCTGAGCTGTAAAAGGCTCAAGTCAGCAACTTCTGTGGATAACCCACTACTGTTGTGGACTGCTGGACTGTGTTGGATTGTTTTGCTGAATTCATGCACCTATAATATTTAGATGCCATTGGAATACCCATCTCTGACAGGAGTAAACAAACAAAAAAAGAGATAGAAAGGAAGGAGCATTCGATATCTATATACAGAATAGTTAGGATAGATATACAGCTACTTTCGCTTAATTCAATGTGAAGAAAGATTTGTACTAATTGTGTTTGGACAGGATATCCTCTCTGTATCTTGTACTATGGATAACCACTAAGAAGATAACAATGTACAATGTATTAATTATTATTATTTTTTTTTGGCAGCCATCCAGAAGGAAAGTCCTTCGTATTTTTATTTTTTTTTATTTTTTTTCAAAGTTTTATTGATAAACAGATAGCAATGAGACAGTTTCAAATCAAATCAGAAGTACAGTTTCAACAAATAATACACTGCATATATTCTTCTTAGTGGTTAATTGCTGTACAAGATGCGGACTTGTGATCCTATTTACAAACACCATTAGAACAAATCATTCTATTCATTAAGAGAATGCAACTATATATCTATCCCAACCTCTTTGAATACACAGATACAAAATGGACATTCATCGGTATACCCCATTTTTTCTAAGTTCTGTTATTGAATATTATAGGTGTGTAAACTCAGCAAAATATTCTAAAAGAGTCCAGTAGCCCATAATAGCATTGGGTCTTCTGTTTAACTGGCAATGTCAGAAATTATTGACCTGAGTCCCCCACAGCTCAACTTAACAGCATGGCTTTATTTCTTATATTTCGACTTCATACTTTTCTACTGGATGGTTAAGACCAAGGTAAAGCAGGACCTATGCAACAAGAGTTGTAGCTTTTTGGTCTGAGAAGGTCAGTGAAATGCCCTCAGGATTTGTCCTGAGATCCTGTGCCTCAGATTGTAGAACCTTTGTCAGTGCAGCCATGTGGATGAGTCACGGCCATTGCTTGGTCAATGTGCTCTCTGTGAAAGCCTGAGAGAGTGTCTTCTCCCCATGTGACTCTCCTTAGGCCCACTCTATGTCATCGATCACTTTTCTCTTTGGACCCATAATCTTCTTAATCAGAAAATTTGGGACATGTCCCCACCCCTCCCGCCGAGTAGGAATTTCTGCCGACTTCCGGGAACCCCCAGACCCAGTCCTAGCCCAGGTCCGGTGAGTGTGTGGAGAGCTTCCTGCTACCCTGCACCGGCGGGACCAGTCCCAGCCCAGGCGCAGCGTGGACAGGACCCTCTCCCGCCCCCTCGGGCCGCCCTCCACTACTCCGCCGTACAATGTATTAATTATTGAAACTGTCCTATTAATCAGTTTTGAAACTGTCTCATTGATATTTGTTTCTCAATAAAATAAAATTAAAAAATAAAATAAAATCATAAATTTGGGTTAAAAGGCCAGCATGAGTCTCACTGGGCTAAAATCAAGGTGTGGGCGGGGATGAGTTCATTCCTCCAGGATTTCCCATAGGATCCACTTTCTTGTCTCTTTCAGTATCTTGCAGCTGCTGGTACTCTGCCTGGCCAGCCTTCATCCACCTTCAAAGCCAGCAGCACAGCAGCTCTCTGGGCCCCGCTTCTGTGCTTTCACCTGCTCTGCCTCTTCCTGCCCTTCTAAGAACCTCTGCGAGTACCTTGGGCCCACCTGTACAGTCCCGGAGAATCTTCCTAAAGATGGCTGATTCACAAATTTCTGCCACGTAACCTAACCTAGCCACAGGTTCTGTAGATTAGGATATGAATGAAATTGATGAGGCTATTATGCTGCCTACCACACACTGTAACTTCTTTTTTTTTTTTTTTTTGGTGGAACCAGGGATTGAACTCAGGCCCTTGCGCTTGTCAAGAAAGTGCTTATTTTACTGAGCTATCTCCCTGGCCCCTGTAATTTCTTTTTTTAAAAATCCATTTTATTCATAACCTTTCTTCTTCTTCACTCTCTTGAGTAGTTGGAATTACAGGCAGGCATTACCCTGCTGGAGAGCAACATTCTTTTTAGTGTTTTCAATTTTTTTAATTCAAGTGTAACACATGTACAGATGAGATCATAGCAACCAAACAGCTTGCTAAATTTTCACAAAGTAAACACACTCCTGTAACCAGGATGGAGACCAAGAAACAAAACATTGCCAGGGAGGGTAGAGGATGCGGCTGAGTGGAAGAGCAGGAGCGGGCCGGCCCTCAGATCCTCCCCCAAGTCCCCTGCCACGCGGCAGCGGCCTCGGCCTGGACTCCTGAGGCTCCCTGCATGCTCCTCCAATTCTGCCCTAGCAAGAGCACTCGCATCCTGACCTTTTTCAGCATCTGTTAGTTTTGTCTGTTTAATACTATGTGGAAATGCAATCGTATGGTATGTAACGTCGCAGTCCTCTGGCGGCTAACTGAGATGAGCGCCCTTTCCTGACTTCATCTTGCACCTTGTGGCTATTGTCTCGTGGTTATTGCACTATGTTAGAGTATTCATTACAAAACTAGAGAGGGGAAAAAAAACCAGGCGGGGACAGTTTTGGCTCTTTTTCGTCAAGTAAGGGAAAGAGCCAAGTGTCTGCGTGTGTGCGTGTGCGTGTGTGTGTGTGTGTGTGTGTGTGTGTGTCTGTCTGTCTGTCTGTCTGTCTGTCTGTCTGTCTCTTTCAGAGTAGAGGGAGGGAAATGTTTTCTTTTGTCCAAATTTCATCTAACTCTTAAAACATAGGGCTTTTCTTTTTGCAGTACAGGCGATTCAACCCAGGATCTTCACACTAACTTCCATCCTCAGCCATTATTTTATTTTATTTTTTTAGCCATTTATTTTTTATTCTGGTATCAGGAAGTCTCTAAATTTTCCAGGCTGGACTCGTACTAGCTATCTTCCTGCCTCAGCCTCCCAGGGTGTTTGGATTAGAGGTGTGGGCCACCATGCCTGCCTGCCAAAAAGTTCTTTCCATCATTGATTTCACCGTTTCACCTTACACTACACTTCAAGGTCCTTCTTTGTCACTTCTCACTTTAAAACTTCTTTCCAAGCAGGCTGTTAAAATAAATTTATTGTTTCATTCTTATTAACTCTTTTTACAGATAAAATTTTGTATAAGAATCATGTGGGACTCCCTGGTATTTAGCATCATTTAGCTTATTGGGAATCATAAAACTCAAATCCAATTTCAAGAAAAATTGATTTTCACTGAACTATTGTGTTCATTGTTGTCGTTAATGAATTTTTGATGTACATCAGCTCTAAAATCACACATATTCTAAATAGAAAATTAAGAAAGGAGTTGAATAATTTGTACAGTACAAATTTTTATTCAAGTTAGGTGTGGTGGCTCATGCCTATAATCCCAGCACTCGGGAGGCCAAGGCAGGATTGCTGTGAGCTTGACACCAGCCTGAGCTACATAGTGAGATCCTGTCTCAAAACATTTTTCTTCACATAAATGCCTTCTAATATTATCTTTAAAACATAATATGTTATTTTATGGATTAGGCAACTTAAAGTTATATTTGAGAACTTTGGGCTCCAATGTAAAAAGAGATTTGCATAGTATAATCATTTCATGTGCCCTCCCACTGATTAAAGATTATAATAAAAGTTATTAAGCAGATATTCACTGTGCTCACTGATGACATAAAACAGAAGATAAGATATTACAAGGAAATTTAATCACACAGAAACAAAGGTGAATTTCTCAATTAAAATAATTTTTTAGTTTACAGTCAGGTATGGTAGCACAGACCTGTAATCTCAGCATTTAGGAGGTTGAGTGGGAGGATTGTCTTGAGTTTAAGGCCAATTAGATTCCAAGTGAGAATACCACAAGTATGTAAATTTGTAAGTAAATACAATAAATTTTCTTGAGATAGGGTCTTACTTTGCAGTTTGGACTGGCTTTGAACTCACTTTGTAGTCCAGGCTGGCCTTGAACACAGGGCTCTTTCTGCCTCAGCCTTCCAAGTACTTGAATTATAGGTATGCATTTTATGCTATACCTTAGATGCTTTTGTGTGTGGCAGAGCTTAATGGGGATTGAACCAAGAACCTTTTTTTTTT
>NW_004524812.1:3312790-3321100 GCF_000260255.1 Octodon degus
GGCCATTGCTTGGCCAATGTGCTCTCTGTGAAAGCCTGAGAGAATGTTTTCTCTCCATGTGACTCTCCTTAGGCACACTCTACGTCATCGATCACCTTCCTCTTTGGCCCCATAATCTCCTTGATCAGAAAATTTGGGACACTACTGAGGTACATGACGTTACAGTAGAAGTTCTCATTTGTCCTGAGTCTTAATTGACCTTAGAAGGTTAGGGCCAAAATGTTGGCTTTCCTTGTGGCCCTCCTTTTTCTCTAATTTTGGTCCCAAGAACCTTCTTGTGGAGCTCTTTCCTCAGCATTTTTTTGCAACAGTGTCTTTGTAAGTCACTGTGTGGCGCAGGAGGTGCTCAAACCTGTGATCTGACTGATTCAGCCTCCTGGCTTTCCAAGTGTGCGCTTTGCCTAGCTTTATAGTTTGGATATTTAGTGTCTTGCAAAAGCTCATGTGTTCAAAAGTTAGTTTCCCCTCTTTAGTACTATGAGAGATGGTGGAAACTTTAGGAAGTGGAGCCTCATGGAAGGAAGTTGGATCCTTGGTGAGGTATGCTCTTGAAGGGGATATGGAGACCCTGGCTATTTTGTGTCTGTCTTTTTTATTTCTGCAAAGAAACATTTTTCCAGCTTGCTCCACCATGTGCTCCCAATGACACTGTGCTGCTTTACCACAGGCCCAGAAGCAATGGACCCAAGGACCATGATCTGACGTTTTGGAACCATGAGCCAAAACTGATCTAGGGGAAGGAATCTCCCAACCTGTTAGATGTCCAGTACAACTTCATGTTCTCTAAAATGGAGTGAATTTTAGGAATGATGGAGGTTAAGAGCA
The DNA here is from genome assembly GCF_000260255.1 of Octodon degus. NCBI lineage: Eukaryota > Metazoa > Chordata > Mammalia > Rodentia > Octodontidae > Octodon > Octodon degus. Next base: position 3,313,616 of record NW_004524812.1, read on the forward strand.
CAATATATCTATTGGAGAAAGGAAAACTTCTGTCTGAGGGAGAGACTAAAGGGGTCCCAAATGGGTTGCCAAGGACCCTGCTTTTTCTATGGAATTTTATAGAGCAAATCCAAGACATGGGGCAGGTCCAAAGTAAGAAAAATGGGAAATTGAAAGGTGCGCATGAGGTGGGACAAAATGATGGTCAACCATTAAGATTAGAAGTAGAATTGCTCAGGTCAAATTGACTCCATCAAGATCGAGTGGGGAAGCGTGTCTCATACGAAGTGGGCCTGAATGCAGAACAGGGGCTTGTGCTGAAGGAGGTTGGCCTAGTGACTCTTCCTGTCTTTTGCAAGGTGATTGATACCTATGTAGAATCTCCATCCCTGATGAGCATTGCCAGGGAGGTGCGAGTGTTCATTCCATTAGTCCTTTGCCTTGAGTTCTGACCCTCAGCAGAAGCGCCTCTCTCCCCCACAGTTGCACGATGTCTTGTTCTACATGCTGCGTCCTTGGAGGGCCCAGAATCCTGTCTGACTGTCTATAGTGTTTCCATCTGAGTTGGCAACCTCCACCATGGGAACAGGATGATTTCCCAGTTGGGTCCCACCTGTTTCACTTGTCAATAGGACCATGACAAAAATTGGGGCACTCGAGGCAAGAGTACAAGCAGAGTGATGTGAAGAGTCACAGGGAGGGCCTTCTCAAGTGCTCCCATAGGAAAGGGACAGAAGCTCCGTGGGGAATGGCCGTGAACTGAAAGCTGGAGTTCCCTCCACTTTCGCAGAAGGACAAGAAACCCCATGACGTTGTTCTCGCTACTTTTCCTAGATATATACCTTCGGTAATGAGTCTAGAGTCCATGAGCTTGTAAAGAGCTCGAACACAGTGGCAATTTCTCTGTGTGTGTTAGACCTCTCTGCTGCATCCAAGGTGGAGGTTCCATCATTTCCCAGGGCACAGAAGAAAGAGTCGTATGGCTGGTGGAAGCCTCTGAAGGAATGAAGCCATGACTGGTGACCTCTCAGCACCCAAGACCCTCAGGATTCTGGGGTCCAGAGGCAAGACAGAATTGGAACATTGAAAGAGGGAAGGAAGGAAGGCAACGCCCAATATATAGGTGTATGCATGAGAAAATAGATAATTGTTGGGCTGATTTCTGCTGGCCTGCTGAAAGGAGCGCTACATTCTGAATCATCATCTCTCTCCTTGAGACATAATTTTTTATACTTTTTCACGAGCTGTGCACGTTGACATCAGCTAGCCTGAGTAACTAAAGTGGATGCTGCCATATGTATTATAACAACCCTTGTTGATCGCATGGAATTCGGTTGACTGCAATGCTGTATGTTTTCTAATTGGCTTAATATTGTGCATTCCATTTAAACAAACAAACAAAAATCTCTGGTGGGAACAGAAATCACATGAGAAATTAACAAGCAAACTCAAATGTGGTGGTGCATGCTTGTAATGCCGGCACTCAAGAGGCTGGAGCAAGACGATCCTTGCAAGTTGGAGGGCAGGCTTGGCTGGGGAGTTCTGCCCAAGTCTCAGTGACACTGAGCAACTGTATCACAAAAACGTAGAGATGGGCTGGGGAGATAGCTCAGTAGAAAAAGCGCTTCCCTGGCAAGCACAAGGGCCTGAGTTCAATCCCTGGTTCCGCCAAAAAAAAAAAAAAAAAAAAGCTGTGCAAAAATGTAAAGAGAACAAGCAAGTAAATCAATGGACAAAGACAACGGAGATCATATAAAATTATAACAATCTCTCTCACAGCAAAGGAAGCAACCAGCCCAGTGAAGGGGCCACCTACAAAATGAAAAAATACCTTCCTTGGGCTACTTCTTGGACAGATGACTAAGAAAAGGATTCATGCCTGAAATATACATAGAACGCACAACAATCACAGCCCATGCCATGAAACAGAAGACACAGTTGATAAATGGGTGTATTATATGAACAGATGCTTCTCACAAGAAGTACAAACCATCAATATATGTGCGAAAGCTTTCTCCATTGCTGGCCACTAGAGCAATGCAAAGTGAAACGGCACTGACACATAAAATGGCTCTAGAAAAAATTTTTAATCTTCAATTATTCAACTAAGCATGGATGCCTGTGAAGATTTACAGAAAAATGTCTTCTTCTACATTGTTAGTACAATGTACAATCCTACAGGCCCTGAGGAAATCAGTAAAGACATTGCACAAAATCGAGAAATAGAAATCCCATTTGGCTAAGGCTTCTTCCGATACGGTTCTTCCTCAAAGAGTTAAAAAAAAATCACATTGCAGGGACTCATGCCCAGCCCTACTGATAGCAGCACCATTTATGACAGCTACATCTTCACCACTGCGTACCTGTCCATCAACAGAGGTATGAATAAGGACACTGTGGTACTTACACCCCATGGAGTAGTACACTGCCATGGAGAATGAGGAGGCATGTTCAGGTAGATACATGCATCTTCAGGACAAGGTTAAGGGAAATAAGTCAGACACAAAAGCTGAACTATCACATGGATTCTCTATAAGAAAAACGTCATAATATGTACACACCAATCATGACGAAAACCCAAAGTCGATAAACAGGAAGTGGTAGGGCCAGGGAAATAGCTCAGCCGTAGTAGCACCCAGCTGGAAAGCTCAAGGTCCCAACTTTGTTCCAGGAACAAAAGGAAAGCGAAGCAAACAAATAACCTCAAAACGGATAAATATACGGAAGTCGTGAGATGCTAAGGCCTTCCTGAAAGGACCTACTCGGTTGCCTCAAAAATATCGTCATTGATAGGCTCATTTATTGCACGAATACAACAAGATTCTCAGAGTTCACCCAAAAGACACTTTCCGCCCAGTGAATGTTTGTTTCCTCTCTGAAAGACAATCTTTGGGGCCTACATCTTACACTGTGTAAATGATTTGAAGCTAATGTCATAGTAAATGAACAATCGTTATGTTCTTCTCATTTTGAGTTGAACCAGTGTTTAAGTGCTTCCTTTACATCCCACATATGAAAGCATGCACTGCTTTTGCATGTGTCCTGGAGCTGGCGTTAATTACTATAGCTTCAGCCTGTGATATCATGATAAGAGGTACCAGAAAATCTCGCCAGTGCGTCTCTTACCACCCTGTGCCATGAAGTTCTTCAAATATATGGGCACAGTGCCAACTGCCAGCAAGTCAGGGAACAGAAGACTGTTTGTGCTCGGAAGCTCGGTCCCCCATGGAAGGTGAGAAACAAACAGCAAGAAAGAAACCCAGTCCAAAATCTATGAAGAGTTTGTTGTTGTTATTGTTGTTGTTTCTGTTGTCCTTGGTGTCATGGTGATGCTGGTGGTGGTGGTTGCTTTTAGGTGAAAACAACTAAGCTAAAGCATGCACAAGAAAAGGTGGAGAGAATCCTGTTACCCCTGTTGACAGAGAGCAGAGATACCGTGGAGCACGAACCGTAGCGAGCTACTCATTGCTACTGGAGAGGAATTCCCTAGTCCCCAGGACTGTGCACAGAAACAGAGGAAAGTGCTGAAGGCATGAGCCCGTCCTTCCCCTCCAGGAAGTGCTCGGGTTCTGGGGTCCAAGCCTGCTCCTCACTGCTTTCAGCATCCCCCTGCTTTGGGACATGTTCCACCTCTCTCCTGCTCCCGTTCACCATCTTTGGAACACGTGAGGTTGTGCATCTCTGGGAGTTCAGTCCGTCCCATCCTAGTCTATTTCACTGAGCTGTGCGTTCTTGAACCAACATTCCACAGCATCCACACTGAATGGATTCCCTCCATATCTGATGTGGCAAGTTCCACACAGCATGCCCTTGCCTCAAATGATCTTCCCATTAAGTGCCTACTCAGAGCACATGGATTTAGAGTTTGGACCCATTTTCCCAGATTGCAGGGGTGGTGCTTGGTCCTGATGTGTTATTCACCTCTAGTTTGTTTCCTATGGGTCTTGCTGGACTTGATAGAGATTCTTCTATGTAAGGACCGTAGGACTCCTCCTAAGGGATTTGCCCATCTCCATCCTTCACAGGCCACCGCTAGTGTTCCTGGGAATAGCAGCAAGCAAGCGAGTTTGTCTTGGTCCGCAGCATGTACGTGGCTACTTGCTGTCCTCGGTGAGCCACTGTGAGATTGCTGAGCATTTTTGTGCATGGCATACCACTTGGCAAGAGGGATGCGCTTTTGCCATCTTTTGGATGCTTGTGCTTGCTGTCCGTGTGTCAGGTGTTACGGCATGGTCTGGGTGTTGTCGAAGAGTACCTGGTAGGCACGCGTGGGGTGCAAGCACTCCTGCTTGATTATGATTTGAAAGACAGTGTCTGCGGTGTTTCTCGCCTAGATTCTCTTGTGGGGGTCAGTTTGCACTAGGTTTTGCAAACTGCTGTTCTGACGGAATCCATCTCGGCACTGAGGTAAAAGAGCTGCAAGCAAAGCCTGTGGTTGTGGGTTGTGTTTCTGTTGCTAATAGAGGCCAGCAGTGGGAATGGCTCGGGTGTGGGAGGAGTCTGAGAGCTCTGTGACGTTTCCTGCTGTGCTGCAGGAATCGCCCTGTACTGGCTTGAAATGCAGAGAAGAAGAGCTGCCAGTCGGGGTTGGGGATTTGGCTCAGCGGTAGAATGCTTGCCTAGCAAGCTGGAAGCCCTGGGTTCGGTCCTTGGCACCAAAAACAAAAAATAAACCTCTTCTAAAAAACAGTTCAACCAAAAAAATACGGTAAAGTCAAACAAGGCATCTGCACACAACCTTTTCTCTTTCTATTTGCCACAAGCCCTCACCTAGCCACAAGCCTCGGCCACAAGCAGGATTTCTTCTTTGCCTTTTCCCATGGCCCTGGGGCAATCAGCCCCTGTCCTTCCTGGCTCACATCCCCCTGGCCCTTGCTGCAGTCCTGCAGTGTGGCTGCAGGGACAGGGCCTTGGCACTGCCTTGCCCCGTGTCCCAACCCCTCTGGATCCCTCTGTGGGCTTCCCTGGACCTGGAGACCCTCTCTGGGCCCTACCCTGCAGCCCGCAGTCGCCCCTCCTCCACTTCCCGAAATTGCAGGCCCTGAGCTCCCTGGCCCCCAGCCTCCTGAGGAGCTAGTTCTTTGACAGCTTGTCTCATTGCTTTCCCTGCCATGGTTAGCAATTCACTCACTCCTGCCTGCCTTTGGACAAACTAAACAAGGGGGCTGCAGGCCCCTGAGCTCAGACTCCTGGAGGGTCTGCGTGGCCACTCCCCCACCCAGTGCTCCAGGCAAAGCAGCTTTTCCACAGTACACCCAATTGTTCCTTTAGGCTCACTGCTCTCCAAGTCAGCACTGTGACGACCCGAGGAAGGAGAGAGTTGGGACCCACTGTATAGCATGTTCCACTTTCTGTGGTGCCAGTGTTTTCACCAGGACTACTTGGAAGCTGTCACGTGAGGCCCCTGGAAATGGAGTGCAGAGGAGCTGCACACAATATTCCTTTTGGGAGAGACCTCAGCAGCTGCCAGCACAACCTCATCTACAGAGGCCAAGAAGGGGCAGAGGCCCATGGTGGCAATCCATAGCTCTCTATGCTTCTCACATCTCTTGAGGGTTCTGTGGGTTTGTATCCCGTGGGATGCTTCTTTTCCCTTCCTCATCCATCCCTTGCCTCTCGTGTGTATCAGCAGAGCTGGCTCATTTTCAGCTACAGATCAGAGCCGTACCTTAGATGAGAGGGGATGCATGAATGTGTTGAGCGTGTGTGGAGCATGAAAGAGTGGGCCTTCACTTGTCTGGAAGGCACTACCAGTTGGGCTTGCAACACAAAAGTCATTTGCCATTACTGGTGAAGAGAACTGTATTTCATGCTGTTGATAGAGGGGGAAAAACTCTCCAGCCGAATGCTTTCTGGGATGAGCTAGTGTGCTCTCTAGTGAAGTATGAGTTTTAGGAACTACAGAGGTGAAGATCAGGATCTCTTTATTGATGAAAGGAAAGCTTCTGTCTGAGAGAGGGACAGAAGGGGACGCCAGTGGCTTGCCCAGGAACCTGCCTCTTTTGGGATTTTTAGAGAACAAAACCATGTATGAGCAGAGGCCGGTGCAAGGTAGGAAACACGGGACCTCACTAGATGGGCACGAGGTGGGACAAAACTATGGCCCACCGATGTAATGACAAGCAGAATCGCTTAGGTCAAATTGATTCAATCAGGACGGAATGGGGAAGCATGTCCCAAAGGAAGCTCTGCCTGAATGCAGAACAGGGGCTTGTGCTGAAGGAGGTTGGCTAGTGACTCTCCCTGCCTTTCACAAGGTGATTGATACCTATATAGAATCTCCATCCCTGATGAGCAACACTATGGAGGTCCATGAGAACATTTGTTTAGTCGTTTGTCTTGAGGTCTGGCCCACAGCAGAAGTGCCTATCTCCCGTATGGTTGTAAGGCATCTCATCTTCTGCACTGACTCCTTCAGGGCCTAGCCCTGTCTAACTGCTTATAATATTTTATCTAACTTAGCTGCCTAAACCATCCCCCCTTCCACTGAACCACATTGAGGATATAATAGGGATGACCAGTCTGGCTTCTTGATGCTGAAGGAGGCCCTAGATGTTGATTGGCAGTCACAGATCCTCTCCAGAGGGTCTATCTTGAGGTTCTCAGGAGACACCAGGCATCTTCATCCTGAGTAGGTGCATAGCTTTAAGTCTGGAAGAAACAAAGTCAAAGAAACAATTAAGTATGCAGGGGCCAATAGGATCAGCAGGATAATTATGAATATAGCCACAAAGATTTCCAGAGAAGCCAGTCAAGAGTTTTTATAAGGAGGATAAGGATAAGGCCCAGGGAATTTCTGAGTCTTATATGTCTTTTATTTCCCCTTTAATATCTTGGCAGCTATTGAGATATTAACAGAAGGATCAGGAATGTACACACAGCATTTAATTTTTACAATTGCACGAGTACATCCTGTGCTGTTGTTAGGTTGTTTCATGTTATCTGATTTTGGAGGCCAGTCTGTTCCATTAATTTTACTATTTTATTTAGGAGAGAGGCCAGTTGTGATGTCACTTATGGCCCACTGAGTACAGTTATTTAAGACTTTAATATGTATTAAAAAAAAACCCTCTCTCTGGACAAGGTCTGGTGATTCCTGGTAAGGAATCTAAAAGTAATCTACCATGTTTCTTATAGGTTTTATCTGTTCATTACCTGGGGTCTGGCATCCTCCAGGCAAGAACAAATTTTCTGAGAAATTAGAGCATATATAACCAAAGCATAAGCATTAGAGCTGACAGGTAAGTTTAAAAACTGTTTTTAAGGGCTGGCAATTGCAGCCCAGTAGCTTTTAGATCCCTTTACTGATGGAGACTGACATTTTGTCAGAAGTCCCTGTAATTTGACTTATAGTTATCTCCAAATTTTTTATGACTTATGAAACCAGATTAACACATTATTTTGAGCAATGAAATACTCTAAGTTTTTGTACCTGAATAACAATATGTATTGTATTTGTAAATATCAGTCTCAGCATCATTTTATTAGTTGGCAATCCGGATATAT
>NW_004524812.1:3321500-3340174 GCF_000260255.1 Octodon degus
GAGCCATCTCCCTGGCCCCTTAAAAATTTATTTGGTACAGGGTCTTGCTATGCAGCTTGGACTCATAGTGATCCTCCTGTCTCAGCCTCCCCAGAGGTGGGATTACAGGCATGTGCCACCATGTCAGGTTTTGGTGGCTGGCTCCACATGAGGCTGGCACAGCATGCAGTACCAGGAGTTGAACCTGGGTCCCTGTGATGGCAGGCAGGTGCTTAGACTGCCAAGCTATCTCCCTGGCCCTCCTTTCAGTCTTGTTAAACCACATAGGAAGGTGAATCTGAGCTCTGGGATCTCTGTCTCAGAGAGCTGTCTAGCTTCCAGTGGCCACCTTTGCAGGATAGCCATGGCTTGGGGGCCTCTTAAAGCAATCCCTCTTAAGGTGGCCTGTTTTTTCCCAGTAGCAGCAGTTGTGTGAGCCTAGTCTTTGAGCTCTTCTGGGACCCCCAAGAATCAGATGTAAGATCTGGTATTCTTAAAGGCTGCAACACAGGTCTCCATTTTTTGGTCCATTTCTTTGCTCTTGGTAGAGCCTGCTTGTTTTCCTCCCAGTCTCAGTTATAGAATACTAAGGAGGTGGTTTTTACTAAAGTATCAAGTGAGCTATCTGGAGCAAAGGCTATCTTTTGTAGCTTCTCTCTAATTTCGGGGGCGGATTGGGTAATAAACATGTCTTTAAGCAAAATCTGTCCTTATATTGAATCTATGGACATATGTTTTACTAGTACCTCTAGTAAACAATATAAGAAGGCAGAGGGATTTTCATCTTTTTCACAATAGCTGGAAATTTAAAATAACTAGAGGGCTTGGTTTTTGTCCTACTTAGACCTTCAAGAACACATGTTTGAAGGCTGGTGAGATAGCTCAGCGGACTAAAGTGCCTGCTTAGACAAGCTTAGGCAAGCACAGGGACCCCTGTTGGATCCCCAGCACCACATGCCATGCTTGCCCTGCTCCCAGGGTGGGCTGAGCCTGCCAGAGTCTGGGTGTAGTGGCATACACCTGTAATCCCAGTGCTGGGGAGGCTGAAAACAGGAGGATCACAATGAGTTCCAGCTGCGTAGTGAGACCTTGCAACAACCAAATACGTTAAAAAAAAAGAATACATGTTTGAACATGTCTCCTGCTCCAACCTCATACTGGCTGTTAGGCCAGCAGGGGTCTTGGGTAGGGCCTGCTTGGGCTACAGTGGGAACTGGTAGCTCTCCTGGCTCTCTGTCTTCTGGCTGTTTAAAATTAACAACATGATATGCATTCCCAAGTGTAATGCTGGTTGTCTTTTATTAGGAATCAATGTTTGACTTAAGATTAATATTACATCTTACCAGCCTAGCTCCTAAGTCTGAGGAAGCCCTCTAAAGACCTCAATGTACTTATCAGGGTCATCCGAAAATTTTCCTACTTCTAGCTTTATCTGTTTTAAGTCACCAAGTGAAAGAGACATAGGAACAGGTGTAGTCTCATATGAATCATAATAATACTTTGAGCATAAATACAAATTATTTTTTACAGTGACTAGCATGTGTTTATTCTATGTACAGTATATGTTATAAATATAATACATTTTTGAAAAGCTTATTTTGAATTAACTTGAGATTTATATTTTAAATAGATCAACTGTTAAAATTACATAATAAAGAATATTATCTTAATGACAAAAAAATTTCATTGCAAAATAGTGTACTCTACACTGAGATGAACAAGAAAAGAAAAATCAAATCTTTTCAAAACTATATCCAAGCCATAAGGAAAAAACTCTCTTTACAAAGTTCTGTATGAGCCACGAGGTCCACCAGATACTGAAATATAAAGACTTTATAACCAAAATTCAAAACTGATTTTAGAGTACTGTGTGAAGCCAGACCGGAAAATTTATATTTAACATTCCATAGAACTTCACAGTAAAGCTGGGATTTATAGACTAATGGCTTAACAGGAGTATTCCCAAAAAGGCCTTTTCCTCATCATCTCCTAATATTCAATTATTTCTTTTTCTTTTTTTTTAAAGCTATTTTTGTCTTTTTAAAAAATTTTTATTTATTTATGTGTGTGTGTGTGTGTGTGTGTGTGTGTGGCCAGCTCAGCCCACCAGGGGGTGGGGCTGGCTGGCATGTGGTGCTGGGGGATTGAACCACGGTCCCTGTGTTTTGCTAAGCTTGTTCTAAGTAGGTGCTTTAGACCACTGAGCCATCTCACCAGCCCCCAATTATTTCTTAATGTAAAGAAAGTTTGAACATAAAGCAATGTTCACATTTTCCCTCTTTTGAAAAGTATTTTAATTGTAAAAGATCATAATTAATACTTCCCTCTGTATTCCTTTTTGGCTCAAGGAGGAAGGTACGCCCTATAAATGTGCAAAAAAAATCAAATGACTCTTTTTGTTTTTAACGTGTAGGCATTAAACATCTTCCAGCATTTAAGAATGTGTTCTAAGACAGTAAGAGACTTTAACTTTTAACAGTCCATATGTGAAATACAAAAATAAATAATTTGGGTAGCCACTGTTTATTTCTATTTGATTTTTGTATCCTTATGGCATCCCTGGAGTAGATGCCAGTCCATGGCAGGTGGCTACCATCTGGAGAAAGAAGACAAAATTCCACCAGCCAATCCACTCAAACTGGTGTGCACTTGTATCCTTCCAGGGAGCCTGTGAACTTACTCCTGTAGGACATTTATAAGCACAAGTTACAATTGGTCTTAATTGTGACAGGAATCTTTAAACAAGGAAGTGTAACTTTGTAATAAACATGCTTGTTGCTCTTTGGAAGAGGTCAGATAGGAGATGAAAGTAGTTAGAGCACTTCTTTGGCTGTCTTGTAAAAGCATCATAACTTGAGAGAGATAAGAGCAACAACTGACTTGAGGAATTCCACCCTGGGCCCTAGGGCGAAGAAGTCCCCAAGACACTTGCAGTTATCTAATCACCTAGGGCAATCTTTCCTAGCAGCAGGACAAGTCTACACTTTATTTAAATTTTTGAAGCTGACAGGTTAAATTTCTATTTACCATTTAGCAAATCCCCTTTTGCTCTCAGCATGTGTAAGGCACAAATGGAAAGCATTCCCTGCTAGCTGCGGTGACATGTAAACAGTTGCTGCAAGCTGCCTCAGCCTGATCTCTCTCTGTCTCTCTCTCTTTTTTCCTTTCTTTCTTCTTTCTTTTTTTTGTGGTATTTAGTACAGGGTCTACAGGGTCTCACTACACAAAAAAGACTTGTAGTAGTCATTCTCCTGTTTTCAGCCTCTCAAGTTCTGGGATTATAGGGGGGAGCCAGTAGCCTTCTAAATGAGCTCTCTGTAGGAACTTTTTGGTTTTGGTACTGGGGATTGAACTCAGGACTCTGCAATTGCCAGGGAAGCGCTTATTCCACTGAGCTATTTTCCCAGCTCTCTCTGTAGGAACTTGAGGGGATGTTTTGGTTTTGTTCTTTAAAGATATTTCTTAATGAGATATAATGACACACAAAACACACATAAATGTGTTCCAATGGATTTGGACAAATATAACAAACCCCAGGGCCAGGGAGATAGATAGCTCAGTGGCTTAAGTACCTGTCTGGCAAGTGCAAGGTCCTGAGTTCAATCCCCAGTACAAACACAATAAAACAAACAAAAAAACCCCACCCAAATTAAGACCTCAAATATTTCCAATAGCCATAAAAGTTTGAGAAGCTACCTTTTTTTCTGTTTTTCAAGTACATGTTTTTTATTAAAGATATTTTTTGGTGATGGTGGTGATGGTGATGGTAAAGGGATTGAACCCAGAGTCTTCCCACTGAGCTACAGTCCCTTTCTTTCTTTCTTTCTTTCTTTCTTTCTTTCTTTCTTTTTCTTTCTTTCTTCCTTCCTTCCTTCCTTCCTTCCTTCCTTCCTTCCTTCCTTCCTTCCTTCCTTCCTTCCTTCCTTCCTTCCTTCCTTCCTTCCTTCCTTCCTTCCCTCCCTCCCTCCCTCCTTCTTTTTTTCTATATTTTTTGTCTTTTTGAGACGGGATTTCATTACGCAGTTCGGGATGGCCTTGATCTCACTTTGTAGCCCAGGCTGGCCTGGAGTTTGAAGAAATCCACCTGCCTCAGCCTCCCAGGTGCTGGGATGGCAGGTGTGCACCACTGCACCTAGCTCTTTTTATTTCGAGACAGAATCTTGCTACACTACTAAGTTGCCCAGTTTAGGCTGGAACTTATGATTGTCCTGCCTCAGCCTTCCAGAGTGCTGGGATCTAGAAAGATCCTTTTGGAAAACCAGTGTGAGATTATGTCATTCCTTTGCCTAAAACCTCCCAGTGGTTTTCTCCGTCCCTGGGAATAAAAGTTGCTGTCCTTACTGTGGCCTCTAAGGCTGTATAGAATTTTACTCCTTCTGCCATTTTTACTCTTACCCCATTTTAGACTTCTTTCCTCTTCCTGAGTCTACTCCACTTCCATTTCTGCACCCCTCTTCCCAGCATGTGCCCGGTACTCTCCTGCATCAGGGGCTGCCCTTCGTGCTCTTCTTGAAATGCCCTCCTCCTAGCTAGCTGCTCCTGTAGGTCTGTGCTCAAATCCCACTGCATCTGCAGAGGCCCTCCCCGACCACACTGTGTCACATTCCTCCACTTGCGTGTGCTTTCCCTCTCACCTGCACTGTGGCCTTGTGTACGTGCATGTCTGCTATTGCCCCTCATGTGAATTCTGAGGGCAGGGACTTGTGTGCTTTCGCCATGGCTATATCTCCTGTGCTTAGATTAATGTCTTTCCTGTAGTGGTTGCTCACCTCTAAACCTGAGGTGCACAGCCACCAGTCCCTTCTCTGCAGCACAACACCAACCTCCCAGCTGAACTCCTGTCTGCTTTTCTTCAGGGCATTCACCACGCTATGAGATTATCTGTCAAAAGTTTGGATTACATCATCTCATTTTCCTTCTTGAAATCTTTTTGAGAGCTTTGTTTTGAGATGGGGTCTTGCTATGTAGCTCAGGGTGGCCTCGAACTTGCAGCTATTCTCCTGCCTCAGCCTCATGAGTGCTGGGATATGGACGTGTGCCATCACACTCAGCCTAATATTTTTAATTTGTAAGAATAACTATTTTTACTTTTGAAATGAAGTTGCACCATTTAATTAAAGATGATAAAATATTTCTAACTTTTAAAAAATGTAGTCATAGCTTATAAACATAAAAAACACTTTGAGTGTACCACTGATGGGCTCTTGTGGAGTACTGGTCTCTTAAGAATCTACTAAATTCTTTGTATTCGAAGAATAATGCTCATCTACAGGTTATTTTGTATAGTCTTTCAAGATTCATAGGTTTGGTTGGGGGGAATAGCTCTGTGGTCTAAGCACCTGCCTGCTCAGCACAAAGACCTGGGTTTGATCCCTAGTACCAGATGACGCTCTGGCCCTGAAACAGGGTGTGCCATGCTGGCCACCAAATCCAGGAGCTGTGGTGCACATCTGTAACTCCAGTGCCGGGAAGGCTGAGACAGGAGGATCACTACAAGTCTGAGCTGTGTAGTGAGACCCGGTACCAAATAAATAAATATTTTTAAAAAAGGGCTGGCCGGATAGCTCAGCGGACCAAATCACCTGCTTAGGCAGAGCACAGTGGCCAGGGTTCAATTCCCAGCATGCCTTGCTGACCCCTTCTCCTGGGTATGCTAAAATGGTGAATGAGACTGAGAGTGGTGGATTGTGTGCCTGTAATCCCAGCACCTGGGAGGCTAAAAATGGGAGAATCAGTACGAGTCCAATCTATGTAGTGAGACCTTATAGTCCCTATACCAAATACATTAAAAAAAAAAGATTGACAGGTTTCTATTTAAAAACATGTAGACTGCAAGGAAAGGCAACATTTTGGCCCTAGCCTTCCAAGGTCAATTAAGACTCAGGACAAATGAGAACCTGTACTGTAACGTCACGTAACTCAGTAGTGTCCCAAATTTTCTGATCAAGGAGATTATGGGGTCAAAGAGGAAAGTGATCGATGATGTAGAGTGTGCCTAAGGAGAGTCACATGGAGAGAAAACATTCTCTCAGGCTTTCACAGAGAGCACATTGGCCAAGCAATGGCCGTGACTCATCCACATGGCTGACACTGACAAAGGATCTACAATCTGAGGTACAGGATCTCAGGATAAATCCTGAGGGGATTTCACTGACCTTCTGAGACCCAAAAGCTACAACTCTTGTTGCATAGGTCCTGTTTTACCTTGGTCTTAACCATCCAGCAGAAAAGTATAAAAACAAAATATAAGAAGTAAAGCCATGGTATTATGTTGAGCTGTAGGGGACTCAGGTCAACAATTTCTGACATTGCCAGTCAAGCGGAAGACCCAATACTATTATGGGCTACTGGACTCTTTTAGAATATTTTGCTGAGTTTACACACCTATAATATTCAAATAATGGAATTTAACAAAAAAGGGGATACAGACGAATGTCCATTTAGTATCTGTGTATTCAAAGAGGTTAGGATAGATATATAGTTACATTCTCTTAATGAAAAGAGGGATTTGTTCTTAGGGTGTTTGTAAATAAGATATCATGTCCGCATCTTGTACAGCAATTAACCACTAGGAAGAATGTATGCAATGTGTTAATTATTGAAACTGTCCTACCAATTTGATTTGAAACTGTCTCATTGCTATTTGTTTCTCAATAAAATTAGGGAAAAAAAATTTAAAAAACCATGTAGAACAGAAAACAAATGTCACCTTTCTCAGCTCTTTAAGACAAACTTGGTTTTGTTTTTTCTATCCCTTCTCAGCTAGTCCTCAGCTGCAGTTCCTTCTCTTTCATCTTCTGTGTTCTTTCCTAGATCTCTTCTTCCAGCTTTTGTAGTAGGTGAGGATTCAAAGTGTATCTTTTTCCATAAAGCTTTATTCTACCTTTGAATAAACTGTAAAGTATACTTGGGGATAGTTTTATTTATTATTTATATTTTTTGGGTGGAACCGGGGATTGAACTCAGGCCCCTTGAACTTGCCAGGCAAGTATTTATTCTACTGAGCCATCTCCCCGGCCCAGGGATAGTTTTAAAAGGAACATTTTCATGGCTCTTTTGCTACTTGTTGCCATATTTCTATGACCCTGTTCCTCATTTGCCTTACATAACAGTTTACTCTCCTGCTTCTCTACGCACCTTTACAGAATACACTTTTCTGTTTTCTGTTCCACTGCTCGGTCCTCACTCTTTAAATGTTGTTTCTTATTTGTTGCTTAAGTCCTTTTCCTAGTGCATTTCTCAGGTACACCCATACTTTATATTCTTTTATAGAATGAATCATGTTCTATCAAGTCTCTGAGCTCCAAGACAGCTTGGATGAATCCTCAGCAATCAATCCAGCGCACTCTCTTTTGGACTCATTGCACTTGTCATTGTTTAATGTCCAGCTTCCTGAGGCCAGGGGCTGTATCTATCGGACGCTCTGCTGATATCCCCTGTGCGAAACACATTGTTTGAGATTAGTTCCTCAAAAAGTAACTTTAAATATTCACAAATGTAAAAAAAAAACACTTTAACCCAATTTATTCTTACATCTTTCCTTGTATCAACTCCAAACATTTTATTTTTACTTTTGGTGGCCCTGGATATAGAACTCAGAACCTCAAGCATGCTAGCCCAGCCTGGTCTGTTTTTTTTTTTTTTTTTCCACAGCTCAGACTTGTAGTGAGCCTCCCATTTTCAGCCTCCCTATTGCTGGGATTGCAGGCATGTGATACCACACTCAGCTCACACTACCATTGTGCAATACCCCTGGGCCCAAAATATACATTTTTTCTTTTTAGTTTTTTGATACAGGGGCTTACCATGTAGTTTAGGCAGGCCTTGAACTGTAGTCCAGGCTGGCTTTGAATTCATGGTAATCCTGTACCATCAGCATTCTGAAAGCTTGGATTATAGTCATGTACCACCATGCCCAGCCCTAAATTCTTATCAATAAAAAAATTTATTAATTGTTTAGCCTAAGTGTTCTCTGTACTTCATTTTCTATCTCCCCCAAAACCCATCCTATAAGTGCCACATCAGTAATTTAAAAAAGAACAAGTGTGAAAAAGAAAGTGTGACAGTAACTGTGTTCTTTCCAAACCTCTTTTATTATTATTTTTTTTTGATGGTACCAGGGCTCAAACCAAGGATCCTGCACTTGCCAGGCAAGTACTTATTCCACTGAGCTATCTCCCCAGCCCTCTGTCCAAACCTCTGCTGAAGCTCTTCAGCTTTTGAGGCTTTGGTCCCAATCTTTTTGAGACAGGGTCTAGACTTGCCTTCACCAATCTCCCTCCCCTTAGTATATGTTTGCAATACATAATAAATATTCATTATGGGGAACTGGTACATGTACATATCACACAAATCTTTCTTAAACCTTCCTGGTCTTCTTTAGAAAGTGCTTACTATATATGTCAAGCACTAGCTTTGTCACTGAATCTACAAACTACTAGCAAGGTATGATTACATCTTTAGAGGGTCTGTGACAACACTAAAAGTTGTAGACAATAGATTACAAAATCTAGGTTTTTGGCTAGGCATGGTAGCCCATGTCTGTAATCCCAGTGGTCTGGAAGCTTGAAGCAGGAGGACTGGACAATTTATCAACTTAATGAGACCCTGTCTGTATATAAAAAATACAAAAAGGGCTTGGGATGTGTCTCAGTGCAAAGGTCCAGGGTTCAATCTGCAGTACCAACAGAAAAAAGAAAAACAAACCATAATCTGCTAGGTTTTTGCCCTTTGCCAGTTCACAAATTCCATCTAAAAACTGCAGTGTCCAATAGGGTGGCCACTAGCCACATTGAAGCACTCAGTAGTTACCCGAGGTGGCAGATGGGACAGCGCAGAGCATTTCCATCATTGTGGAAGTGGGGTCGTGGTGCTGGCTACCAGTCCCCAACTCAGCACCCCATAACACCTAGGCTGGTATGGATTTTAAAGTAGTACTAGCTCCCAAGACAGATAATGCAACAGAATACTTCAAAAACTATTAAGTGCTACAGAAATGAGATACAAGAAATGGGTTTAATTTTTGCCTTTATCACAGCTTTGGTCACTTCAAGGAAATTCTAGCTCTTTTCTTGCACTTTTCCCATTCCCATAATTTATGACAGAAGGTCCTGAAAAGACGCACAATTGAAGTGTTTATCTCAGGGCTAAAATCCAAATAACACCTACCTTGAAGCTTTTAACCCAGGACTCTACTACCTGCCTTCTCTGTTTCTTTCCCTAAAAAAAAAAAGACATGAATTCATATTTTTCAAAAAAACAACAAAATATTTATTTTGAGACTTCAGAATTATGGAAAACCTAAGTAATGGGAACTGGAGCCTCATCAGGGTCTTCTGGGAAATCGGAAGCACCACCCTCTGCAGCATCTCGATGCTTTCCTAGTTTAGCCATCAATTCTTTCGCTGGATTAAAGACGCCATTGGTCTGCTGGTCACAGACATAGCAGCGCGAGGTGGTGCGGAAATGCTGCAGTGCACAGCTCTCGCAGAAATAATGCCTGCACTTGGTGACAACTGGGTTTTGGAAGGTCTGGCGACAGATGAAGCACTTGAATGGTATTTCCTCATCATCACTTCCTACTTCATAGTTTTCATCCTCATAGACACCATAGCGACCCTCGTCAAGCTCACGTTCGATTTGCCACCCGTGCTTGTAATCTGAACGGTCATGGAGGAATTTGCAGCTGTCTCCGAAGCCGCAGAAGCCAGTTTCCTTGTAGTCTTTACATATGTCAGGCTGGTAATCCCAGCGCACTGTGGCCCGTAGATGCTCAGGTGCTCGGATGGGGCCTTTCCTCACCATCCCGGAAGAAGCGTTGCCCATAGACGTATCCTTGGGTTTCATGTATTTCTGATAATTATTGATTCCCCGATAGATCTTATCATCTTCTTTGCCCCTCAGCTCCTCCTGGATCTTCTGGCTGCGCTCAAAAATGGCTTGTGCGTCCCGTTCCTTCTCTGTGTCCAGCTCATAGACAGCTGTCGCCCCCATATCCTCTGGCCCCACGGGTTTCGCCGAGCGGGTGGACTTGTAGACCACGCCGAGACTCTCGGGCTCCTTCTCCTCTTCCTCCTCGCTGCTCAAATCGCCGTAGGCCGCCCTCTTATTAATGCTGCCTCGAGTCCTCTGTATCATTGGATTGTGGATTGCCCGCTTCTTCTCCGGTCGGACCACAGTGTTGCCTTCGTCACCGCTACTGCCGCTTTCCTCAGGGTCTGGCTCGCACAGTGGTCGCTTTCTGCGGCCAGCAGCTCCTTTCCGCCCAGGCTTTTTGAAGAGGAAGGTGCATACCTGGGCCGCCGACTTTTCCGGAGAAAGCTCCTCGGCCATTTTAGAGTCCCGAGCTCCGAAACTGCTGCAGCGTGGAGAACCGCGCCAGACCTCTTCAAGTCCGCGCGCTCTGCAGCAAGAGCAAGAACTGGTGGAAGAAGCACAAGAGAACGACTGCAAGACCGCGAACGCCAAACACTTTTTGAGCCCTAGCAGACACCGTAGCGTCTTCCGGAGACGTAGGCGGTGCCACGCGGCCGCGGAGCATACCGGGAAGAAAACTGAAGCCGGTCACCTTTGAGAGTACCGGAGGGTTTGGGTCACTGAGCCGAGATGTGGTTCGAGATTCTACCTGGAGTTGCCATCATGGGCGTGTGCTTGGTCATTCCCGGAGTGGCCACTGCATACATCCACCGGTTTACTAACGGGGGCAAGGTGAGGCGGCCTTCTGGTACTGCAAGTCCCGGCATTCTGGAAACGGTGGCGGGTAGGGAGGCCGTTAGGATGCCACTGGCCTTTCCGAGGCTGAAAATAGAACTGCCTTCCTCTTTGTGTTGCCTTGAAGTGGAAGCTGGCGGAGTTCACATTCTGGCTCTAGGTAGAAACAGCTAGGTGTTGGGTGGAGAAGAGTGGGTCCCTGGGCAGGGTAGAAATCGAGAACTGGAGAAGCAGGTTGGAAGATAGGTCCAGATTCCTGGACAGTAGGGAGAGGCATTAGTCGTGGCCCCACACCTTCCCGCCGCCGACTGGTCACCTTGTCTATTTTGGTTTTAGCTTCTTACACTCCTTTCTTTGTAGTTTCTTTTTCCTTACCCTTAAGTAGCGCCCCCCCCCCTTTTGTGTCCCATTTTGTTTTGCAAGCCTTTTAGGAAGTCACATCAGGATTTTCATATTCCCCTCTTCCCAGTCCTTCGCATTTATTTCTAGAGTACAGTCAGAATGTAAATTGATTGGCTTTTTGATTTTGTGTTTGTCCTTTATGTGTGAGCCACTGTGTTGCTTTTTGGGGCTGCAAAGCAACAAGTAGACGTTTCTACTTGGGAAAGAGGGAGAGAGAGAAATACTGATGATGTTAGGAGTCAAGATTCCAGCTAAATTGTAGTGGTCAGACTTTATATAGAAGATTCTGATCATATATACATATTTTTTTCTTTCTGGTCTTATATTGTTAATTTAGCTTTTATTTCAGTAATGATTCCATTTTCTCTAGCATGTCATTTCTTGTAAGTGAAAAGACCCATCTGTATAAGTCGCAATAATATTTGTCTTCTGTTTGAAGGAAAAAAGGGTTGCCCACTTTCCGTATCAGTGGAGTTTGATGGAAAGAGACAGGCGCATCTCTGGAGTTAACCGTTACTATGTGTCACAGGTAAGATGATCCCGACGCTAGCCATCTGCCAGGGATTGGATTTTAGTAATGCCTTGTGGTAGGTCACACAGTACTCGTATAATTTGCATTTTTTGTCTACTAGCAAGTCAAACTGCCTTTTATGTATGCAATCTCCTTTTGTAGTTACTGTGTAAATTCTTTACTTATTCTGTTTGTCATTTTCTTTTGTGTTTATAGTAGTTCCTAATGTATTCTGGATTTTACTTTACTTTACTTTTTTATTTTTGTGGTACTAGGGATCAAACTCAGGACCTTGTGTTTGCCAGGCAAGCACTTATTCCATTGAACTATCTCCCCAGCCCCTGGATTTTAATTTTTAAAAAAGTTTATGTATGACAAATTTTTTCCCATCTGCTTTCTTTTTCACTTTGCTGTTTTTCATCAGATAGTAGGGTTTTTTTTGTTTGTTTCTGAGACAAGGTAGTTTTAAATTTCGATATTTAATTCATCATATTTTACCATTCTGGATTCGGGGTTTTATGTATTCTTTTAGAAGGCATTTTTGAAACCCAGGGTTATGAAGCATTTATTCAAATGTACTATTAATAGCTTTTTTTTAACATTTAGTTATTTGGTATATCTACTGGTCATTTTGGGGTATAGTATGAAAACAGGAAAGGATTTAACTTTACTATTTTTTTGGAAGGTAGCCTATTGTCATAATTATCCATTCACAGAACAGCCCATTTTTATTTGTGATACTAATTTAAGAAACTAAAGTTGCATATATACTTGGGCCTGTTTCTTGAATTTGTTCTTTTGTACTACCTGCTCTGTCATTTGTTGCGCCAGTACCTTATTTAAGGAATTGGTGTAGATTTATATTTGACTGAATCATAAAATTGCTATTTGTAGGTAAAAAATGGACTAGTAACATTTTCATGTGGCTTAATGGAATAGTGTGGTTTTATACCTTGTAGTAGTAGTTCTTCATTAGAATCATTTTAACAACTTGTAGTTACTTTTTAATTGCTCTGTGCTCATTTATTCTTTATAGCAAACACAGATAAATAATATTTTCATTTTATACATAATAAAACAGATGGTCAGGATGATTACTGTAAAGACCCAACCTAGGTGACCTGGCTTTCAGTATACAACTATTTGAGGATCAAATCTAATGAACATGAACATAGATATAGCAGTTCCCCCACTTACCTGATTTCACTTTTTAAGTTTCAGTTAACCATTCTCAACTGTGGTCTGAAAATATTAAATGAGAAACTCCAGAAGAAAATTCTTCAATATTGAATAACTTGTATATTACTATTGTTTTATTTCATTGTTATTGTTAACCTCTTACTGTGTCTAATTTATAATAGAAATATATATAGAAAAAATATAAAAGGCTTGGTACTACTTGTGGTTTCAGGCATCCACTAGGGGTCTGGGACTCTATCTCTGGAGGCAAAGGGGCATACCTGTGTCTCCTTCTCTGGAGCCAGGTTTCTCAAAGTATAGTTCAAGAATAAGCACCAGAATCACCTGGCATGTGAAATAGAATTTGGATTTCTAAGAGGTAGTTCCTAGAAATAAGTAATTTTTTCTCAAGGCAGTTCTTCTTCAAGTAGTAAACAAAATACCTGATGTGTTGATTTTAATATATGGAGAACTGTTATCACTGATTAATCTTTTTCATTTATAGATTCTGAAGTATTTGCATGTGAATTGAATAAGATAAGTAGGCCTTTTGAAAAATAGTGTTGTACTTACAGGGCAAGGGTTTTTGAGTTGGGGTCCAACTCTGCTACTTCCTTATAGACTTAAGCCAGTGATTTGTAACCCGAGCATTTCCTCATCTAAGAAAAGTGGGAATGAGGATGATAGTGTCTACCACATGTTGGCTTTTATTTTGTGAAACAGATTTTATCTTTTTATCCTCTGACTCATGGAGAGTCCTTTAGTAAATAGTTTTTTGATGCGAGTTCTGATTGGGGTGGCAGAAAAGTCTTTCCATGTAAATTATTGTGTTTGCTGCTGCTGCCAGAAAATGAGAAAAAGAAATCATTACAAGTTTTTCTTTTTATGTATTTGGTACAGGGTCTTACTACACAGCTTGAACTTGTAGTGATCCTCCTGTTTTCAGCCTCCCCAGTGCTGGGATTACAGGCCTGCACCACCATGCCCCATCTACAAGTTTTTCTTTAGTGATTATAAAACTCAATCCAGTTCATTTCTGTATTGTTGCAGTTAGAGAAATGTGATAACATTTGCTTTAATGCCAGAGAATACTGTTTGATGACACTGGAAATAAGGTATGTACTACATCTTTGATGGAAACAGAATTCTTACATCCTCTTTCTAAACTGTTTTTCAGGGTTTGGAGAACATTGATTAAGGAAGCATTTTCCTGATTGATGAAAAAATAACTCAGTTACGGTCCTCTAACCCTGCAGGAAGTTTAAGCAATATATTCTGTGATATGCAGTTTCATTTAGTGTGTTATGTAATGCTTAATAAAAACAAAATGAAAAACAGGCATTTGTTTCTTCAAAATATACAAGATCAAGCAGCCTATCCAACATAGCTTTATTACTTAAGAAACCTATAAGGCAACCAAAACTTGTAAAATTATGGATGTAAAATATATTTCCAGGGGCTGGGGAGATGGCTCAGTAGAATAAGCACTTCCCTGGCAAGCGCAAGGGCCTGAGTTCAATCCCCGATTCCGCAAAAAAAAAAAAAAAAAAAAAAAATTTAAAAAAAAAATATATATATTTCCATGCCTACCACTTCAGAAACTGTGTTATAATCATCGTTGTGATGGAAAATGGATGGATCCTGAGACTGTATGTGAAGTGAAATAGACACAGAAGGTGTGTCTTATACACCCAAATTATAGTCTAAATTGTAAACCAAAGGTGTGTACTTCAGCAGCACACAGACTAAATAGTAAACCAAGGGAAAGATAATAGGAAATGCTGGGAGATGGAGAAGGGGAGGTGGGAAGGAGGGGAGAGGGAGAGGGAGAACTAAAAGATGATTAAGATAGTAGTTCCCCAAAATGAATGTAATTATATATCACAAACACATAAAATGAAAAGAAGAAAAAGATTACCTACTGAGTCATCTCCCCGGCCCCTTTAAATTTTAAAAAACAAAATAAAATTTCAAAACAAGATAATAGGAGGGTAACAATGGTTAATACATTGTGTATTGTTATTTGATGCCACTTTGGAAGAATGGCTTGTTCGAAGTTAGTCTGCTAGGCTGCCAAGAGTTATTTCTAGGGCTGAATGAAATAATCAACAGGTAAAGACTGAAAAAAGAGAGAAGCCATACATAGTCAGAAGGGAGAGGAAGAGAATGGTATTGCTCTTTGGCAAACATTTTAAATGAAATATGAAAAAATTTCTAGAACCAAGAATTTAAACTTAAAGACTTAGACATTTAAAATCGATTCCTCAGGGCTGGTGAGATGGCTCAGTGGTCTAAAGCACCTACTTAGAACAATCTTAAAGCACAGGGACCACAGTTCAATCCCCCAGCACCACATGCCAGCCAGCCCCGCCCCTTGGTGGGCGGAGCTGGCCACACACACACACACACACACAAATAAATAAAAAATCGATTCCTCAGATGAAACAAAAGTGCAGGGATGGGGAAGCAATCACTTAGTGACAGAATTGCAACTAGAATGCTGAGGTTTTGACTCTCAAATGGGTGTACTGTGTGGTTCACTTCAATAAACCATGGCCTCAAAGCCAGGTGTGGCACTCTGTAATCCTGGCACTCTAGGAGGCTGAGGCAGGAGGATTGCAAGTTCAAACTCAGAAGCTTAGTGACTTAGTGAGACCCTGACTCAAAAAGAAAGTTGAAAAGGGCTAGAGGTGTAGCACAGTGCAAAGGCTGGGTTCGACTCGCAGTGCCACTGTGCCTCAGATTTGAATGACACAGCACTCCTCTCCAGAAGCTCACAGTCTTGTGACTGACACAGTTATATGTGAGGGATGAGTGCTGTGGGGGCACAGAGGTGAGACTTGGCTCAGCCTGGGGATGAGGGGACAAAAAGGCTTAGGGTAAGTTTCCAGGTGTGTACACTGAGGTAATTTTTTTTTTGGCAGAACTGGGGATTGAATTCAGGTGCTCTTGCCAGGGAAGTGCTTATTCCACTGAGCCATCTCCCCGGCCCCACTGAGCTAAATTTTGATGGCTGGGTGAGATTTAGAAGACACAATTGGGGGATGACATTCCTAGCCTAGGGAGCAGCGTGAAGGTCAGAGCAGGAACTAGCATCACATGCATTTTGCCTTGTCACAACAGGAGGGGTTGCTGACATTAGTGGGTACAAGCCAGAGGCGATGCTTCTAAACTTCCTACAGTGGTCACTTGTCCCTCATTCCTTCCTGACAGTTTCCAGTAGTTCCTTTCTCCCACATGTGGAGACAGAGCACAGGGAGCAGCTTCCCATGAGGAGGCCCTACCACCTGTGCCTTGTGTGACCTCCAGTAGGTTGCACTGTTGATGTGGCCTCAGTTCTCCAAAGAGGGCAGTGAGTATCAGGGATAAGCTTATCAATTTATGCATGTGACATAGTGTGTTAGTGTACCACCTCATGAAGAGGAAGGGGGCCGTTGATTTTTTTTTATGAGAAGAATATATTTAATGAGGGAAAAAAAGGTCCTTTCCAAGGGAAGGACAGGAGGGGGGCGCCGAGTGGGTTGTCTGGGCTGTTGATTATAAGCACACCTGTACCAGTTCTCCAGCCCACCTAAGTCACCTGAAAGCACTTACACAAATGTGGTGTTGGCGGGATGCTTAGGCCTGGTCTCTGGTTTCTTGTTAGTGTGGACACAGCTAGGGAATCTCAGTGCTACAAAGATAATAGGCAGTAGGAATTTCAATGAAGAGATTGTTCTGAAGGTGTTTTTTGAAAGCAGAATTTTTTTTTTAAAAATGTGGTTTAAGTTGAGCATGGCAGGGTCTTTAATCCCAGCACTTGGGAGGCTTAGGCAGGAGGACTGCTGTAAATGCTAGGCTAGTCTGGGCTACATCGGGAGTTCAAAGCCAGCCTGAACTGCACATTGACACCTTCATAAAACAAAACACAAAACAAAACTAAAACAACACAACACATGGTGTAGTTTAATGCCATTTTGAGAACTGTATGCCTGGTTTTCCTTCTCAGCTCTTGCTCCTTGCTCTGTTGAAAGGAAAAGAGCAGTGTGGGTGAGCTTGAAGGCAGAGCAGGGTGGGTGGTCTTGAAGGCAGCCATCCTCCCCAGGAAGCTTTTAGATGAGGGGAAGGGGTGGCATTGAGGGTGAAACGGTGCTTGGCTTTTGAGACTCTAAATCCCTCACATACTTTGGAAAACTAGGAACTCAAAGTCATTCTACTGTCTTTTTTTTTTTTTTTTTTTTTTTGTAACAGGAATTAAACTACTTCTGTGAGAAAGAAGCCTCGTGGAATAATTATAGGGATTTGTCTGTACCAAATATGTAGAAGCAAATTGTAGATATCTAAAGAGATCTAGCAAAAAAAAAAATAATAAAGAGATCTAGCTTATTGATCTGGGAGTGCGTCTATGTGAGGCTACCCACATCCCCATATACCTTCCTGATCACTTGCAGGTTTGATGCTTACATACTCTGGAATATTTTTTTGAGGTGTGCTCTTCCTTTACTGAAGCTGGAGCAGACCTTTGTGGCAGACAGCACACTGGGCATGAGACTGTTCTTGTATCTTGACATTTTGATGCAGTGTTGGGGATGGAACCCAGAGGCTTGTATGTACTAGGGAAATGCTACACCCAGCCCCTTACATTTTGTTTTAAATTTTGAGACAAAGGCTCGTAAAGTTATGCAGGCTGGCCTCCAACTTCTTTCCTTTTCTTTTCTTTTCTTTTCTTTTTTTTTCTTTTCTTTCTTTCTTCTTTTTTTGCAGAAACGGGGATTGAACTCAGACCCTTGCGCTTGCCAGGCAAGCGCTTATTCTACTAAGCCATCTCCCCAGCCCCCAAGCCTCCAACTTCTGACCTTTCTGCCTCAGTCTCCTGAGTAGCTGGCATTAGAGGTCTGTGCCACCACACTGAGCTGTGAAGCATTTTTTTTTAATAAAAGGCCGAAGGAATTTTTTTTTTTTTTTTTTGCAGTACTGGGGATTGAATTCAGGACCTTGTGCTTGCCAGGCAAACACTTATTTTACTGAACTATCTCCCCAGCCCCTGAAGGAAATTCTTGTAAAGAATAAATCCTATGCTATGTTGGCATATTTATTTATTTAAATGTATTTGGTTGTGGCAGGGTCTTACTACGCGGCTCAGACTCTTCGTGATCCTCCTGCTTTCAGCCTCCCCAGTACTGTGATTACAGGTATGTGCCACCATGCCTGCCTGGACTCTGGCTGGTTCAGCCCACCCTGGGAGTGGGGCTGTTGTGGCATGTGGTGCCTGGGATCGAACCTCTGTCCTTGCACTTGCCAGCGCTGGCCTAAGCAGGTGCTTTAGTCCGCTGAGCTATCTCACCGGCCTGCACTAATTTTTTTTTATATGTGTGTGGTGGTGGAGATGAAAACCATGACTTGCGCATCCTGGCAGGCATTCTACCACTGAGGAATACCTTTAACCCTATATAACCTTTAATGGTTAAGGATTTCTTTGACATATTTGTGTACCCTCCGTGTCTTATGCTGTTGTCTGTAATATACCTTCCTCCACCCCAGAGGCTCTTCTGCAGTGAAGACCCAAATAGTTGCTTTCCAAATTTCACATAAATCTTCATTCAAGATTAGAGACATACTATCAGGTGTATACATGCCTGTACTTACAGCACTTGTGGATTATTTCAATTTTTTTGACATCAGTTATTTTTATTTTAAAATAAAAGAAATTAAAACAATGGTACAAAATCTCAAAACAAGATCTTAGGAGAGTAACAATGGTTAGTACATTGTGTATTGTTACTGCCAAAGTAGTTTCTCATATTACAAGATATAGGCAAGAAATAATAAGCAAATAACGTAGGTACAAACCTCTTATTTTTTTTAAAGTCAACAGAAAATGGAAATATACTTTTTAAAGTTTCTAATACTAGGA
>NW_004524812.1:3341334-3343516 GCF_000260255.1 Octodon degus
AAAGGTTTATAAGTGGGAAAGGTTTATAAAACCTTAGAATATATATAAATACTAAAATAAATATAACATTGCTACTTTGCTGATTTTTACTTACTGCAGAGGTGTCTGGAATGTTATCTCTGAGGCAAGTCAGGGGCCACTGCAGTGAGTTCAAGGACATCTGGACTGGCACAGCAAGAACCCATCTCAAAAAACCAAAAACCAAAAAACAAAACTAGAGACATACTTGTTGTTCTTTTCAGGGTGTCATTAAAAAAAGGGTCAACAATCCTTATTTGTATTAAACTATGTAAGTCTTCCTTAATTAATATGAACCATTTCTTACCATCTGTTGATTTGTTTCTTATTAGGTACTATCTTCATTTCAGAAAACTGAAGAGACCAGTTTTCTTTGGGCTAGTGAGTGATCAGGCAACAAAATTTATAAACAAGTATGCAGTTTGATTATGACCCCAAAAGACTATAATCCAAAAGCAACAGTAAAAAGATAAAGAAGACGATGAACACAGTGAACAGCACTATCCCTAACTGTCCACATGATTGACTTACTTTGGTATGCTGTGCCTTCCCCACTGGTGCCACCTGCCTTCACCTCTAAGAACTTATATATGGGGTAGAGTTGGTCAGGCCTCCTGGGTGGGGCACCTCGGGAGTTCCCATCGCACGCCTGTAGGAGCGCCCTGCTGTAGTTGTGCCTACGGACTGCCAGAGGGGGGCGACATTACTGGAAATCCAACCATACTGGAAAGGTAGTGTCATAGTACCCCAACCCCTCTTACAAGGACTGAACCACAGATATTGCACTGAACTAGATCCGTGACCCCCCCTTTTTTTTGGTGGAACTGGAGGTTGAACTCAGGCCCTTGCGCTTGCCAGGGAAGCACTTATTCCACTGAGCCATCTCCCCACCTCCTACCCTGACCCTTTTAAAAATATTTTTTTATTTTGACACAGGGTCTCACTAAGTCTCTAAATTACCTGGGACAGTTTTGATCTTGTGACCCCTCCCTCAGCCTCCAAGAGTGCTAGGAATACAGGTTTGTAGCACCAAGCCCAGCTTGCCATAGCACTTCTGTCCCATGCAAGGTGCTGTGCAATGAGACACTCATGCTCCGGGATGGCTGGAATGTTTTGCAAGGTCTCTGGTATTGTGCCTCTTGGGGGTACTGGCCAGCAAGGTCTGTGGCCTTCACTCTTGTGGGATGAACATGTGCTTGGGAAAGGCCCTGGGCTCCTTCCACCTCCTTACTCTTCCCAGGGCAGTCTGCTGACCTTTTAGACTAGAAGCAACGTCACTCAGCAATACTTGTTTAGGTCCTAGCCAAATCCAACATGCTTTGTGGTTTGAGTCAAGAAGCATTTCTCTGTCCCTCCTTGGCTCACTAGTTACCTTTTTTTTTTTTTAATTTTATGTATGTAGTACAGGGTCTCACTACACAGCTCGGACTCATAGTGATCCTCCTGTTTTAGCCTCCCTAGTGCTGGGATTACAGGCACCACCAAGCCCAGACTCGGTCACTGCCTCAGCAAGCCTGGGGTGGAGTGAGGTGGGGAGGCAGGTGTGACATGTGGTGGCAGAGATTGAACCTGTGTCCTCACGCTTGCCTAGGTAGGCACTTAGACTGCTTTAGCTATCTCGCCTGCCCATCCTTGGATCACTAGTTATCTTTTTATGTGGGCACACTTCTCTGTAAGTTATGGAGAATGGAGATTATGAATTGGAGTTGTGGCTCCATGATTGTTACCACTGCACACTTAACAGGGATGTACCGTGTATGTATTGGCAGATGGCACTTGTGGGACAAGAAGATAATGTCAGTGTTTGAGCTGGCTTCTCTGCTGACAGCCAAAAGGCTTGCTAGGCTGAGGTAGGAGAGGAAGAAAGAGGAGGAAGAAGGGGAAGAGTGCAAAGACAGGGAGAGAGATTAGTGAGCATGAGGGAGGAGAGGGAAGAAACTGAGAGGGAGTGAAAATAACAGAAGGGACCTGTGTCCCTTCTGAATAGAAGAATAGAATTCAAGGCCCAGGGTGTGGTGTCCTGAAGAGAGGCCCCATAGTGTTATCTCCAGCCCTTCCTCCCTTTCTTAAATTATTTTAAAGAGAAAAAAGTAAAACAAAATTTCAAAACAATAGGAGACTAAGAATGGTTAATACATTGTGTATTGTTGTCTTTTTTTTTTTT
>NW_004524812.1:3344281-3346324 GCF_000260255.1 Octodon degus
TCCTTCCTTTGTCCATCCCCCCATCCAAGTTATTTCCTTTTGAATTTTCTTCCCATTTTACAATATCTGTTGTATACTTTGGAACTTATTTACTCTTTCAGCTTCTCACACTAGGGAGACAATATGATGTTTACACATGGGGATCTGGTTTATTTCATTTGTGAGTATGGTCTCTAGTTGCATCCATTGACCTTTAAAAGTCTCCAGTTTATTCTTCTTTATGAGGATAGTACTCTACTGTATAAAAAAGACCACATCTTTCTAGCAAACACAAGGGCCTGAGTTCAACCCCCAGTTCCAAAAAAAAAAACAAAAACAAAAACAAAAAACAAAAACCAAAACCAAAAACAACAACAACAAAAAACCCACATCTTTTTTATCCATTCTTTGGTTGATGGGCATTCAGGTTGTTTCCAAGATCTAGCTATGACAAGTTGTGCTGCTATAAACAACTTATATACGTAGTTATGTAGGGTAGGCATATATCGCTATGGAATGATGTTTTAATTCCTGTGGTAAGATACCCAGAAGGAGAACAGTTGGGTCAGATGGCACCTCCAATCCTAGTTTTCTGAGGAATCTCCACACTAATTTCCACAGTGGTTGTACCAGTCTACACTCCCACCAGCAGTGGAGAAGAGTTTCTTTTTCTCCACAGCTCCTCCAGCATTTGTTATTGGTCAATTTCTTTATGATAGCCATTCTTTCTGGGGTGAGATGGAATCTCGGTGTTGTTTTAATTTGTGTCTCTTGAATGACCAGTGATGAACATTTTTCCACATATTTATTTGCCATTTGTAACTTCTGAGAAGTATATATTGATCTCAGATGCTCATTTTTGGATCTGATCTTTAAATTTGTGAAGTCTAATTTTTTGAGTTCTTTGTATATTGTCTATAATAATCCTTTGTCTGAGGAAGAACTGGCAAACATTTTTCCCCACATTGGGGGTTGTCTCTTCACTCTGTTGGTGGTTTTTCTTGCTATACAAAAGATTTTTCATAAGATGAGATCCCCCAAATGCAGGACCATTTTGTATCTGTATATTCAAAATAGTTAGGATAGTTATACAGCTACTTTCTCTTAATCCAATGAATAGAAATATTTGTTCTAATAGTGTTTGTGGGCAGGATATCATGTCTGCATCTTGTATAATGAATAACCACTAAGAAGACAACCATATGCAATGTATCAATTATTGAAACTGTCCTACTAATCAGTTTTGAAGCTGTCCCATTGCTATTTGTTTCTCAGTAAAATTATTATTATTTTTAATTAATTTATTTATTTATGTGTGTGTGTGTGTCCAACTCAGCCCACCAGGGGGCGGGGCTGGCTGGCATGTGGTGCTGGGGAATTGAACCGTAGTCCCTGTGCTTTGCTAAGCTTGTTCTAAGTAGGTGCTTTAGACCACTGAGCCATCTCACCAGCCCCTCAGTAAAATTATTAAAAAAAAGTTGAGATCCCATTTGTTGATTCTTTGTGATAGTTCTTGTGTGGTTGTGGTTTTATTCATAAAATATTTCTTATGCCATTATCTTGAAGAGTTTTATATATTATATCTTCCAGCAAATTTAACATTTTTGTTTTAATATTTAGACCTTTGATCCATTTTGCATTTGGTTTAGTGAATTGTGGAAGATACGGGTTCAATTTTAATCTTCAGCATGGGCAAAGCCAGTTTTTCCGGCACCATTTATTAAAGAAGCTGTCTTTCTTCCAGTGAATAAATTTGGCACCTTTTTCAAAGGTAAGGTGGCTGAGTCTGTCTGAGCATGGTTCTATATCTTCTGTTCTGTTCCACTGAGCTTCAGATTTTTTAAAATTAGTACTACACTTTTTAAAAAAATTAGAGTAGCTTTATAGTATAATTTCAAGTCAGGGATGGTGATGCCCCCTGCCTTGGCTTTGCTCAGAATTGCCTTTGCTCAACACCTTTGCTATTCTAGGTTTCTTCTGGTTTCAAATGAATTTTAGGATTGTTTTCTTTTTCTTTTCTTTTCTCCTCCTCCTCCTCCTCCTCCTCCTCCTCCTCCTCCTCCT
>NW_004524812.1:3346444-3353749 GCF_000260255.1 Octodon degus
CTCTCTCTCTCTCTCTCTCTCTCTCTCTCTCTCTCTCTCTCTCTCTCTCTCTCTCTCTCCAGTACCGGGGATTGAACTCAGGACCCTGCGCTTGCCAGGCAAGTGTTTATTCTACTGAGCTATCTCCCAGGCCCCTTGAATTATTTTCTTTAAATCTATGAGATATAGAGTTGGAATTTTCATTGGAATTGTCTTACATCTGTATAAAGTTTTAGAAGTATGGCCATTTTTTACTCTGTTGGTTCTTCCTACCCAAGAGCAAGGGATATCTTTCCATTTTCTGATATTCTCTTCAATTTCCTTTTTCAGAGTACTGTAGTTTTCAATGTAGAGATATTTTACGTCCTAATTACACTGATTCCTAAGTATTTCATTTTGGGGGATGGTATTGTGAAAGGTATTATTTCCCTAATTTCTCTCTTGGGTTTGTTATTCATGTACAGGAAGGCTATTGATTTTTGAGTGTTGACTTTGTATCCATCTATGCTACTGAATTTTGTCATTAAATTTAGCAGTTTTTTAGTGGAGTTTTTGTGGTCTTCTATGTAGAGTATCATGTCATCCACTAATAATGATAGTTTTTTTTTTCATCTTCTTGAGACATGGTCTCACTATGCAGTTTAGGCTGGCTTTCAGCTCACTTTGTAGCCCAGGCTGGTCTCAAACTTGCTACAATCCTCCTTCCTTAGCCTCCTGAGTGCTGGACTTATAGGCATGTGCCACCATGCCCATATAATAATAGTCTTCCTTTCCTGTCATAATTCTTTTTATTTCTTTCTCTTGTCTGATTTCTTTGGCTAAAGTTTCCAGGACTATGTTGAATTGAAGTGGAGCCAGTGGATATCCTTGTCTTGTTCCTGATTTTAGAGTGAAAGCCTTTAATTTTTGTCCATTTAGTATGATGGTGGTTGTTGGTTTGTCATAGATGGCTTTTATCAGATTGAGATAAAGACCATCTATTCCAACTTTCTGTAGAGTTTTTAACATGAATGAATATTGAATTTTGTCTAAAGCCTTTTCTGCATCTATTGAGATGATCATGTGGTTTTTGTCTTTAGCTCTGTTGTTGTGTATTACGTTTATGGATTTGCATATGTTGAACCATTGCTGCATCCCTAGGATGAATCCCATCTGGTCATGATGTATAATCTTCTTGATGATTTGCTGCATTCCGTTTGCTATCACCTTATTGAGGATGCTATTAATTCAGAAGTTTCAGCTGTGTGATTCCCAATTTCTTCTGTGCTAATGTCTTCTGCACTTGTTCTGGGTGTGCTCAGGGCCTGAGATTGCATTTTGCTCCTTCTCTTTGTCATTTTTTTGAGCACTGTCCTCTGACCTTCGGTGTAGAGCTTTGGTGAAGTTATAACCTTAGAACCTACTGAAATTCAGATGCAGATCTACGAAGTTTGAATTCATCCAGTTGTGCCTGGCTTGGGTCTGGCTGCTGTGCTCAGCTTTTTCCTGCTGCAGCCCTTGGAAGTGAACCTGTTGTGTCCCTCTGGCAAGATGTTCTGCTCCTGGATTAGCTGGGTGGTTCTGGCCCCTAGCCTATCTGCAGGGACTTCAGCTGCAGAGTTTCACTCCAGGCCTGGGCTGGGTCTGGATGGGTCCAGAGAGCAGGACAGAAAGACTCACTCATAAATGGGCCTGGGCTGGTTCTGGAGGGATCTAGCAGGCAAAGGGGAGCACAGAAGCTCTCCCACACACTTGCTAGGCCTGTGCTTGGGCTAGGTCTGCAGGGGTCCCGAGAGCACAGCGGAAGTTCTCACACGCCAGGCCTGGGCTGGTTATGGAGGGGTTCGGAGGGGTCCCAAGAGCAGGGCCGAAGATCTCACTCATGCGCTGGGCTTGGGATGGGTCTGTTGGAATCCAGTAGGCACAGGGGAGTGAGGAAGCTCTCCCACACACTCACTGGGCCTGGGCTTTGGCTGGGTCTGGAGGGGTCCTGAGAGCGTGACAGATGTTCTCACTCCTGAGCTTTCTTTTGTTGGTAGGTTTATAATTATATCTTTGATTTCATTGATTGAAATCAATGAAACAGGGTCCTAGCATTCTTGGAGACTGGATACCCTGATGCTCAAGAGCCTCACAGTGGGGGAGTGCAGGTGGCAAGGTGGGAGCTTGGGACATCCCAGTCGGCTAAGGAAAAAGGGCTGAGCTCCCAGGGCTCCAGCTAGCTCCTCCTTCTTTGTGCCACCTGCACTGCCCAATGCTGTCCTTCATGTGGTGTGTCCAAGTATCTTTAGGCTCACCTTGCTAGAATTTTTTGCCAAGCCCAAGTCCATCTCAGTGAGCTCTGAGCCAGGCAACATCATTAGTACTTGTCACCTTGAGACAACTAAAAAAAAAAGTATGAAGTAAGAATTTTCCCCAGCCCTACCAGGGCACTGGAAACACACTGCAGGTAGTCTAAAGCTGGCAGATAAAGCAGCTGCCTGGGGCTCCCAAGGAGGCCTGAGCACCCACTCACAGAGGCAGCCCAGCGAGGGCCACTGTGAGCAGCTGGCCTCCCTGGCCTCGTCTTGACTGAACATGTTGCTCACACTCACTGACCCCCAGGGATGTGTGTGTGAGACCCTCAAAGTGCTGTGGCTTCACCATTGAGACTGTTTGCTGCTGAGCTGT
Source organism: Octodon degus (assembly GCF_000260255.1). NCBI lineage: Eukaryota > Metazoa > Chordata > Mammalia > Rodentia > Octodontidae > Octodon > Octodon degus. Next base: position 3,349,073 of record NW_004524812.1, read on the forward strand.
CACCATACCCTCTAAGCACTACTTGTCTCTATGCCCCCTGAGCCCATGTGACCCACAGGCGGCTCTCAGTGGAGTGGCAGAGGCCCAACTCATATCTGAGTGCTGTGTCGCTGCCTACAGCACACCTGTGACATTGCCAGGGCCTGTGAGAACCTCCATCCCCCAGAGTAGTCCTGACACTGCTGCTGTCCCAGGAGTGTAGGGGGACACCCCACAAGTGCTGTGCCCCCCTCAGGGCCGTAGTGTCTAAGAGGCACCGACAGTGGGTTCTCTCAGCTGCACAGGCTTTGTGGCCTGCACAAGCACTGGGGTCTGCTCTTTGAAATTAAATTATTTATTTTATTTTATTTTATTTTTTTGTGGAACTGGGGATTGAACTCAGGCCCTTGTGCTTGCCAGGGAAGCACTTATTCCACTGAGCCATCTCCCCGTCACCCCCTCGAAATTAAATTATTGAAATAAAAAAAGTCTTAAAAACAGAATTTCCTGAGTTTGCTGATAACTGCTATAGTATATGCACCCGCATCCTTGATTCACAAAAGACATCCCTGAGCACACTCAGGCACACAAGCCCCCTCCCCCCGGGAGGGTGTTCCTCCCTCAGAACTCGGGAATGAAAAGTAAAAGCTCAGTTAATGAAGTCACACACCTCTGGGTCTGAGTGTGAGGCAAATGACTTAACATTTTCTGTGCCTTAGTTTGTTCAACTGTGACATGCAAGTACTGATGCCTACCTCATAGTGCTACTGTGAGGTGCAATGGCCTAACACACACTAAAGGCTCAACACAGTGACTGGCACATCATCATAATGTCCAGTGCACACCAGCAAGCGGATCCTCCTGGTGCAGTCCTGCAAGCTCATCTTCTGCTGTGAAGAAGGTGGGTATGGCTCCTACAACTTAGTCTTGTTCCTGAGCTCAGACAGTTGGTTGCAGTGACTGGCCCTGCCCCTTCCCCCTCCCTCCGCCCTCTCTTTTTATTAACAGAAGCAGTCAGCAACATGTGGGTTTTGTTTCCCATTGGTTGAAATGGCTGTTGTCCTGGCAGCATTTGTAAACATTCTGTCTGGGTGTCCTGGGGAAAGGCTGCTGAGAGGCTGGGAGGCTTCTTCAGCTTGCACTGCTAGCATTTCAACAAGGATCTCCGCATTCAGGTATGTTGGGACATCTACAATGAGGCCTTGCAGCAGTGCTCCCTGTTCATCACCTAGACCCTACCTTGATCGTGCTCCCTCCTCTTCCCACCCATTCTGTCCGTCTTGTTGTGCTTACAGGAAGGGAAGGGGAGAAAGAAAATGAACTAGAAGAGACCAGTGAAAGGGACGTTTTGTGTCAGGTTAAAACCTGGGCTTCTTCCTGTGCCCCTCCCCACCTGGCCCCTCCTGTTGGAACACAGCTTTCCCTGGGGAAGGTCTTACGGTGACCATTTCATACATAAAATCCTTACCTCTTTTGCTCGGTGTTGAAGGTTATTGATTTGGCTTCTAGTCAGTTGCTGAAAGCTAACCCACCAAATGCCCACGTCACCAAATGGCCATTCACGGAAGGACCAAGATCCTGCCTGACTCACTGAAGCCCACCAAATCAAACAATGTACACAAACCTTTGATGTGTCTGCCTTTCACTGCAGAGTTGATAGCAAACAGCTGTGGTTAAATTGACACGGTCAGTTTTCTACTCGTAAGGGTCTTCTGCTCCTCTCACCTCCCACCCTTTAGCACCTTCCTGCTCTAGAATGGGCAGGTTGGACAGACTCCATTTTCCCCAGCAGATACTTCTGTCTATCCGCCAGCTGTGACAAGAAGAATCTGAGGCAGAGGCAGACTGAGCTTAAGTAATATCAGGGCTAAGTGAACACAGGTCAATATTATTAGAGGGATTTTTATTTATTTATTTTTTATTAGAGGGATTTTTAAAGCTGTTGTAATTCTTGGATCGGTAGCTATGGGAAGTGGGCTGCCTTGTGCAGTATCCACCAGCCCCTGGGCCCAGTGATGATGCTGAGAAAGGGAGTGAAAGTCGCCTTTCATGGACAAGGCTCACAGAAATAGAGTGGGTGCATTCTGGAGTCCAGATGAAAATGTGAGAACAGGCCCCATTACGCTTTGTGCATCTAGGAGAAACCAGCATTGTAGTTAAGAGCATGTACTACAGGCCAGATTGTCAGGGTGTGTAGCTGGGTCTCCTTATTTTCACAGGGTAACAAGAGTCCCTCTATTCATTTTTTTTTCTTTGTGGCCTGCTCAGTCCACCCTGGGGCCAGGGCTGGTGTGGCTTGTGGTGCCAGGGATTGAACCACAGTCTCTGTGTACTTGCCTAAGCAGGTTCTTTAGACCACTGAGCTATCTTGCCGGCCCAGTCCCTCTATTCATGATTCTAGGTCCCCACAGCAAATTGTCGGCATACTAAAAGTAGGATAGTTGGCAAAGGGAATATGTACAGAGATGTGGCCAGAGTACAGGGAAACACAGTAGAGTTCAGCCTCCTGGTGCTAGTTACAGAGCAGTCTAGTGAGGGTCAAAGGGAAGGAATGGTTACTCCTGCCAGCCTGAGGTGTTGTGGGAGACAAGGGCCTGGAGAGAAGCTGGAGCCTTCTCTGGACAGCCAGCCATGGATGTCCATATGGGGGAAAGCACTGCGTTCTCTCAGCCTGATCTCCCTGCTGTGTGTAACCTCCTGGAAGCCAGAGGGCACTAGAGAGCCATTTGCGCCGTTTATTGAGGCCTACTTTCCAGGGCAGTGACCCAGAGTGATGAAGGGAGGGCTGTGCAAGGGAAATGGAAAGTGCCCAGTGACAGAGTCCTCAGGTTGTCATGACAGTTAAATGAAATGCAGCAAGCATTCCCAAGTGGAGAGCTGTTATTTATAGAAAAATAAAAAGTAGCTCCCTTTGGAGAGAACATCTAAGAATTTCTCAAAAGGGAAAAGACTCAAAAGTATCGGGGGGAAAAAAGTACTCAAGGGAAAAGATGTAAAGCAGACTGGAAATGTGCAAAGACTCTTAGTTCTGTGGTGGACATGCACTCATTCTGATGTTCACATTCCCAATAGATGCCAAAGATACCTGGAAAATTTTAGCTACAATTTATGATAAGCCTTGCTAGAACTAGAGCATTTACAAAAATTTGGGGGTGGATGCTTTTTGAGACAATGTCTCACTATATAGCTATATAGTCCAGGCTGGTCTCAAACTCCCAGCAATCTTCCTGCCTCAGCCTCCTGAATGCTGAGATTGCAGACATTCACCACCATACCTGGTATCAATTGTTTTCTTTTTTAAAAAATCGTTTTGTTCATGTGATGAACCTCAAACCATAAAGCAGCAGTATCCCCAAGAGTGTTCACCAGAAAGCATGCTTACCAAGGCCAGATGTGAAAGAAAGATGCTCAGTATTCAGCTTTTAGTTAACATTTCCAGAAATGTTACCAAATCTAATACTCATAAGAGATACATATTTCAGGACAATGGATAGTAAACCATGTTAGGTTCCTTCCTTCCCTTTCCCCTCCCTTTCTACTTTTATCCTTCCCTCCCTCCTTCTCTCCCTTCCTTCCTTCCTTCCTTCCTTCCTTCCTTCCTTCCTTCCTTCCTTCCTTCCTTCCTATACAGGGTTTCACTTCACAGATTGGACTCATAGTGATCCTCCTGTTTTCAGCTTCCCAAATGCTGGGATTACAGGCATGCACTAGCACGTCTAGTCTCAACCATGGGCCTCTGCACTGAGTTACATCCCCAGCTTTTTTTTTTGGAAACAAGTCTTGTAAGTTGCTAACTTATCTAGGCTAGGCTTGAACTTTAAAAAAAATACTAACCATTTTAATTCAAATTATTACTATTTTGGAAAGATAAACACAACTGATAGAAAATATAAGAACTTTCATTGTACAAATTTTACCTAACATTTAAAAATCAAAATGTGAGCCTTGCAGCACATGGGAGGCGCTAAGTGTACACGTGTTACACACGAACTTAAAATCTTCCTGCCTCAGCCTCCCAGAGTGCGGGGATTATAGACATGTGCCACCATGCTTGGCTAAAAAATGATAGATTCTTACTTGGAAAACCCAAGAGGAAAAAGAAAAATACTGAAACATCAATCTCTGCTCTACTGCATATTTTTAATTATTTATTTATTCATTTATTTTGTAGCCAGGGATATAGCTCAGTGGCACAAGTGCCTGCCTGGCAAGTGCAAGGTTCTCAGCTCAGTTCCCAGTACCAAAATAAATAATTTTTTGGCACTGCAGACTGATCCCATGGCCTCTCACATGATAGGCAACGGTGTTGCTTTTTTTTTTTTCCTGTATTTAGGACGGGGTCTATAGGGTATACCAGGTTTCACTACACAGATTGGACTTGTAGTGATCCTCCTGTTTTTAGTTTACCAAGTGCTGGGATTACAGGCATGTGCCACCTTGCCCAGTCTCAATCTCTGTCTCAGCACGCATGCACGCGGGGGGCAGGGGAGGGAAGGTGGCACGGCATGCTGGGGATTGAACCCTGGCTACTGTGTTCTGCCTAAGCAGGCGCTTTAGTCAGCTGAGCTATCAGGCTGGCCCTTGCTTCTTTATTTTTATTTTTATTTTTCAACAAATAATACACTGCATATATTCTTCTTAGTGGTTAATTGCTGTACAAGATGCGGACTTGTGATCCTATTTACAAACACCATTAGA
>NW_004524812.1:3355631-3363991 GCF_000260255.1 Octodon degus
GTGTATTCAAAGTGGTTGGGATAGATATATAGTTGCATTCTCTTAATGAATAGAATGATTTTTTCTAATGGTATTTGTAAGTAGGATCACAAGTCTGCATCTTGTACAGCAATTAACCACTAAGAAGAATATATGCAGTGTATTATTTGTTAAAAAAAAACAATCTGTGGCTCAGAACAAAGGAATATTTTGAACATTAATACAACTGTGTTCAGAGGCCAGATGGACTGAGCCACAAAGATGAAGTCTAGGTTGTCAGCTTATGCCAAACAGTCCTCCTTAACAAAGTTACAGTGGAAACATACAGAGTTACAAATTTGAATCAATTGTACAGGTTATAACAGAACTCAGGGAATGCTGAACTACATCTTTTTAAGTTTTATTCTGAGACAAGCTCTCAAAAAGTTGTCCATGTTGACCTCAAACTTGTGATCCTTCTACCTCAGACTCCCTATTAGCTCCCTGTTGCATGGACAGGCCACCATACCTGGAGAGAATTTACTATGTTTCAACAGTACTGTGCCCTTAGCTGCCCAAAGTAGGGAATGGGGTTCTTTAAAAGGCTCACCCAGAAATGAATATTTGGAATTCTAGCTGGAACCCCAAAGAAGTTAGGGATCATTCTACTACATTTTATTTTAAATCTGCATGGTTTTGAGAACGTAAAAAGCCTTGATTTTCAGGAAAGGTGAATCTGAGCAGTCAGGTACAAAGGGCCTGCCGTGAGATCTCACTTCTATGCCCCACCTCTGGTCTCCTCCAGGAAGGTGACGACTGTGGCCTGTGTCTGACTTCGGGAGAGTCTGGACTTGAGAACATTCCCATGCATATAAACACACATGGAGAGTAACTTCTTGAGTTGTTTTTTTTTTTTAAATCTAGGCCAAAGAAAATGAAGAAGAGTACAAAGACCAAAAACCTGAGGGTAGTGATTATTGATGAGAAATCTTCGGATAAGATAAGAACAGCGGATACAGAAGACAACAGGAATGTGACAGACATACAAGACAACAGGCCTGGACCAGCTACAGAGGATGACAGCAAGGGGCCTCTGATGAAGGCAGCCTTTAATGTAGTTGAGGATGTCCTTCAGGCTGCTTTTGAGACTGTGGGAGGTAGTAACCTTATTGCTTGCCTAAAGAATTGTCTCAGTGTGTAACACCACACTCCCAGGCAGCTAACAAATTCACACCTTGTTTACAGAAGCTAAATACTACACCAGGAAAGTCCGGGCAATCACTCATGGTGAATTCACAGCAGAAAAGGGCCGGAGATACATTCAGAAGCTCATTTCGGTAAGTTAGTTGACCATTCTACTTTGGTACATGAGGAGAAACAATAAAAAGGTTGTTGAGGGCTGGGGAGATATCTCAGTTGTCCAAACTCCTGCCTGGCAAGGGCAAGGACCTGGGTTCAATCCCTGGTACTGCATGCCACTAGCCCCGGAACTGTGGTGTGCTGTTTAGGCCACTGAAAACGGGCATGGTGGTGGACACCTGTAATCCCAGTGTTGGGGAGGCTGAGATAAGAGGATCACTGTGAGTCCAAGCTGCATAGGGAGACCCTGTACCAAATAAATTAATTGACTTAAAAACAAAGGTTGTTGGGCCAAAAGTTTGAAGTAGCTTCTGGGTGTGGTAACACACACCTGTAATCCCAGCACACAGGAAGCTAAGACAGGAGGACTGCCACAAGTTTGAGACCAGCCTGGGCTACATAGTGAGTTCAAGGTTAGCCTGTACTATATAGCAAGACCCTGTCCCTCCCCCAAATAGAAAGAGACAGATAGCCAGGTATGGTGGTGCACAGCTGAAATCTCAGTTTCTTGGCAGGCTGAGGCAGGAGGATCCCAAGTTGGAGACTACTGTAGGGAGCTTAGTGAGATTTTGTCTCAGAAATAAAGTTTAAAAAGCGCTGGAGATGTAGCTCAGTGGTACAGCACTTGCCTGACTTGTGTATGACACTGGTATACTATGAAAAGATGTTTAAGGTTCAACATCTAAGGGATATCAAAGATGGCTTGAATAAGTAAATGTTGTCTCTACATAGGTTCTAAAATCGAGGTGGGATCATTTTTGAAGGCAAAGGCATAATTGTGCTGCCCTGATTCTGTATCACCTCACCTTTACATTTCCCTAGGAAAAACAAAATTTTCCAGTTAAGCAATTTTCTGTGCTGATGCATGCACGGGGGGACTACTGGCCTAAGGAGGGAGATGCTTGTCCAAAAGAGGAGCTCTTTACCACTAACTTGAGTATGCTCATGTTGGCAGAGGGGATGTGGCTGGAGCAAGTGTCACTGTGTGTGTGTCATGCTGGCATAGAGCCCAGGTCCTTGCTCAGGAAGGCACATGCTGTACCACTGAGCTACATTCCCATCCCCAGGATCAAGGGTCCTTTTTTAGTGAGACCGGATCTCACTATTATACCCCTAATGGTTTGGAACCTGTGATCCTCCTGCCTAAGTCTCCCAAGTGGCTAGGATTACAGGTATGTGCCACCACACATGGATTCAAGTGCTTGGGAAAGTACTGCCCAGAAGGGAAGATGTACATACCTGTCACCTCTGTTTTTCCCTAATCTGTGTCTGGCACTGACCTCTCTGCATGGCTTATCCTGGCAGATTTGGGGAGGAGGCCCTGGGTTGCTTTGCATAACTTAACTGGCACGTACATGAAGAAGAATGGCTGGAATCAGTTGAATTTGATAGAAAAAAATCTCTCCAAGCCCTAGAACAATTTCTACCTATTTCCATTCCTCCCAGGAGCCCATAAATGCCCACAGGTTCCAAGGCCCATGGACACCCTGGTCAGGTGGTGCTTCCATTACAGGTTCATTTGTGCTTTTCTTCACTGGAGCAGGTATCCATCAGGGGCTGGGGAAAAGAGTCCTGCTAGATAAACCCAAGGTTCCTGAATCAGACCAGAACAGGACACAGAGGTAGGAAATTCTGCCCCTGGAAAGCCTACATGCCATTCTGATTAAGGGGCAGTGTAAGCCTTGACAGCGGTCTGCAGAGTTCCCCGTCTTCCTTCCAGTTTACAGCTCAGTCCCATCACCGCCTTCGCCCCGCTGGGCCATCTTCATTCGGCCACACTGGTTTCTTTGATATTTTTGAGCTGCTGTGTGTATCCCTGCCCTTATACTTGCTCTTCCCTCTACCCAGAGTCTGCTCTCCAGACATTTATTTTCAGGGCTCACCAATTTAACCTCTCTTCAGATCTTTGTTGAAGCACCACTTGTTTACAGAGACTAGAAGCTTTTAGAATTGCAACCTTCCCCTTTCCCCTCTTAGCACCTATATCTACTAAGAACCCAGAGTCTACTGATTTATTCTTCTGCCTTTATGCCACCATCAGATCATATAGTCCATAAGAGCAGATACTTTTTTTTTAGTGCACTGTACTTGGCCATCTAGGAACAAATGCTCAATAAATCTGTGTTGGATACATGAGGAGATTTATTATCACATTATCATTATTTCCTTACAGATGAAGAGCCATATTAAAGTATTTATCTAACTCTGTAGGGCTAGAAACATTCAGAAAGTAGATGAATAAAAAGCTAAAGGCTGTGTATAACCCAGGACATAAAATTACCCTGTTTTCAACTCTATTAATGCATTGAACCCTAGAAGTAAAAATTCTGCCATTTAAGTGTGAGGCTTTTCTGATGGAGACTTCTCTTAAGCTTATTGTTAACTTCTGATTTCATCACACATCAGAGAATGGTAAATTAGGAGTTGCCATTTGCTAAGACAATCACTGTGAAATATTCTGCCATGCATGATCTCTTTTAATTGTAACAACAAATCTAGGTATAGGTGGCCATTCCCCTGCACTGTGGAAAAGGCAACCAGCGTGGATGCACTCAGGACGCTGGACAACTAGCTTGGCCAGAGGAGTCCAGGTACCTGGCCCATCCCCCTATATGACATGAAGCACCTAGAAACTGGTGACTGGCCTGGCCAAAGGAACACGTGGTAAATCCAGGCTGACAAAGAGAAATACTTTGCATACAAACTCCCAATTTGTGATTTGTTCTGTTATATAACTATATACTGTGCTCTTTGTCTAATGTACAAAATCAATAGTTACCAAAGTTTGTCAATTTCTAAATTTTACTTGATGTTCTCATTATTGTGAATTGTATTACTGTAGTTAGGATGTAATAACTGCTTTAGCCACTTGTTCTCCTTTGGGTAACAATATTGGGAATTGCTCGGGTAATAACCTCACCACAGCCCTACACCTAAAGATGGAGGACAGTGCCAAATGGAAAACAACATCCCACACTCAATTAATTGGGAAGGCAGGATCTCAGGACAGATACAAACCAAGAATATCCAGCACATAGGAGAATGGACTCTTCCTAGTGTGGCCTTGATAATAGTGATATAGCTACCTATTATTGGAATTTCACAAGGATTTCTACAGAAATCAAAATGAAGAGATCTTTCTGTAATAGAAAATGACAAGACAAGGGAGCAAAATACAATCTCAGGTCTCCAGCCCACCCAGAACAAGTCCTGGAGGCATCAACATAGAAGAAATTGAAAGCTACACACCTGAATCCTGTGAAATGATAGCAACTGAAATAAAGAAACAATTTTAGGCAGGTATAGAGGAAATTAGATCAGAAATAATCTCTAAGGTAAAAAAAAATGAAATGATAATCATAATGAAAGAATTGTTGAGCATATCTAAAGAAGACATAGATAAAAAGTAGTAGAGCATAGAAGATGATGAAAACCTTGAATGAACAATATAGAAAAGAATTAAAATGCACAAAATAGATCCAAAGCGATATCCAGGAAATTAAAAATTCCATTAAAAGCTGGAAAAACTGTTTGAATATAACTAAAGATATACTTTAAGACCTCGAAGACATCATTGTAGCTAGTGGCCAGGAAAGGAAAGATCTCTCTTTTTATTTATTTATTTATTTATTTATTTATTTTTGCGTGTGTGTGTGTGTGTGTGTGTGTGGCCAGCTCAGCCCACCAGGGGGCGGGACTGGCTGGCATGTGGTGCTGGGGATTGAACCGCGGTCCATGTGTTTTTGCTAAACTTGTTCTAAGTAGGTGCTTTAGACCACTGAGCCATCTCACCAGCCCCCAAGATCTCTTAAAAATAACAAGGAACCAGGAAATAATAATTCAACAGCTACAAGATGATGCAAAGATAAATAACATAGGAATGGTAGGTGTCAGTTAAAAAGAACTGAACACAGATAACGTTAAAAAACTATTTGCAGAAGTAATCGCAGAAAATATTTATAAGAAAAAAACAACTAAAGAAATTGATGACCACCAAACCAACCCTACAAAGGGTACTGAAAGATATTCTAGAAAAAGAAAAAAATAACCACAATTTCAAGAACAACAACAGGAAGAAACCACCAATCAGGGCAAGCAATTAAATATGGGGAAAAAGTAGGGAACCAACAGCAGGAAAATAAAATGACAAAGACAAGCCAATACATATCAGTTAGAACTATCATTGATAATGGCTTCAATTCACCAATTAAAAGAAATATACTGGCAGAGTAGATCAAGAAACAAAATCCAGCAATATATTGTATATAAGAAATACATTTAACTCAAAAGGAAATTCATAGGCTGAAAATAAAAGGATGAAAAACATTCATGTGCCAATTACTCAGAAAAAAGAAGGGATAGCTATTCTGTTCTTGAATAATGTGAACTTCAAACCAAGAATGATCAAAATAGATAAAGAAGGTCACTACATGCTTCTTAGGGGAAAACTTTGAGAAGAAGAGATAATAATCATTAATATGTATGCACCAAATATGGGAGCACTCAACTATTTAAGACGAATTTTAAAGAAAATGAAAAATCAAATAACCAATAACACAATCTTAATGGGGGACCTTAACACCCCATTGGCTTAAAAAGCTAATGAACAATCTAGTGGCCAGGAAAGGAAAACAACTTTAGGCAGATATAAAAGAAAAAAAAATTAGCAAAGAAGTAGCAGAACTGAACCAAACCATTGCACAAATGGACTTAATAGACATTTACAGAGTATTTCACCCAACAAAATCTGAATACACATTCTTTTCAGCTCCATACGGGCTGTTCTCTAAAACAGACCACATACTAATCCATAGAGCATGCTTACTTGCAAAGGAATCAAAATTATCCCATGTATATTATCTGACCACAGTGTAATGAAACTGGAAATTAATGACAAAACAAACTACAAAACCTCCATAATACATCCCCCTGAACAACCAATGAGTCACAGATGAAATTAAAGAAGAAATTAAACAATATCTGTAATCAAATGATAATCCAAACAAAACTTACCAAAATTTGTGGAATACAAAGAAAGCAGTACTCAGAGGGAAATTTATAGTGGCGAACACTCGCATTAGGAAAACAGAACGAGAATTAATAGCTTAATGCTGCCCCTCAAGCTTCTAGAAAAAAAGAAGAGCAACTCTTGAAATAGCTTGCTGTTGCTTTCTTTCTAGGCATGGGGTGGCTATTGAAGACCTAACCTGGGGCCTTTGCTCTGAGCTGCTGCATGGCCAGCCCATATTCTGCTGTGTTTTTTTTTTCTACAGCTTGACTTTAATTTTATTTTGTGTAAAATGGGATAATTTAGTGAATGAGTTTCATCTTGTATACAAGTCATAATTTCAATGCTTTTCACATCCATGCTGAAAATTTGCAATTTGGTAAAAATGAAAGTAATATAAATTACTTTTGAGGAATTTTTCACACCATTATTTTAGACAGAGTCCCTGGACTTAAGATTCTCTTGCCTCAGACGCCCAGAGGCCTAGGATTTCCAGAGTGCACTCCTGGGATACCTCCTTCTATTTCTCTCTCTTTTCTGCTCTCTCTCTCTCTCTCTCTCTCTCTCTCTCTCTCTCTCTCTCTCCTTTCTTTCTCTTTCTCACCACCACCACTTTGATCTTTTGCTGTTGTTTTGAGACAGGATCTTGTTAAGCAGTTCAGGCTGGTCTTGAACTATGAGGAGCCTCATACTTCAGCCTCTGGAGTGCTGGGATTATAGACTTCTAGCACTACACCTGCCTCCATACTTTTTTTGGGGGGGTGCCCTGCTATGTTGTTCCCATGATTGTTACTTTGAGGCCCTTGAGAGCCTGTCTCTGCATTGGATGAGACTTGACCTCTGATATGGAAATCTGCTTTCATTTATTTCCCTGCTACACCTGCCACCCATTCCACTCTGGTTTATCTGAGATAAAGGAGCCATGGAGGCCAAAATGTGAGCCATCACTCAAGGCCCTGCTGCCTGTGCAGAGGCGTGAGTTTGGGACCAGTCACTATACATATTAGGTCCCCCAATTTTTTCAATCTGGCCCCCAAATCAGAGGGTTTTGCAATAGCTGTTAGAATTTCTTTTATTAGAACATATTAATTTCTTGGTTCTTTTTTTAATTTTATGGAAGAAAGCTAAAAAAATTTCATAAAAAATGTAATAGGAGAATAACAGTAGTTAAAACATTACATGTTATTATCTTTAAAGTAGTTGCTCAGAGTCTTTTCATTATAAAGTTAGTATTGCATTATAGGAAATTTGGTAACACAGTTGTTAATTTTGTGTATTTTTTGTAGTCTTTTTCCTTTATTGGCTATATTTTAATTTTTAAATATGATTGTAGTCATGGTATGTGCAATGTTAGATTTTTTCATTTGATATTATATTAAGGCATTTTTAGTATAAAAACAAAAAAGAAAAAGAAGAGCAAGTCAAGCCCCAAGCCCAAAGCCCAAAGAGCAGAAATTAATGCAATAGAGACAAAGAAAATAATATGAAGAATTAGTGAAGAGTTAGTTCTTTGAAAGATTAAATATGGCCAAGGAGATAGCTCAGTAGAATAAGTGCTTGACTGGCAAGCACAAGAGCCTGAGTTCAATCCCTGGTTTCACAAAAAAAAAATTAAATAAAATTGATAAACTGCTAGCCAAACTCATCCAAAAAAAAAAGAATGAAAAAAACTCAAGTTCATACAATAAGGAATGAAAAGGATGAAACTACTACAGATCCTATGGAAATTCAGAAGATCATTAATACCTAGTTTGAAAAAATTTATTCTCATAGGATGGAAAACACAGAGGAAATAGATTTATAGATACATACGAATTATTACAACTGAATCAAGAAGATATAAAAATTCTAAATAACACATTATTTGTTTCTTTTTTCAAAGTTTTATTGATAAACATATAGCAATAAGACAGTTTGAAATCAAATCGAAAGTACAGTTTCAACAAATAATACACTGCATACATTCTTCTCAGTGGTTAATTGCTGTACAAGATGCAGACTTGTGATCCTACTTACAAACACCATTAGAAAAAAT
>NW_004524812.1:3369285-3372739 GCF_000260255.1 Octodon degus
GGCAGAGTGGTGTGGGGTGGCCCGAGGGGGTGGGAGAGGGTCCGGCCCACGCTGCACCTGGGCTGGGACTGGTCCCGCCGGCGCAGGGTAGCAGGAAACTCTCCGCACACTCACCGGACCTGGGCTAGGACTGGGTCTCTGGGCTCCTGGAACTCGGCAGAAAATCCTACTCGGCGGGCGGGGTGGGGGAGGCACTGCCCATTATTTGTTAATGATATTGAAAATATAGTTAAAAACTTAAAACAGAGAAAATCCCAGGTCCTGATAGATTCACTGCTGAAGTGTATGAGAATTTTAGAAAATATTTAAGGTGAATACTCCTCAAACGCTTTAATAAGATTGGAAAGGAAGAAATTCTCCCTAACTCATTTCTGGAGGCAAGAATTACACACATACCAAAACCAACAAAAGACCCAACCAAAAATGAGAACTACAGGCCAATCTCTGTAATAAACATAGATGCAAAAATACTGGCAAATAGAATGCAGCAAATCATGAAGAAGATTATGCACCATGACCAGGTTGGTTTCATACCAGGGATGCAGGGATGGTTCAACATAAGCATATCTATAAATGTAATCCATCTTAACAACAAAGCCAAAAACAAAAACCACATGATCATCTCAATAGATGCAAAAAAAAAAAAGCTTTTGACAAACTCCAACACTCATTCAAGATAAAAACTCTATGGAAAATTGGAATAGATGGTCTTTCCCTCAATCTCATAAAAGTCACCTATGAAAAACCAGCAGCTAACATCATTCTAAATGGACAGAAACTGAAAGCTTTCACTATCAAATTAGGTACAAGACAAGGTTGTCTACTATCACTATTAAGTGTAGTTTTGGAAAACATTAGCCAGAGCAATTAGACAAGACAGATAAATAAAAGGAATAAGAATTGAAAATGAAGAAATTAAATTATCATTATTTGCAGGTGGCATGATACTGTACACGGAAGACCCAAAAAAACTCTGCCAAGGGACTTCTAGAATTAATAAACAAATGCAGTAGCATAACAGGATACAAAGTCAACACCCAATAATCAATAGCATTCCTGTACACATATGGAGAGAGAAATTAAGGAAACAACACCCTTCACTATAGCATCCCCCCAAATGAAATACTTAAGAATTAATCTAACAAAGAAAAGATCTCTACAATGAAAATTACAGTACTCTGAAAAAAGAGATCAGAGAGGATTTCAGAAAATGGAATGACATTCCTTGCTCATGGATAGGAAGGAGCAACATTGTGAAAATGGCTATACTACCAAAACTGTTATATAGATTCAATGCAATCTGGATCAAGATACCATTATTAAATCTCACAGATCTAGAGAAAAAAAATCCTAAAATTCACTTGTAATGAGAAAAGACCTAGAATAGCCAAGACAATACTGGCCAACAAAGGTAAGGCAGGAGATATCATAATCCCTGACTTGAAATTATACTACAAATCTACTGTGATAAAATCAGCATGGTACTGGCAAAAACAAAACAAAACAAAACAAAACAAAACAAAACAAGACCTGAGGAACAATGGGACAAATTAGAAGAAATGAATACAACTACAAACTCACTCAGGCATCTTATCTTTGACAAAGTGGCCAGATATGTTCACTGAAAGAAACATAGCCTCCTTAATAAATGGTGCTGGAAAAACTGGCTTTCCACACATGCCAAAGACTAAAATTAGACCCATGTCTATCACTATGCACCAAATTAAAGTCAAAATGGATTAAAGTTCTAAACATTAAAACAGAAACACTAAATCTACTGGAAGAAAAATCAGGTAGATTTCTTGAAGACATAGGAGTAGGCAGACAGTACATGAATAAAAACCAAACCACATGGGAAATACTTCCAAGAATCAACAACTAGGTTCTCATTTTTAAAAATGTAGGGGGTGGGGAGATGGCTCAGTAGAATAAGCACTTCTCTGGCAAGTGCAAGGGCCTGAGTTCAATCCCTGGTTCTGCCAAAAAAAAATGTATTTAGTATAAGGTCTACAGGGTCTCACTATGTAGATCAGACTAGTAGTGATCCTCCTGTTTTCAGCCTCCTAAGCACTAGGATTACAGGCACACACCACCATGCCCAGTCTCAATCATAGCCTCAGTGCACCCTGTGGGTGGGTCCAGCATGGCTTGTGGTGCCAGGGATCGAACTCCAGTGCTCTGCCTAAGCAGGTGCTTTAGTCTGCTGAGCCATCTGGCTGGCCTTAGGACCTCATTTTATTTTTTATTTTATTTTATTTTTTTGTGGAACCAGGGATCGAACTCAGGCCCCTGCACTTGCCAGGCAAGTGCTTATTCTACTGAGCCATTTCCCTGGCCCCAGGACCTCATTTTATTGAAAAAATTTTGCACATCAAAAGAAATAAACTGAATGAAAACGAAACCAACAAATTGGGAAAAAAATCTTAATAGTCACTCAGACAAATGAGTTCAATATAGAATATATAAAGATTTAAAAAATATTAGGCAGTGCTGGCCAAATAGCTCAGCAGATTAAAGTGCCTGCTTAGGCAGATGGAGGGGCCTGTGGTTTGATTCCCAGGCCTACTGTGCTGGCCCTGCCCTTAGGTTGTGCTGAGACAGCAATTGAAACTGGGTGTGATGGTGCACACCTGTAATTCCAGCTCCTAGGAGGCTGTAAAAAGGTAGATCACTATGAGTCTGATCTAGTAGTGAGACCCTGAACACCCTGTAGACCCTTCCCTAAAATACAAAAAAAAAGGCCCCAAAATTTGAAAGACCCAATCCAAAAGGGGGCATCTGAGATGAATACATATTTCTCAGAGGAAGAAATACAAATGTTAAATATATGAAAAATATTCTGCAGCACCCCACCCCATGCCCGCTGAGTGAGAACTTCTGCCACATCCTTGGGACCCCCAGATGCAGCCCTAGCCCAGGCCCAATAAGTGTGTGGGAGAGCTTCCGGCTACCCTGAACCCACAGGACCTGCCCAGTCCAAACCCAGGCACACAGCATGAGTGAGATTCTCTTCTGTGCCCTTGGGATCCCCCCACCATTCCACAGCCTCCCCCCCCCACCGTAGCCTTTCAAGGTCAGTAAAGACTCAGGACATATGAGAACCTGTACTGTTACATCATATAACTCAGTTGTGTCCTAAATTTTCTGATCAAGGAGATTATGTGGCCAAAGAGGAAAGTGATTGATGATGTAGAGTGTGCCTAAGGAGAGTCACATGGAAGGCTAGGACCAAAATGTTGGCTGTCCTTGCGGCCCTCCTTTTTTTCTAATTTTTGGTCTGCAAACTTAGGATGTTAACCCTCCAGAAGAGAAGCTTATTGTTATTACCATACAAGTTAGGCTGTTGAGCTTAACCTTACTATCTGTCTGAATATCAAACATCTTAGGCATAACATGGAACAGGTATTTTTCATCAAGTATTGATATGTTAAACTTTAAGTCCCTATAGAATAGG
>NW_004524812.1:3373604-3389806 GCF_000260255.1 Octodon degus
AAATTAAAAAATATATATGAAAAAAATTTCAACAGCACTGGTTATTTGAGAAATGCAAATTCAAATAACACTGAGATTCCATCTCACTCCAAAAAGAATGTCTATCATAAAGAAATCAACTAATAATTAATGCTGGAGAGGCTGTGAGGAAAAAGGAACCATTCTTCACTGTTGGTGGGAGTGCAGACTGGTACAACCTCTGTGGAAATCAGTGTAGAAACTCCTCAAAAATCTAGCATTAGAAGTCGCATTTGACTCAGCTCTTCCTCTTCTGGGTATTTCCCCAGAAGAATTGAAAACATCATACCACAGCAATATATGGGTATAGCAGCACAATTTGTCATAGCCAAATCTTGTAAATAACCTGAATGCCCATCAACTGAGGAATGGATATAAAGATATCCTATTTTTATACAATGGAGTATCACTCAGCTATAAAAATAGATATACTTGTGGGTTTTACAGGTAAATGAATGCAACTAGAGACTATGCTCACAAGGGAAATAAATCACTCCTTGTCTCCCTAGTGTAAGAACCTGAAACAGAGAAGAAAACCTGAAAGGTACAATGGATACAGCAAAAGGGAAAATAACTGCTTAAGGGGAATGAATGGCTGGGATGAGGGAAGGGAGAGGGGAAGGAGAAAGAAGGAAGGCGGCAATCATGTATTTGTGTACACAGGATAGCTAGGATGATTGTGCTGATAATTTTTATGGTTTTTTAGAGGTAGCAGTTAATGCTTAAAATATTTATTTTGACCAATTTTGCTTGCTTTTATCTGGTAATCTGGGCAACTACATTGAGGATAGTGGTGTGCAATGTGGCAGCCATTGTTGGGTACCTCTCATCTTGTTTGGCTTTTTGGAAATTGTGTATCATTTCTAGTGTCCAATCTATTATTTTCTATTCTCTTTAAAATAAAAGAACTAGGTACAGATATATCACTGTACCCATTTTATAGATGAGGAAGCGCGAGGCTCATAGAGGTTGGACAATTTTCCAATGTCTCTCTGCTCAAATGGCAAAATCAAGGTTTGGATATAATTCTCTCTGACACATTTTTTCTACCATATTAGGAAAAGTCTTTTTCATGATAAAAAGAATAATTGCATTAATGAAAATCATAAAAATGCAAATTCAAATGGTTGAAAGATACTTCTATATGGATAAGAATGTTTAAACCTGGTGTGAGACAATTTGTGTATTTGTGGGTAAGGAATAGATACAATTATATATTACCAATAGGCACAATTAGTGTTTATCCTCTTCTGGAACATAATATGAAAATAAGAATATACAAATGGGGCCTAGATAAGAAAAAATTATAGAATTTCCTTTGTCTAATACAGTTAATTTATTTTTGTAATAAGAACCAGGCATTTCATACAAAAAGCGTGTGAGCAAAAAGCAAAAAGTAGAACAACCTAACCTCAAACTCACTATGTAGCCTGAGCTGGTTTCAAACTTTGGTGATACTCCTGCCTCAGCTTCCAAGGTCTGGGATTACAAGGTGTACCACCATGTCTATTTTCTAATCACTTTCTAATTGTTTTCTATTTAGCCATGTTGGCTTTTTTTTAGATGCCTCCTTAAAGCTTTATGTACTCTGGGGCTTTTTGGACCTGGCTGGATCTAGTGTGTGTGACACTTAGATTAAGGGCGTGTGACAACTAAATGGTTTTAGCATAGTTCTGGGTGTAGATAATAGAAGCCTGACCCTGGATATGGTGGCACCAGTCAATAGGCCTATAGCTTAGATGGATTATAAAGGAATGGAAAAGGCAGGCTGCCTGCTGCTTGGTGTCTTCTGCTTGCTTCCTTCTGCCTGCTGCACCATGAACTGCTTCTCCTCTGTGATGCCACTTGGCCATACCACCCTGACTTGGAGCCAGCTGGCTATGGAGTTGTTTTAGTTACTTATTTCCTTGTTGGGACAAAATACACGACACTCAAAGTCAAAGAGGAAAAAGTTTAGTTAGCTTACAGTTTGTAGAGGTGTTAGTCCTTAATCAGCTGGTCCCAAGGTAGGGTGGCATGGGACAGGGGCAACAGTTCAGGCAAAAGACAGCACAACCAATAAGAACAAAAGTGAGGAGCAAGTCTCTTCCTCTCTTATAATCTATGCAGAGTTCCCACTCTAGAAAAGGTATAGCACTCACACCCCTAATCTTAGCACTAGACAATGAACCAATCACAAACTAGATTTTGCCACAGCCAAAAAAACCCTGCCCCTATGACCGCATGAGGCTTGGGGCAAGGGGAGAAATCAAGACACAAATCATAACTGGGCTGAAACTCCTACAAGTTGAGCTGAAGTAAACCTTTCCTCCTCTAACTTGGGACCATTGGGTATTTAGCCTCAGCGATAAGAAAAGTAAGGAAGACACCTTCCTAGTAAGGGTGTGGAGCAGATGTGGCTGGTGTGGACGTTCACGTACACATCTAAGGGTGTTCCCCTGCAGCCCCACGTCTTATCTGAAGGTATGTTTGCTTTTGCTCTTATTTCACTTCAGCTCTACTTTTTCTCCCCTCAGGAGGTAATTGGGAATTGACTGTAGTTTGAATCCTAGTAAAATATGTAGGACTTTAGAATACGGCTATAGCCCTCCTTTTCTTTCTTGCTCTGTAAGTTATTTTTCTCTCTTTTTTCCCTATGAAACAGACTTGCAAGCATCGTGTTGCCTGGGCATTCCGCACAGAGTTTCTGCGGAGGGAAGATGTAATTCACTCCTTCTATTATATCTACCGTGTGAGCTGGAGCGTCCCAAGTGCTCAGTTTCCCCTAGCAATTATCTTCACCCTGGCCTACTTCACTCTCAAGATAAGCAAAAACAAACCTCTGGTAAGCTCTGTTTTTTTGGTCCCTGCTCCTTTCAGTGAGGCTTCAATGGAATACAGACTTTTTTGCTGAATTATATTTCATATTTCTGTCCTCACGTGGCCCATCTGCAGCAAGTCACAATGGATTACTCTTGCCTCCATGACACTTTCCATCAGGCTCCCAGAACAACATACTCTCCTGCTTTTCCTCCTGCCTCACGGGCCATCCCTCCTCAAGTTTCTACTGGCATCTCTGCCTCACACCAATCCCCTCATATTGGAATGTCCCCAACTCAGGCTTTGGGCCTCCTCTGTACTCACTTCCATGATTACCTTGTTCAGTCTTATGGCTTAAAATGTCACCTATAGCCTGTGATTCCCAAACTTATACCTCCAGCCAGAACCTCTCCAACCTGAATGCTTAATGAACAATTCACTTATTGTATATCTAAAAGGGAACTTTGATTTTTCCACTCAAATCTGACTTTACTACATTATCCATCTCAACTGATAGCCAAATCCTTGGTGTCATCCCTGACTCTCATTTTTTAAAACAACCTTCATCCCAATCCATTAAGCAATACAGTTAGATACGACTTCGAGTTCAAGTCCCACCTGGGTATCTTAGCAAGGTGCTACTTAAAATAAAAATACATTTAAAAAAGGGCTGAGGATGTAGCTCAGTGGTAGAATAACCCTGGTTTTTTTCTCTAGTACTGAAAAAATATCCAGTTGTCTCTACCCTGAAAAATATGCCCAAAACCCCACAATTTTGTACCACTCCACTTTTACTACCCTGGGCCAAGCTTATCCTCTCTCACCAAGATTATTGTAGTAGCTTCCCAAGCTCTCTGATTTCATCCTTGCACTCATATATCTCTTGGCAGTACAGCAGGCTGCCAGCATGAGCCTTGTTAAAATCAAAGTTTCCCATTTAAAAGTTTCCTGAAGTATGTTTCAAACTTGAAAGTGTGTACAGGTGAAGGAGAGTTTTCATTAAAATAAAAATTCTGATTCAGCCAGTGTAGAGTAGGGCTTTGGATTCTGCATTTCTAACAAGCAGCCAGACAATGCTGACAGTACAGGTCCAGAGACTTACATTTGAGTAGCAAAACTCTACAAGGGCTATGGGATTTAGTCCTTTGTTATTCTGCTTTTCCACGACCTCTTCCCCTCGCTTTTTTTTTGTGGAACCAGGGATTGAACTCAGACCCTTGCACTTGCCAGGGAAGTGCTTATTCTACTGAGCCATCTCCCCGCTCCCCCTTGCTTATTCTGCTACAGCCACTCTGATCTTGCTATTCCTTAAATAGGCCAGATATAATCCTGCCCCAGAGCCTTTGCACTTGCTATTTCTTCTGACAAGAACACGCTCCCCTAGACATGTACACTACTTGCTCCCTAACTTTTCTTACACCAGCTATCTTATCCTGTTTTATTCTACAATACTTTACTACTTTTTTTTTTTTGTGGAACCAGGGATTGAACTCATGCCCTTGCGCTTACTAGGGAAGTGCTTATTCCACTGAGCCATCTCCCCGGCCCCTACTATTTTCTAATATTCCATTTAATTTATTATTTTGTTATTATCTGCTCGCACACCAGAACATAAGCTTGATACAGGTAGAGATTTTGGTCTTGCTATGAAATAAGGTCTACAAAATAGTATGTGTTTAATAAAAATTTCATGGACTACTTGTAGCCACTAAGTAGACTGTGAATAAGAAATATGCTGACTTGATGGCTAGTGTCAAAGGAGTCAAAATAGTTATCTGTGCATTCAGGGGGAAGGGTCCTTATAGGAATGGCGATGATGCCAAGCTCAATGCTTAGACAATAACACATAAAAATGTTATTATCTATCTTCTTTCCATCCTTTCACAAGGTATTTGAGCTTTTGTTTGACTCCAAGGCTTTATCTAGGGACCACAAAGTCAGTGAGGCAATCATGTCCTCTATTCTTATCCTAGAATGAAATCTCTATTGAGTTTGGAACATAAAACATCTAAACAGGTACTACAGGTGTACAGTTCACTTCTCTCGGTCATATATCCTTCCATCAGCTGTCTTGCTGACTGACAAGGTCAGAGTGTGCAATAAGGCTGCTAGAGGGGCTGGCGAGATAGCTCAGTGGACTAAGCCCCTGCTTAGGCAAGTGCAGGGGCTGGGGTTCGATCCCTAATACCACATGCCGCGCTGGCCCCACACCCTAGGTGCGCTGAGCCGGCCACTGAGCCTCGGTGTGGTAGTGCACATCTGTAACCCCAACACTGGGGAGGCCGAAAACAGGAGGATCGCTATGAGTGTGAGCTGTGTAATGAGACCCTGTACCAAATACATTAAAAAAAAATAAGGCTGCTGAGCAAGACTATACTGGAGATCATGTACAGTACAAAGAGGTTTTGGAAGAATGGTTCTTGCTCAAAATTTGAAGTGAGAATGGGGAGGGACCACAGAGACAGTATTGTAGTCTATTTTTTATGCTGTCATGAAAATGTTTTCAAACCTGTTCATGTATATAATTTCCTTCTGGTGCCATTCCTTTTTTTCTGGTACCGGGGACTGAACTGGGATCCTGTGCTTGCCAGGCAGGCACTTATTCTATCTCCCTGGCCCGTAGTGCTATTCCTGAGAGGCAGAGCTTATTGGCTGAATAAACCAGAGTGTGTAAAGAAGGTCAGTGACTTACTTGTGCTGTTAATGAGAAGCATGAACCTCTGTCATCATGTTCTTGGTGTTATGGTGATTCTCAAGGTATTTGCTGTTGAAAAGATCTTTTGCAGAACAGTTTTGATGTGACAAAGAACTATGATCTATACACTCCCACACAAGGAAAATGTTTTCTGGACATTCAACAGCATACATATGGACAAGTGGAGGGAGGGAAGGAATTAAAAGTTGGCATGATTAGTCTAGGCTGATGGTTGTTCTTTTCTCTTAGGAAGCACCTGTTGATCTCTCTTTTGTATTTGAAAACCAAAAATTCATCCAAAGGTAATAAATATTTGGAGACTTACTTTATTAGTATTTTGTTTTTGAGACAGGGTCTTGCTATGTAGTTTGGGTTGGTCCTGAATTCACTATGTAGTGCATGATGGCCTCAAACTCATGGTGATCCTCTTACCTCAGCTTCCTGCATGCTGGGATTAAAGATGTGCACCATCACGCCTGGCTCTTGGGAGATACAATTTTGGGGGGAGATTTACTTTAAAAGGGCAGGGGACGGCCCTACCCTGGGGGCGCACTGAGACTGGGCATGGTGGCATGTACCTGTAATCCCAGTTGCTTGGGAGGCTGAAAAACAGGAAGATTCACTACAAATCTGATCTCTGTAGTGAGACCCTGTACTAAATACATTAAAAAATAAAAAAATAAATAAAAGGGCAGGGGACAGGTCATTATACCCCAGGAATCCAGCAGATGTACAACCAGATAATCCATATAATAGTCAACCTTCTTTAGACCATCTGTCCTATTAGAATGGGCTGAAGGTATGATTCTGCCACTGTCCCAGAAAGTTTGTTTTTCTTAGTATCTGTTTTTCCTGTAATTATAAACTTGAAGATTAGTTGCTGGGGTAGAATAGGGGCAAAGTGAGTCATGTTTGTTGTTTCTGTATGAAACTTCAAAATCATGTGGAATTAAATGAGTAAAAATCCCTTTATTTGTCTAGAATCCCTCTTAGAGACTCTTTACATGTAAGCTCATTAGTCCTTTATAGATTGGGTCTCAGGCACAGTAAAAGAATAGCTAGACCCCTTGCCACCTCTTCTCTCTCAACACTCCATCCTCTACTTTCCCTGATCATTAGGAATGTAGCAGAGTAAGGAAGGAATCCCTGACTCAATGCTCTGTATGATTTCCAGAAACTTTTGGTGTATTGTTTCTTTTTCTTTAGAACAGAATTGATCTGCTATCAAGATGGAATTCTGTCGAACATGATTGAGATCAAATACATTCTAATAAATGAAGTCAAGGCCTACTTAGGTATTAGCTGATACCTACAGGACATCTGAGGATTGTTTTCCTAAGATTGTATTAAAAATACAACACAGTACATCAAACCACAGAATGTTTATTGAATAAACTTGTGGTATACAATCCATCTATATTTTTTGCTTTCATTCATTTTCCATTCTGCAAATTCCATCACATTAGCAGAGTAACCAGTGAGTTGTTTTCTATTTTCTAAAAAGTTTTCCCCATCACTGTGCATCATTTTTGAGTCTTCTAAGCACAGAGCTGAGTTTAGAGATTTGCTAAAATTCACCTGTCAGTCCAGGCCGCGGCTGGTTCTTGACTGCTTGTTCTCCAATTTGTGCCTAAGTCTGCAAACCAGACTTATGGGTACAACTGAGGAGCAAAAAAATTCAAAGGTCCTACAGCTCATAATAAAAGCAGTCTGAAGGGCCGGCCTTCTCACAGATTACTTACTGTGTGTTTGCCTTACTGCTAAACAGTGCAGTTTAATACTCTGACACCTGGCATGCTCCCTCTGCAATGCACCATCACACTGGTGATGGCAGCAAGGTGTCTTGAGGACCAGGGACAATGAAACAGGAGTGAGTTCAATCAATATCCTCCCTTATTTCTGGTCTTCCCATCCTCAGATCAGATCATCACTTGTTTCTATCTTTCCTGGAATTGCTTGCCTGGCTGCAAAATTTTAAAACACCAAAGACAAATTTACGTTACACTTTGACTGATCACTCCCAAGTACATCAGAATACATATTTACTT
This sequence comes from Octodon degus, assembly GCF_000260255.1. NCBI lineage: Eukaryota > Metazoa > Chordata > Mammalia > Rodentia > Octodontidae > Octodon > Octodon degus. The sequence goes on from NW_004524812.1 coordinate 3,381,165, forward strand.
AGAGAAACACTGGAAAAAAACCCACAGAATACTAGCGATTAATATAGTAGGACTGTGAGTAATTTTTCTTCCTTTTTTAAAACTTATATTTGTGCAATAAATTAAAAGGGAAAATCCTAACAGAGCGATGGGCAAGGAGGTGGGAAACTAGTTCAGTCTCCCTGAAGAACAGAAAAATATCTTTGAAACAAGTAACCCTACCATCTGACTTATGGTTCAGGTGATAAGATGTGGCTTGGAGCAGTAAGTCTCATTAGCTTAAAATAAAACACTTCAAGCCCTTTTATTTTTCTTTCCTCTTTCCTAATATGCTACTTCAGCTATTGTTTCTTAGATACTTCCCAAAAAACCCTGATGAAAAAAGTGGAAAGGCTCTCAAATAATTTACTATGTTTTCTTTCATTTATTCAATAAACATCTGTTGAATATTTATATATGTATTGCAAAATTGCTGCATTTACATTACCTTGCCTACTAAAAATAAAAGAATATATTATTTCAGTCTCTAGAAATGGGTAACAAAAATGCCCATAGACAACAGAATTTTAAAAGTGGGGATTTCTAGGTGTGGCGGGGCATGCCTGTAATTTCAGCACTTGGAAGGCTGCGGCAGGAGGATCACTGTGAGTTTGAGACCAGCCTGCGCTACACAGTGAGTTTAAGGTCAGCCTGAACTGCACAGGGAGACCCTGTTTCAAAAGGAAAAAAAAATAGGGGGATTAGAAACTTTAGGTTTTATTGAACAAAGAAGTAGATGGATGAAGAATCTTAAGTCTGGGACCTAGTTTCTTTTTAACTTTTGGAAACTACCTGTTTATTTGGCTAGGTACTATAAATCAAATTCAGGCTGGGGACATAGCTTAGCAGCACAGCACCTGCCTAGTAAGCATAAGGTCCTGAGTTTGATTTTGAGTACAAAAAAGCCCCTGAAAAACAAAACAAATCACAAGTTCAGGGGTGACAAATATTGCTACCTGCTGACTGCTGCTTAGTAGCTGTGATTAAACATTTTCTGAATATATGTTAAATACAAAAACTTGTGCCCTGTACTTGAAATATGAGCGCCTTATTTAAAAACTGAACAAAACCCACTTTAAACTATTGTAAGAAGGGCATTTTAGAATTTTCCTGTCACCCAGTAATTATGTATGTAACAATAATGGAGACTGAAACAACCAACCTCAGCAAAAGCTGCCAAAACTTCAACTGGCCCCTCACCTTTCATTTCTGTGACCTTTTAATTGAACAAAAGAGAAGGAAAAACATTGTGATCTCACAGTTCTACCATTTGCACTTCCCACAAATGTAATGTTTTATACAGAGTTAACAATTAAACTGAAAGATATAAAAATTAAACTAAAAAATTTAACAATATTTATAACTAGATCTTATTACATAAAGAACAGAGCTTAAAAATGTTTACCAGCAAGGCTGAGACAAGAGGATCACAAGTTCAAGCCCAGCCTGAGCAACTTTGTGACTTAATAAGACCTTATATCAAAAACTTAAAACCAAAAATAGAAAAGGCTAGGCATGTAGTTCAGTGCAGAGCTCCAGGGTTTAATCCCTAGTACCACACACAAAAATTGTTTAGTATCATTTTAACATGATCTTAAGAAACTACTAAAATAATGACTCATCCTTTTCCTACCAGCACTCTTGACTACAGTTGATTTCTTTCTTTTCTTCTCAGATGTTATCCGATCACTAAAGTATAGGTTAAATAGGAATAAAGTACTTACACTGGCCCAGAAACAGATTTCCTAAGACTTTATATTTGAAAGTACTTTTTTTCTTTTGGAGTGCTGGAAATCAAAGCCAGGGTTTTAGGTATGCTAAGCATGCAGTGTACCACTGAGCTGTATCCCCAGACCATGAAAGAGCAATCTTTAAGTGAATTATTAGTTGAAAACATGATAGGTTTACATTTTCAATTCAACACATCCATGAGTTAATTTCCTTTTTGGCATACTGGTTGATTTTAGAGTACTGGTAGGTACTGGAAGCAAAATACACTATTCTGGAACAGATACTATATTGTACTGTACAAGTCATTTTTCACATCCAGACTTGCTTTTTTTTTCAGCAAAGCTTTCATTTTAACAAATTAGCCTCCTATGTAGTTCCTGTCAAGTCCATTCATTACATTTTCAACACAGAGGAATGATTTCTCTCAAGTTTAGTTGGGGTAGGGGTTGGCGTTTGTAGAGCCAAATGGGGCACTGAGCCTTAGCATGAGACTAAGTTTCTCATTTTACGGACACTTTCTCTCCATGCCTCCTCCCCTAATATGTACAATTTCATTCATAATTTAAATTTTTAAGCCAGAATGTTATGGACAATCCAAAATAACCGAAATAATTTACTAAAGTTATTTATCAATAAGCAGGTTTTTTTTAAAATTGAGGAACTAAAAGAATTAAATAGAAGGCACAGTAGCACTGTAAAGCTTTTTCAAAGAACAATAATCTTTGTATGTGTAGAAACCCAGCTTCCTTTTTGTTGTGAAAAATGTCTGCTGAATAATTAGAAAGTCTTTATTTGTCATCCTTTCCTTTGGTCTTTCTGTATACCATCTCCCGAAAGCTGGCCAGAATCTTGTTCTCTCTCTTTCGTCTCTCTTCTTGGTTAAAGGATGCAAGAGCTCTCTTCTCATCAGCACTATAGATCTGGTTCTCTTTTCGCAGTCGCACAGCCTCCATTCGCCGATGCCTGGAGATAATTTTATTCTTGGCTTAATTTCTCAGAAATTATTCTCATAGATTGTCCCATTAACCCCCCCCCCTTTTTTTTTTTTTGGCAGAACCAGGGATTGAACTCAGGCCCTTGAGCTTGCCAGGCAGCTGCTTATTCTACTGAGCCATCTCCCCAGCCCCAACCCCTTCTTAATACAGAATGATCAGCTTAAAAGCTGACACACAGAGGCCTTTTGAAATTAAACTATCACCGCATCATTCCTGCCATTTGATTAATTTCTAGAATTCAAATTATGATCTCTTAAATTCCGTCAACATAGAAAACATTATTAGTTTTAAATGCTGAGGATCTAAGTCCAGTTTAATTGTTTACAGCAAAACAATTAGAAGTCCTAGGTGATATGTCCATTTGCTTTTGTGGAACTGATAGCAGGACAGATGAGAGATTTAATTTTCCATCAGTCAAGTGGCACTTCTTCTTTTTTTTCTTCTTCTTTTTTTTTTTGGTACTGGGGATCTAACTCAGGACCTTGCACTTACCAGACAGGCGCTTATGTCACTGAGTTATCTCCTCAGCCCAAGTGGCACTTTTTAAAATTTCTACTTTATCAATACAACCAAAAGAACCAAGTCTTTTTTTTTTTTAAGAACCAAGTCTTAATGTATAACTGAAGAGTGGTCTTGGGGTAGGTTTAATTTCTTTAGAATCCAGTAGAGACTCAAAGAAAAGAACGAAGAGATTTCTTACAAGGGTCAAATTACTGAAGTATAAGAGTAGAGGCAGAAGGAAATTATGATAGCATATTCAAAAGGTCTCTATTTTGAGGGAAAAGCTGTCTTTTTTGTATATATGTACCCAGCCCTACAGAATCAATTCAAGAAGCTTGAGCTATTTCTGGAAAAACAGAAAAATCTGAGTAAGGAGAAGAGGAGATAATCAATTTAAATTAGTTTGAAGGCAGGGGAGTGTCAAGATGGGAGAGATGAAGAAATAAATACCGACTTATCTATATATGTATATACATACATATGTATATATGTTTTGTTTTTTTTAAGACAATGTTTCACTTTGTAGTCCAGGCTGGCTTCAAACTCAACAGTGATCCTCCAGCCTCCATCTTCTCAAGTGCTGGTATTATAAGCGTGTGCTACCACGCCTGGCTAAAATGACAATATATTTAGGTTGCTCAGGCCTAATCTGAGTGTTCTGAACAGTTTACCTGGTACAGAAAATGCCACCTGAATCTACAGCCCTCCAACCCTGGCTGTGTCCATACTCATCTGATCTCAGAAGCTCACCAGGGATGGGCCTAGTTAGTACTTGGGAGAAAGTGCTACATGAAGGATGCTATAATGAACTTGCATATATGTGGAGTTCTAGCATATATGAAAATTTTTTCTCTTGGATACTCTAGACTGGGGTCGCTGAATTATTATTTCCCAAAGTGTACCAATATATACCATCACTAGCAGTATTTCAGATTTTGTGTATCCAGAGCCTTTCAAATGCTTGGCATTGTTAGAACTTTAAACTTTTTTCCTATCAAATGGGTGTAAAATGGTATCTCACTAAGTTCTTAATTTCCATCCCTAAAAATAAAGGTTATCTTTTTATGTATGTATAGGCTATATGTACTACTTCTTCTGAAAAATACTTGTCTGGTCATTTACCCATTTTTCTTTTGGGTTGCCAAAGGTATGCTTTAAGCATTCTCACTACTAACAGTTCTGTGTATTTTTAGATCTTATCCTGCCATGGAACTTGTCTTTTTTTTTAAAAATGCATTTGGTACAGGGTCTACAGGGTCTCACTACGTAGATCATACTTATAGTGCTTCTCCTGTTTTCAGCCTCCCAAGAGCTGGAATTACAGGTGTGCGCCACCATGCCCAGTCTCAATTGCTGTCTCAGTGCACCATGGAGGCAGGGCCAATACAGCATGCCAGGGATCGAACCCCACTGAACTCTGACTAAGCAGGTGCTTTAGTTCGCTGAGCTATTTGGCTGGCCTTGTCTTTTTTTTAATATATCTTTTGATAAACATGAGTTCTTATCTTTAGCCTAGGCAAATTTAATTTATAACTACTTAATTTATTTTTTTTGGCTGGCTCAGGCTGCTTTAAGGGCGGGTCTGGTGCAGTATGTTGTGCTTGGGATCAAACCATAGTCCCTTGCTCTGGACTGATTTTGCCCAAGAAGGAGATTTAGACAACTGAGCTAACCTGCCAGCCCCCGTATAACTACTTAATTTAATAACTACTTTATTATTATTATTACAATTTTAGAGAGAAGGTCTCACTAAGTAATTCAGGCTCGCCTTTAGCTCATGGTAATCCTCCTGTCTCAGTCTAATCCCTCCCTCCCAAGTGCTGGGGTTATAGGCATGTACCACTATGCCTGGCAATACTTTATTTTATGGCTAGGGAATTTTTTTAAAAAAGACACTTTATCCCAAGGTCTAAAAAATATCTGTTCTTAAAGCTCTTAATTTATCTGCACAGCCCTTTTCATATCCGGTGAGTCTGGGTCCTACTTTTATCTTTTCTACATAGATAACCATTTGCCCCTCTACTCAATGGTTCCTCTTTTCTCCACTGTTCTAACATCCCATCTCTTTCATATAACTGAAATTTCATAAAGACATAGCTGTCCTTGGTCTCAAACTCAACTATATCTCCTAATGCTTTAACAACCAAAATGCCATATTTTTCATGGGATTACGATAAATAGATCACTGTCAGTGGATAAAATACATATGCCAAAATATGAACTAGGAAAGTACAAGAAAGCATTTTACTACGCTGAATAATTTGGTTGTTTCTCTATGCTTTCTGAAGCACTGTAAGCTTTTTAAGTTCTCGTCTGCAGTAAGGCAAATCTCACCTTCCTTACTCTTCTTCAGAAATGACCTGGCTAAGCTGAGACACATCTGCGAGGATACCTGTAATCCCAGCACTCTAGGAGTGTGGGCTGGGGAACCAGTTTGAGCCTAGCCTAGACAACTTAGTGAGACCCTGTCTCAAAGTGGAAAAAAAATGATCTGGGGACTTAATTCATTGCAAAGACCCTGTGTTCAATCCCCATTACTGCAAATCAATCAATCAATCAATCAACCAACCAACCAACCAACCAACCAACCAACCAACCAACCCACGTACCCACCCACCCTGACCATTCTTGGCCTTTTAGTGTAGCAAATATATTTTAGAATTAGCTTATTAAATTTTATGAAAAACTTGATTAGAATTTTACTGAATCTGTGGGTCAATCTGGAAAGAACTGACAACTTTACAGTATTGCCTTCTTCCCATGAACATGTTATCTCTCTACTTATTTAGGTCTTTAATGTTTTTCAATAATGTCTTATAGTTTTCCCTATAGGAAAGTACAAAGAAATACTGCTTCCTTGAACTTTGGGATAGAACTAACTTTGAAGCCTAATTTCATATATATTTGAGATTTTAGCCACATTGTTTATATGACAAGACCAATACCAAACCAGTATTACTAGACTTTTTTTTTGGTACCAGGAATTGAACACATGACCTCATGCTTGCCAGGCAGGCACTGTACCACTGAGCTAGATCCCCAGCCTCTCAAACTAGTATTCATACTCTACTTTCCATTATGAATAGTGACTTAATAAAAATCAATCACCAAAATATAGTTCTGATAGTAAGGAGGAAAAAAATGTAATCACAGAAACTGAGCCCAATGCCAAGAACATACCTGCTACCACTCATTACATAACCTGAACACTCAAATGATGCAATTTCTTCACTTGTCAACCCAATTTCACCTCTTCGTGGAATACGTTTTCCAGCTTTCACATATTCAGCCATAGCTGCACCTTCACCAGGTAATAGAGCATGGCCATAGCTGCAAAGTAATTCAGGATTCAGAAAAGGTTCATTAAACCACCACAATACAGCAAGCTCATCATCTAAAAAGCACACAAAACATTTTCTTTCTGGTAACAACAGGAGTACCAGTGCTAAACAGTAGTGTTTTACTGTTGTAAGCCCAATGTGAATCACTTTATTTAGCAAGCATTGCACTATGACTTATGTTACTAACCCAGAAATGCAAAAATAATTTGCAAGAACTGACATTAATGTGTGTAGGTGTACAGCTTATAAGAGATGGTTAATTTATCCCTATAGGTACTGCCATTACTGCTTCTACCTCCAGTTCATTCTCTCTTTTTCTCTTAAAAAAAACTAAAGAAATTATACTTCTCAAATTGACTTATCTTTTCCTTATAACCAACAATAATGCTATATGGTAACAATTACCTATTACCTTTGTTCCAAAGGGACTTTAAAAGCTATTATACTTTTATTTGATTAGATGCTTCTTGTGTACCTATTAAACCCAGAGTTTGTAATATATAAACAATCTCTGTTCTTGTTTATATTAATAACATATAACTGCAATAAAAGCTAAAACATATAATACACTGCACAGGATCAACATACAGTGCTGTGAGGGTTAAAGAGGGGTAGAAATCTCAACTACTCATGGAGGGGTAATACTGGGAATCAGTGTCTCTCTCTCCTCTTGAAAAAAACTTTGAAAGCTAGTAAAGGATTTTAACAGGAAGAAACAGGGCAGGGAAGAATACAGGGAAAGGAAAAGAAGGAAAGGCGTGTTGGGGTAAAAAACAAGCTTTATACAGAAGAAAAATGGGAAACTGCACAGCAAGTACTTAAGATTCCAGCTCAGATTTCTGCCGTGTTCCAGGAACCCCCAGACCCAGTCCTAGCCTAGGTCCGGTGAGTATGTGGGAGAGCTTCCGGGTACCCTGAGCCGGCGGGACCTACTACTGGTCCCAGCCCAGGCGAAGCATGGGTGAGACCCTCTTCCACCCCCTTGGGACGCCTCCTACCACTCCGCAGCAACAACCTACCCTGCCCAACGAGTAGGAATTTCTGCCACGTTCCGGGAATCCCCAGACCAAGTCCTAGCCCATGCCTGGTGAGTGTGTGGGAGAGTTGTCTCTCCCCACTATTCCACCTTGTCCCCTCCAGGCTCAGCTCAGGCCTGGCATACAGGCCTGGGGTGTAACCCTGCAGCTGCAATCCCTATAGACAGTGTAGAGGATACAACCACCCAGCTAGTCCAGGAGCAGAACATATTGCCAGAAGGGCACAACAAGTTCACGCCCAAGGGCAGCAGCAGGAAGGAGCTGAGCACAGCAGCCAGACCCAAGCCAGGCACAGCTGGATAAATCCAAACTTTGTAAATCTGCACCTGAACTTCAGTATGTGCTAAGGTTATAAATGCAACAAAGATCTACAACAAAGGTCAGAAGACAGTGCTACACAAAATGACGAGAAGTAACAAAATGCAACCTCAGAACCCAAACCCACCTGTAACAAGTGCAGAGGATACTAACACAGAACAAATTGGGAATCATACAGCTGAAAGCAACGAATCAACAGCTTGTGAAATAAACAGCTGCAGAAAGGTATAGAGGAACTCAGATTGGAAATAAAAAAAGAAATCCCTGAATTAATAATGTCTGCAGTAAAGAATCAAATGCAGAAACATATGGAGGAAACCCAATGCTCACTCAGAACAAGTGAGGCGGACACTAGCTCGGCTCAAATGCATGAATTAATAGCATCGATTGTACATAAGCAACAGCAGAAAGATACAGAGGAACTCAGTGCAATTCTTTTCTGAAATAAAAAGAGAATTCTCAGAACTCATAGCATCTGAAGTAAAGAAGCAACAACAGAAACAGGGAGGAAACCCAATCTGAAAAAAGCACCGCAGTAAAAGAATTTCTAACTACTTCTAAAGAAGACATCGATAAAAAAAACAGAGATTAGAAAAATGACGGATTCCTTGAATGAGCAATACAGGAAAGAAATAGATCACATGAAGCAGAGTCAAAGAGATATAGAGGAAATTAAAATCTCAATCACAAGCTTGCAAAAC
>NW_004524812.1:3394878-3410958 GCF_000260255.1 Octodon degus
TAACAACCTAAGTTTGCAGACCAAAATTAGAGAAAAAGGAGGCCTGCAAGGAAAGCCAATATTTTGGCCCTAGCCTTCTAAGGTCAATTAAGACTCAGGACATATGAGAACCTGTACTGTAACGTCATGTAATTCGGTAGTGTCCCAAGTTTTCTGATCAAGGAGATTAAGGGGCCAAAGGGGAAAGTGATCGATGATGTAGAATGTGCCTAAGGAGAGTCCCTTGGAGAGAAAATATTCTCTCAGGCTTTCACAGAGAGCACATTGGCCAAGCAATGGCTGTGACTCATCCACATGACTGACACTGACAAAGGTTCTACTATCTGAGGTGCAGGATCTCAGGATAAATCCTGAGTGGATTTCACTGACCTTCTTAGACCAAAAAGCTACAACTCTTGTTGCACAGGTCCTGCTTTACCTTGGTCTTAACCATCCAGCAGAAAAGTATAAAAACAAAATATAAGAAGTAAAGCCATGGTATTATGTTGAGCTGTAGGGGACTCAGGTCAACAATTTCTGACATTGCCAGTCAAGCGGAAGACCCAATACTATTATGGGCTACTGGGCTCTTTTAGAATATTCTGCTGAGTTTACACACCTATAATATTCAAATAATGGAACTTAAAAAAAAAGGGGGATATAGATGAATGTCCATTTTGTATCTGTGTATTCAAATTGGTTAGTATAGATATATAGTTACATTCTCTTAATGAATAGAGCGATTTGTTCTAATGGTGTTTGTAAATAGGATATCATGTCAGCATCTTGTACAGCAAATAACCACTAGGAAGAATGTATGCAATGTGCAAATTATTGAAACCGCCCTACCAATTTGATTTGAAATTGTCTCATTGCTATTTGTTTATCAATAAAATTATGGCAAAAAAATAAAGAAACAATAAGTGAACTGCAAAAAAAGAAAAAAAAAGATTCCAGTTCAATTGGAAGCTAGAGTACAAATAAGGAAGTATAGGGAGATCAGCTAGGAAAGGTCAGTTAGGGTCATCGTTTTGGAAGGTGTTTTAGATATTATAAATACAGCACTACTTACTTCAAAGGTTTATCATCTTGAGAGGCAAGTGTTTTTGGAGCCTCTGGGCCAATTAAATCTGAGGGCTCTTCCGCCTCTGCATGAAAGATAATGAGAAACACATTCACACTTGACTATATAGTTACTTTGGAGTTTTGTCCATTTTGAGTTAAGGGTTATCAGGAGAACTTACTTGACCGATCCTTCCAGAGATTCTCCAGAAATTCTTCTTGGGAATCTTTAGAACTTGAATCACTGGACTCTTTTCTGGTTTTCTTAGACTTCTTTTTCTTATATTTCTTCCTATAGGGATTATAAATTGTTACAAATTCACTTAATATCCCCATGTTAAGGAGTATCTAATTTTAAGGCAATGAAAATGACCTGAATTCGTACCTTATTCAAAGTTTCTAGAGAACTTTAAAAAAATCTAACACTTAATAAAAAAATCACTAAAAGAACAACATAACACAATTCTTATAGTGTTGAATGACAACAGAAATAAAAAGGCTTAAAAAAAAGCACTTGCCAACTTGTGTGTTAATAATTTTGAATGTAAGGGAGTAAAATACATTAAATGTTTAAATCATCAAGATAATACTAAAAAATATAATTCATTATTTTGCACTCATAAAATTGAAAAATTAAGCAATACTCATTTCTTGCTTTTCCTTTTTATAGAATTTTACATTCAGCTTTATTATTATTAAATTTTTTTGGCTGTGCTGAGGGTCAAACCCAGTGCCTCATGCATAGTACGTAAGCACTACCACTTAACTATATCTCTAACCTTGACCTTCCTGTGCAAACTGTACTTCAGGGTATGCAGAATTTTGATGAGCTTCTCTTATGGAATTAGTCTACCTAACTAATGAAGGCAAGCTAGAGTGAAGACTATCACCATTTTGCGATCCCTCATGAAATAACACATCAGTGGCTGTTAGTATGGCAAAAGGAGACACATTAACTGTCTTCTGATGGAATATAGTACCACCTGTGACATATTTTTGCCCAAAACTCAAATCTGAATTGTCAAGCCTTTAGACCTATCACTCTACAGGAAATATGGAGAATAGAACATACTAAAGGACACTTTACAAATGGGATCATTATAATTTAGTGTGGTGGTAGGTGCTCGTAATTCTTTCTTTTTTTTGCTGTCAGGGATTCAACTCAGGACCTTACACTTGCCTGGCAGGTGCTTATGCCACTGAGCTATATCTCTGGCCAATCATTGCAATTTAGGGACATGCTATGGATCCTGATTTGGATAAGCTACAGAAAAACTACTGAGAATTTAGCACTTACTGTTAAATATTTTAGGCATGACAGTAGCATAATGTTTTTTTTGGTTTGTTTTTACAAAATGCTTATCAGAGAAAAGTGCTAAATAGCTTATGGACAGAATGTTATCTGGGATTAGTTTCAAAATAATGGGGGGATTACCCATGAGTTGGTAATTATTCAATATGGGTGGTGAGTACACGGAGAATTATACTATTTAATTTTATACACATTTTAATTTTTGCATAAAACAAAGAAACAACTGACGATCTGTGTTTCTTCTTCTTTTCCTTTTTCTTAGCTTTCTTTGCTCTCCTTTTTGTATCTTCATCTGCAATTAAAGCACATTATAATTGAAAAATAATTTAAAATTCTAAAATCCCAATACTTTAGAGTAGAAAAAAATCCTATTGCTATCCACATTTGTTGTCACAGAAAAATTAATTCATTCTAACGTTTATTGAAACTTGACAGAAACTGCACTAGGCATTTGGGGAAATATAAATTACAGTCACATAAATTATTAGGTGATGTAGAGTGTTATTAATTTCACTGTATGGGATAATAGTATTGTCTTTAAGTAGGAATATATTTTTATTTTTTAAAGAAATATACAGATGTATTTAGGATCGAAGTATACTTACTTTGACTATCTTACCAAAAACCTCACACTTGCAGCATATATGACAAAAATACTGTTAATCTGATTAAGCATACTATATTAAGTATATAACTATATTATCTTCGTTACTTTGCGGAATGCTTGAACATATTCATAAAAAAGGGGGAACATATCGAGGTGCAGGGGAGAACGCTTTCCATGAGCTTGGCGTAGCCCAGGACAGACATGGTAAAGAGACATATACAAACCAGAGTGACAGAGACAAGTGTGGAATTCTGCAGGCAAGCACAGGAGCCTCAAAATCAGGCTGATATGGGGAGGTTGGGTGGAGAATGGCTGACCAGGAAAAGTGACACTTGAGCTTCTGTTTAAAGTCACTTGATTACAAAAGTGATGTGTGACCACTGTTGCAAGGAGTAAGCCGTGCTGGAGGCTAGCACTGTGGGCAGGCACCTCTATGAAAGGACAGTCACGGGAAAGCACATGGAGTCCCGAGGAGAAAGAGAGTAGCCCAGGATGGTGCCAGAGAGAGTGGCAGGGAGTATGTGCCTAGAGAGGGGTCGCTCAGGGTCTGAACTTTACCCTGAAGGTTATGGAGCCCTATAAAAGGATTTAAAGCCCAGGACTGGCACCCTCATATTTGGGCTTTAAGAGAGGAAGGACAGTGACAGTGGGGACCTGGGAGATACCAGCGGAGGAGGCACCTTTGTGTGCTGTGTCAGCTGCAGAGGAGGCAACCTCTGGTCAATCATCAGTTGGGAGAGAGCACAAAAATGTGGCTTTTGTAAGTATAAATGCAGAAATATGTAAACAGTAATATAAGAAGAAAATGTATGTTGGATACATAAGACGCACCTTCCCATCAGGTGCCTTGTTTGTATCAATCAGCAGTCAGCCTGGGTCCCTTTTTGGTGCATTTTAAAGCACTACACAGAGGTGTCCGCTGAACATGAGAACTGCACCAATGAGGTCCCCACCCGCACAGCACCCCAGAAGGCCTGCTCTGGCACCGCGTCCCGCAGCCCAAGCCTGGGCAGATCTGGTGCCAGGTTCCTCGCACAACCTTGCCCAGCCAGCCAGCAGTCACTCTGCTTCACCGTGAGTCCCTACTGGAGCCCTGGGTGTGGCACTAATCGCCTGCGCCTGCTCTGTGCCTCCAAGTCCTCACCTGTGCGATGGTAGGGACCGTGTAGATTACGAGCCATAGCACTTAGCAAGGTCCCTGGCACAGATTCAGCAGGCGTCTGGAAACTGGATTGCTACTGTTTTAAGAACCCTTCTTCTACAATAACTTCTACAAAGTCAAACTAGAGCTGAGGCAAGGCTTGTGGAATGATGTTGGCTTTCTCACCACTGGAGTCTGTTTCAGAATCAGAGTCACTGTCACTATCTTCAGAATATTTCTTATGTTTTCTTTTAGATGATTTCTTCTTTCTCCTTTTCTTGGACCTTTCTTTTGAATGAGTAGACCTTTTCTTCTTTTCATCTGGAAAAAAAATAAAAATCTAACTTCTAAAGAAGTATCTGTGAACATCAACTTTATTGTATTTGAAATATGTAAGAACAAATGATTGTGAACTTGAGTAAAAGCAAAGTCTACCATTCAACTATGTATAAACTTATTCTTCCTTTTTGTTTTTTTTTGAGACAGAATCTTGCTATGCAATTTAGGCTGGCCTTGAACTCACTATGGAGCCTAGGCTGGCCTTGAACTCACACTGATCCTCCTGCCTTGGCCTCCTGAGTGCTGGGAATATAAACTTATTTTTTAAACTCATCAATTAGAAAGCTCTACATTTTAAAAATACCTTCTGAACTAGATGCTGAAGTGCTGCTTTTCTTTGGCTCTTCATCCTCTACTGGTGTATGTTCATCAGAGCTGAATTTAAAGAAAATGGTTATAAGAATTAGAAAAGTAATGAAATACGTAGCACTGAATATGAACATGGCCTTAAAATATTTCAGTTACAGTTCAAGAAAAGAGCAAGCAATGAATCAGTTTTCTAAGAGTATATATCAAGGTTTTAAATCGTCATAATAATAAAACAGCATATATTTGCATAATGTTGTAGACAAAGTGCTACTCAAACAAAGCAACATGGAAGATTTATATTTTCATAAGAAACAAGGCAAAAATAGACAAATAAGAATAATAATGGAACACTGACAAAGGATCTACAATCTGAGGTACAGGGTCTCAGGATAAATCCTGAGGGGATTTCACTGACCTTATCAGACCCAAAAGGTACAACTCTTGTTGCACAGGTCCTGCTTTACCTTGGTCTTAATCATCCAGTAGAAAAGTATGAAGACGAAATATAGGAAATAAAGCCATGCTGTTATGTTGAGCTGTAGGGGACTCAGGTCAACAATTACTGATATTGCCAGTCAAGCGGAAGACCCAATACTATTATGGACTAATGGACTCTTTTAGAATATTTTGCTGAGTTTACACACCTATAATATTCAAATAACAGAACTTAACAAAAAAAGGGGATACAGATGAATGTCCATTTTGTATCTGTGTATTCAAAGTGGTTAGGATAGATATATAGTTACATTCTCTTAATGAATAGAGTGATTTGTTCTAATGGTGTTTGTAAATAGGATATCATGTCAGCATCTTGTACAGCAAATAACCACTAGGAAAAATGTATGCAATGTGTGAATTATTGAAACTGTCCTACCAATTTGATTTGAAACTGTGTCACTGCTATTTGTTTCTCAATAAAATTATGGGAAAAAAAGAATAATAATGGAGGATGAAAGAAACTGAAAGGCCAAGAAACTGGAACACATCATCATTTTAGTCATTTCTGCAGGGGTGTGCAGCGGGGATCAAACCCAGTGCTCTGTTCCTGCTAGCAAGCCTCCTAACCACTGAGTAACATCCTCAGCCCCATAATTTTATTCTAGGTATGTAAAAGACAAATGGTAGAGAAGCAACTGTTCAGTTTCCCCAGAACATGAAGAACCTAACATACTTTAGTCTAAATAGATTTCATTCTTTTTCAGAGAATTCTTAAACTAGATTTTATTAAAATTCTCTAACAGTCCAGAAGAGGAGTTAACATATAATTATTTTCTCTGAAACTCACAGCTGGAATAATTTAGATACTGTCAAGGAAATTCATTTTAGGGTTTATTCCAACTATAATTCTATGGACTCATGTTTTTGAAAGGTATTTCTTTCCCATTGATAATTTTAATATTTTTTGAGACAGGGTCTTCCTATGCAGTTTGGGCTGGCCTTGTGCTCACTTTTATAGCTCCCAGGCTAGTCTTAAGCTTGCAGAGTTCCCTGGCTCAACCGCCTGAATGCTGGGTTTGCAGGCGTGTGCCACCACAACCAGTTCCAGGGCCGCACAGTGGGCACTTGCATCTAGGGCCAAGACTGCATGCCAGGGAGCCAGGCCAACAGTACTCGGCATGTAGGGCTGGGGATTGAACTTGGGTCTTTGTGCTTGCCAGGTAGGTGCTTATGCTTCTGAGCTATCTCCTTGGCCCCCCAAAGATATTTCTTCTTCTTCTTTATTTAATGTATTTAGTATACAGGGTCTATAGGGTCTCACTACACAGATTGGACTCATAGTGATCCTCCTGTTTCCAGCCTCCCATGCACTGGGATTACAGGTACGTGCCACCATGCCCAGTCTCAATCCCTGTCTCAGTGTGCCTCAGGGGCAGGGCTGGCACAGAACACTTGGGATCAAACCCTGGTCCCTGCATCTGCCTAAGCAGGCATTTTAATCTGGTGAGCTATCTGGACGCCCCCTCCTCCAAAGATATTTTTCTGTTTCTTTCTTTCTTTCTTTTTTTTTTTTTTTGGTAGCACCGGGGATTGAACTGAGGACCCTGCACTTGCCAAGCCAAGATATTTTTTTTTTTTTTTTTTTTTTTTTTTTTTTGCGGAACCTGGGATTGAACTCAGACCCTTGCACTTGCCAGGCAAGTGCTTATTCTACTGAGCCATCTCCCCGGCTCCCCAAGATATTTCTAAGAACAAGTTTTGGATGATAACATTTTATCACCCTGCCATAAATTATATTCATATATGGTAAGCACACTGTCTCAACTTAAAGTAGACACAGAAATTCAGGGAAGGGAAGCAGAAATTTATGAGTAGCACAAAAGACAAGAAACTCAGGAGCTGGGAGTGTGCCTATGTGAAGCCCTGAGGTGGATCCCCAGCACTACAAAAATTAAAGCAAAGCAAGAAAAAAAAGGAAAAAAAGTACTCCATTTTAGACAGTATGGGACATTAAGAAAATGAGCTAAACCAAACAACACTAGTATATATTCCAAAAATCTCTTGTAATACTAATATTTAGCATGCAATCTGTTCCTGAGTTGAGAAAAACCTCAAAATAATATAAACACATTGCTTAATGATTGGACATTTTGGGCTGGGGATATAGCTCAGTAGCATAAGCGCCTGCCTTGCAAGCACAAGGTCCTGAGTTTGATCCCCAGTACTACCCCCTAAAAAATTTGGAAATTTCTACAGATAAGAAATTAGCTTAAACTGTCCTAGTAACCTGTTTTGAAACTGTCTCATTGCTATTTCTTTCTCAATAAAATTAATATAGAAATAGAAAAAAAAGAAATTAGCACTCCATGCATTACAATTTAAAGAGTATGCTAAAATTCATTAGTAACATGTTTATTCATTTTTAATTAAAATTTTTATTAGTGTATGGTTGCAATACATAATGATTACATTCATCTGAGTTGATACTTGTGTATAACACATCTTAATTCTCTTTAGTTCTCTTTCAAGCAACATGTTTAAACCTTAGCTATGTTCTAGGTTACTTAAAATTTCAGGAAAGGACAGCATAAATCACATGAATGAAGGAAAACAATAGGAGATGTAAAGTTCCTTATATAACAAAAATTTTCATGGTATACTCAGGATTTATTGTTTTAGGGCTGGCCAAATAGCTCAGCAGATTAAGGGGCTGGGGGTTCAATTCCTAGGCCTGCCATGCCGGCCCCGCCCCTGGGGCACATAATTGAGACTGGGTGTGGTGGCGTATGCCTGTAATACCAGCTCTTGGGAGGCTGTAAACAGGTGGATCACTACCAGTCTGACCTAGTACTGAGACCCTGAACACCCTATAGACCCTTCCCTAAAATACAAAAAAAACCTCAAAAATTCTTGTGACATAAGGTTTTTTTTTTTGTGAAACCGGGGATTGAACTCAGGCCCCTGTGCTTGCCAGGGAAGCACTTATTCTACTGAGCCATCTTCCCGGCCCCAACATAAGGTTTTTGAGACAAGGTTTTGCTACTAATTTCAGGTTGGCCTACTCGTAGTGATCCGCCTGCCTCAGTGTTCGGAGTGCTGGCATCATAGGGGTCCACCACCATGCCTGGCCCGTAACATATTTTAATAAGACATTTTTAAACCACTTACTCTGGTTCAGGATTCTTTGGAGAAAGTCCCCATACTTCAGGAGCTCCCAATTCACCAATCCTTTCTCTCTCACTTAATCTCCTAGAAGATGTAAACATTTAAATTATAACTCAGTTAAATATTTCCTAAATATTATATATAATCAAATCCAATAGGATTTCAGTGAAGTCATATTTTTCTTATAGGTTTCTTTTTTCTTTTTGTTTGAGATGGGCTTTTGCTGTTTTTCAGGCTGCCCTCAAATTCCTGGGCTGAAGAGATCATGCTGCTTCAGCTTCCTGACTTAAAAGTTACAAAAACTTGGTTTAAACAGAAACTCATTGCTTAGGATTTTATGCTGAGAATACCATCAAATGGTACAAACTATATACAACCTCAATGGTGAGGTCAGTAACGATAGCATGGGAGACTGGTGGGGCATCCCTTGTGCCAAATATATGACACAGCTTCTTTGTTGTCTTTTTGTTTGAGACAGGGTCTCACTATGTAGTTTAGGCTGCACTTGAACTCACTTTGTAGCCCAGGATGGCCTTGAACTCACAGCAATCCTCCTGAGTGCTGGTATTACAGGTATGTATACCACACCTAACTGTATGACACAGCTTCTAATTGCTCATTTTATTGTCTGCCATATGTGACAGAAAACAATTTTACATTTGGAAATAACTTCATTGGTTTATACATGATTATAAAATTAAGATAATTCTCTAGATTTGGTCAAGCCTTCAACTTTTAGGAATCTAGAAAGTAATGAAACAAATGCAGCATACGAAGTAGAAAACAATTCTGAAAATGAATGAAAAATTCAGTTGACAAGAATTGTACTCAGTCACATACAAGGTTTATTCCCTCCTTTAGTTCCGTTTTTGGACAAGGAGAACATTTTTACTCTTTGGAGGGTAGTAATTTTTTTCTTTTACAATGTTTGTAGTTCCTCATTTTAAATTTTGCTATCATTCATAAAGTAATACAAGACAAACCCAAAAATCCCTAAGGCTCAGTTCACTAAAATATGGCTGCTTATGACTTCATTTGTCTTTAAAAATTCTTACAAAATAAATATAATTGGTTTGTGTTTTTTTTTATTTTATTCAGCAGAACTTCCCACTTAAAAGAAATAGACAATTCAAAAGGGTCATATTTATAACTACTTGGAATAAAGGAGCATGGGAGAATGCCTATCAAACTATAAAAATCACAAAATACTGTTCTCATACCTGTTGCCACCTGGCTTTATCTGTAAAGATAAATTGTCTTCTGAATTACAACTGCAAATTTCATGTAAGCAGTTCTGACATGTTTTGTAAGGATTCTGTGCTAAGAAGCCATTGGCTTTTTCACGAACATACTCTGTACATACCTTTCTGAATATAACTTGGAAAAACAGTTTTTTGTTTGTTTTGTTCTGAGACAGGGTCTCACCATGTAGTGCAGGCTGGCTTTGAACTCGATTACATAGACCCGATTGGCCTCAGACTGGCAGCCATCCTCCTGCCTCAGCCTCTTGAGTGCTGAGATTCCAGGCATGTGCCAGCATATCTAGCTGAAAGATAGTTTTTTAACTGAACTGGTTTGTTACTGCTTCTTGTCTTATTCATGAAGCACTACCAGCTAAAATTTAGAGAATATTTATAGTCTAGTCACTAAATTATTACAACTCTAAGAGCCCTTTTTGTTGCAGGGCTGGGAGTGGAATCCAGCTTTGAGGGATTTGGGTATGTTAGATGAGCATTCCACCACTGAGCTACATCCTTAGCTCCTACTTCCTTTTTTATTTTATTTTTTACAGTACCAGGGATTGAGCTGAGGACCCTGTGCTTGCCAGGCAAGCACTTATTCTACTGAGCTATCTCCCTGGCCCCCTACTTCCCTTTTTAATGGTGAAAAAATGAAGCTCAAAAGCAGGGCATGGTGGCACACAACTGTAATCAAAGAACTCAGGAGGCTGAGACAAGGGGATCTCTTCAAGTTCGAGGTCAGCATAGGCTACATATTGAGTTCAAAGCTCAGCCTGGATTACACAATCAAGGCCTTGTCTCAAAGAAACCAACCCAAAAAGCAAACGCAAAACAAAATAAAAAAGCAGCTCAGAGAAGTTAAGCAACTTGCTCAAGGCTACAATGTAAATAAAGTGGCAAAGCTTCAAACTGCGTCTGATTGTGGGACCTGCCTTTCTCATCACCCTCATTTATCTCTCGATTGTTGGAACTGTAACCAGTCTCACCATGCCTGCAATACTTGTAACATTTCTTGCTTTTTAAGCACATACTGCATGGCTTTAGTTCAATGCCTAACACTTCGTAAAATTAGATATTGTGACTCACACAGCAATAATTACAAGCCTCTTCCTTTCTCCTTCAATTACACACATTCCTGCTCCAATATTCACTCTTCGAGATCTTATGTTACGCTAGCACCATTTTTCAAGGTGGTGATTGAGACCCCTTAGCAGGACCTTTCTCAGGAAACTTCATCTACAGTTCAGCCCATCACCCTTCCCACATCCATCTAATCATCCTGAGGGAGGGCAGGTTTCCTTCCTCTTAAACCTTTAATTTCAATCCTTCCCAGTATCTTACAACAGGCACTGCGAGTTCTGTGATCGGCTAAAACAAGTCTTTCCTTTTGCAAAGAGTTAAGTCCAGTCAGTGAGGAATAAAACCATGCACACCAATGATAATGACCTAGTAATGTACATGCTACAGTTCCGGTACATCTGGGCTCCGGGCATTATCAGCTAACAAACCAGGAGGGGAACTGGGTGTCGGGAAGTCAGGGCAAGTAGGAAGAGCCCAGAGGAGAAATGAAAATTTAAGGGAGGAAAAGATGGATGAAAGGATGTCATGGGTGGACTGAAGGATGAAAATGGGCTGAAGGCAGGCAGAGTGGGGAAAAATGCCAAGAGAATTGTCAGACAGAACGAGGCATAAAATGGACTCCGCGGACGGACGGGTGGGTTCCCCCACGGGAAGGCGTGGCGCCCTCACTCACTTCTGCCGCAGGCTTTCCTCCCTTTCCTTGTCCAGGAGGCTGGGCCACGGCTTGTCACTCCCGTAGGGGCGCGAGTAGGCGCCATAATAGGCGGACGAGGAGGCAGATGCAAAGGGGGCGCTCCGCGGCGCACAGGGGCGCTCTCGAGAGCGCGAGCGCGAGCGGTAGGACTGGCTTCGAGAGCTTTGGCTGAGCCCACCCAGCGGATGGCTGAGGCCGTTCCGATCACCAGTGCGGGAACAAGAGCGCGAGCGAGATCGGCGGCCCCGCGGGGAGCGGGACGATTTGCTGGGCTTGGGACTCCTCGACAAACTGCGACGTTTTCCCCCGGAGCCCGAGGCCTCGCCCTCAGGGCTGCGCGACCGGGACACCGGAGCCATCCCGACAGCTGTGCCCCCGAAGCGGCGAGACAAGACCTGCGGTACCTCGGCTCCCTGAACCCGCCGGCGGAACCCTCTGAAACCTGTAGAAACCTTGGAAACAGTTCCGGGTGCGTCGTTAAATCCTTCCCCTGGCCAAGGCGCTCCTCCTAAGGGAAAGGCTGTGTGCATCGATATAAATCAGCCGGTTGGAGAACCAAGTATGCGCACCTCTTAGGTTCCGAGGGAGGTTTCTGAGTTCCAAGTCTGAATAACTACACTTTTCTAAACTTCGATCGAACTTGGAGTACCTTAAAGGAGAGACAACGAGATAGAGGATATATTTCAGTGGCTAGCCTTAAGACTAACACAAAACATTCTCTCTCTCTTTTTACTTTACACAACCCATTCTCCATGTGTTTTAAATGCTCTCGATGGGTAATTATATATGTGTATATATGTTTGTAGGTATGAATGTGCAAGTGTATTACATATTTTTTGCTTAAAGGACCAAGCAAAACAAGGATTTATGTGGAGAGAGGGTGAGCTGTGGTGTACAAGTCCCCATGTCCTACATTTTCTTGACGACTGGAGTCTAATATACTCCAGGGATTTTTTTTTTCCGGTACCGGGTGTCGAACTCAGGGCATTGCATTAACCAGGCAGGCAAACGCTTAAGCCCCTGCGCTATCTCCTGATCCCCACTCCAGGGTGAATTCGAAGCCCAAAGAAATACTACATTCTTGATGGCCGCGTTTCCACCACCGACGCCCAGCGGTTTGCCTCAGGAAAAGGCTTTTGGAATCCCGTCACCATCCAATCCCTTGAATGAATCCATCTTAAGCTAGTCCAGCCATCTATGATGAATGATCACTGTATGCATTAACTATATAATGTATTTAAAGAGCACTTTAATGTCGATGTATTGATTTGGATTTTTGAAGGCACATAGGTTTGGAAACTCTGAATCCGGTCTACCGCTACCTTCATGGCCTCTGAGGTTTCCTAAGAAATAATTCATCAGACCTTGCAAACTTAAGGGAAATTGTGTGAAGTGATGTTAAATGGAGAAGTGGATTGCGTGAATGAAATTTATGTAAAACCAATGGTGGAGGTTGAGGTCCAAGACTAAACTGAGTCAAAAAATTATATCAGTTGGGATATGAATTTAGAAAAATTTCTTTATTTTTTAAAGACAGGGTGTCACTATGTATTTCAGGCCAGCCTTGGAAGCCCCAGGCTGGTCTCGATCTCGAGGTGATGCTTTTTTTTTTTAAATTTATTTATTTATTTGTGTGTGTGTGTGTTTGTGTGTGGCCAACTCAGCCCACCAGGGGGCGGGGCTGTTTGGCATGTGGTGCTGGGGGATTGAACCGTGGTCCCTGTGCTTTGCTAAACTTGTTTTAAGTAGGTGCTTTAGACCACTGAGCCATCTCACCAGCCCAGAGGTGATGCTTCTGTCTCAATCTCCTGTGTGGTTGTTTTGCTGATGTGTACCACCATGCCTGGCTTTTGGGAAAATATCTAATGAGAAAGCTTTCTTGGAAAATCTACTGCCTATAATAATTCTATATACTTGGGAGGCTGAGGCAGGAGGACCACCTGTTTCAAAACACAAAGTGAGAAAAGGAGAGAAAGAACACTTTTGCATTAGCTGCATTTAATCTGTTATTTATTTATTTATTTATTTATTTATTTGGTACAGGGTCTTGCTACAGTCAGTATACAGTGCCAGGCACATAGGTTTGGAAACTCTAAATCCACTCTACCACTACCTTCATGGCCTCTGAGGTCCTTGCACTTGCCAGGGTCCTTGCACTTAGAACTAAGGCACTGACCACAGTCCTCAGGGAAGGTAGAGCAGGCACCAAGTGGAGCTGGGCTTGCATAGGTTGGGGTCTACAGAAGCCCAGCACAGACCAACCAAAGAATCATTTGCAGGGAACTCATCCATTCCATGCAGAGATGAAGTCCTTGGAATGCTGAGGTCTACCGGGATATTTCAACCTGGGTCCTTGCACTTGCCAGACAGGCACTTGGACCACTGAGCTATCTCCCTAGCCCTACATTAATTGAATTTAAAAGCAAATTTGGGGGGGGCATAGTGGTGCATGCCTGTAATCCCAGCACCCAGGAGGCTTAGAAAGGAGAATTGTGCTGAGTTCAAGGACAATCTGTCTCAAGAAAAACAAAAAGCCAATTTTGCAAAATGATTGCTCTACCTTCCCTGAGGACTGCAGTCAGTGCCTTAGTTCTAAACAGAAGAACTCAGGTCCTGTCCCTCTGATTGTCACAATGCTCCCCTTGCTTTGTTCCCTGGGATCATCCTGCATTTCTTGAGTTGACATCAAGTGAAGCCAGGAAACGCAGCAGGTGCAGGCACCAAGTGGAGCTGGGCTTGCATAGGTTGGGGTCTACAGAAGCCCAGCACAGACCAACCAAAGAATCATTTGCAGGGAACTCATCCGTTCCATGCAGAAATGAAGTCCTTGGAGCGCTGAGGTCTACTGGGACATCCACCTTCCAAGCACTCCCCGCTCTGCCACACTAGGCTGTGCTCTTGACCAGGAAGGGGCATGGCTGTCATAGTGAGGCGTGAGACAGGGATCTGGGTGGTAGAAATGGGGCTTGGAGGAGTAGAGTTCAAGGAGACTATGACAGGCGGTGCACCTTCGCAGAGGATGTATGTTTTGATGATAGTCAAAACTCTTGCAAGGCTCACAGTCTTTCATCATTAACTTCTTTTTTTTCTTTGCGGTACTGGGGATTGAATTCAGGACCCTGTGCTTGCCAGGCAAGTGCTTATTCTATTAAGCTATCTCCCCGGCCCCATTAACTTCTTTTGAAACCATTTACAGTCTCAAACCTGAACCATATACTTTACAAATAATTTCCTTCCAGAGTATGTCTTCATGGATCCAGACTTGTGATCAGCAGTTGCTGGGCAGGAGGGATGAATAGGTGCTGCACGAGGGTGTTTGGAGCAGTGAACCTGCTCTCAGGGTACTGGAGTGATGGATGCCTGACACTCTGCAAGGGATGCTGGGGCTGTGAGTGCCCTTAGTACCTGGCTTAGTGGGATTTCTTCTGTAGCAAGTCACTGAGGTGACCTCTGTAGGAAGGAAGTTGATGGTATTAGCCCTCAGGACATACGCAAAGGTTTCACATGGAATTTTATTTATTTATTTATTTATTTATTATTAATTTTGTTGAGATATAAATAGCAATGAGACAGTTTCAAAACCGATTAGTAGTAGTTTCAATAATTATTACATTGCATATTGTTGTTTTGTAGTGGTTATTCATAGTACAAGATGCAGGCATGATGTCCTGTCCAAACACTATTAGTACAAATCTTTCGTCTCCTTGAATTAAGAGAAAGTAGCTGTATATCTATCCTAACTATTTTGTATATACTGATGCAAAATGGCCCTTCATTTGTATCCCCGTTTTTCTTTAGTTTTGTCAAGGATGGGTATTCCGTTGCCATTTAAATATTATAGATGCGTGAATTCAGCAAAGTAATCCAATATAGTCCAATAGTGCATGATAGTAGTGGGTTCTGTGTAGGACTGGCAATATCAGAAGTTATTGACTTGAGCCTTTTACAGCTCAGCATATTAATATGGCTTTACTTTTTATATCTCATTTTTATACTTTTCTGCTGGATGGTTAAGACCAAGATAAAGCAAGACCTATATAACAAGTAATGTAACATTTGTATCTGCCAAGGTCAGTCAAATCCTCTCAGGATTTATTATATTTTATTTTATTTTCCATAATTTTATTGAGAAATAATTAACAATGAGACATTTTTAAACCAAACTGGTAGGACAGTTCCAATGATTAACACATTGCATACTGCCTTCCTAGTGGTTGTTTATTGTACAAGATGCAGAAATGATATCCTGTTTACAAACACTATTAGAACAAATCCCTCTATTCCTTGAAATAAGAGAATGTAGCTATATATTTATCTTACCCACTTTGAATACACAGATACAAAATAGACATTCATCTGTATCCCCTTTTTTTGTTTAGTTCCATCATTTAAATATTATAGGTATGTGAACTCAGCAAAATATTCCAAAATAGGCCAGTAGTCCATAATAGTACTGGGTCTTCCACTTGACTGGCAATGTCAGAAGTTGTTGGCCTGAGTTCCCTACAGCTCAACATGAAAACATGGCTTTACTTCTCATACTTCATTTTTATACTTTTCTGCTGGATGGTTAAGACCACAATAAAGCAAGACCAAAATAACAAGAATTGTAGCTTTTGGTCTGATAAGATCAGTCAAATCCCCTCAGGATTTATCCTGAGATCCTGTACCTCAGATTGTAGATCTTTTGTTAGTGTCAGCCATGTGGATGAG
>NW_004524812.1:3429215-3438176 GCF_000260255.1 Octodon degus
AGATTTGAAACTGTCTCATTGCTATCTGTTTATGAATAAAACTTTGAAAAAAAATAAAAATAAATAAAAAATAAAATATAAAAAAAAGCGAATGGACTTCATTCTTTATATTCATGATGCTGGGGCTCAAACCTAAGGCTCTAGGCATGCAGGCACATGCTTTACTATGCAGCGATATCTGTGACCCTATGGACTGTGTATTTAGGAGACATTTTAGGTTTATTGAAGAATGGCGCAGAACATCCAGAATTCCCCCATATTCCTTTGCCTTTCCCAGTTGCTTTACTGCAGGTTTCCCCCAGTATTAGCATCGTGCTTTGGGGTGGAACTTTTTTTTAAAATGGTAAAATCATAATTACAACTCAAGACAAAGGTCTTGAGTTCAATCCTTAGTAAAGGGAAAAAATTCATTTTGAAGTTGTTTCCCAATAAAAGGAAAGTGAGAACTTGAGGATTGAAAAATGAGGAGTGGGCAAAGAGAAAAGCTGGGAAAAATGACAGGGGCGAAGTCATGCATTTATACACACGAGATGGGTGGGGCAGT
Source organism: Octodon degus (assembly GCF_000260255.1). Classification (NCBI taxonomy): domain Eukaryota; kingdom Metazoa; phylum Chordata; class Mammalia; order Rodentia; family Octodontidae; genus Octodon; species Octodon degus. The sequence goes on from NW_004524812.1 coordinate 3,429,760, forward strand.
GATCCTGGGGGACATCAGCAGGTTTTTGAGACTAGTGGTTGGCTGGTGGGATTCTCACCCTGACAAACTGTATATGCTGGTGCCTGTGAGCCAGGCGGCTGCACTGAGGATGGCTATGTGTAATAGAGGGGTCATGTTTGGAGTGCTTGCCATCCTGGTCTCCTAAATAAGTACTTCTTGTCATGACATACCAATTATTGCTATGCTGTCTCTCAAGTAAAGGTTTTTAAAATTTTTAAAAATTTATTTTTATTTTTTTCTTTAAAAAAGGTAATAAATGAAAAAAAAAGACACAAGAATAAGAAAAAAAATGTCACAGGTCTGTCCTGTTACAATTCTGTATATGGTTAGATTTTTAAATTTCTTTGTAAAATTATGTAAATTTTTATTTCTAGTTTTTTAAAATTATTTTTCCTTCATATTCTGTAAGGACTTAAAGTTCAACATATCAATATTTGATGGAAAATACCTGTTCCATGATATGCCAAAGATGTTTGATATTTAGACAGATAGGGTAAACTGAACTGCATATATTGCAGGTTAATAATAAGCTTCTCTTCTGAAGGTTCAACAACCTAAGTTAGCAGATCAAAATTGGAGAAAAGGAAGGGCTGCAAGGCCAGCCAACATTTTGGCCCTAGCCTTTCAAGGTCAGTGAAGACATCCACATGGCTGACACGGACAAAGGATCTACAAAGTGCAGTACAGGGCTACAGGATAAATCCTGAGGTACTTGACTGACCTTGTCAGGTACAAAAGTTACATTTCTTGTTATATAGGTCTTGCTTTCTCTTGGTCTTAATCATCCAGCAGAAAAGTATAAAAATGAGGTATATAAAGTAAAACCATATTAATAGATGAGCTGTAAAAGGCTCAAGTCAATAACTTCTGAGGCTAACCCACTAATATTATAGACTTCTGGACAGTGTTGGATTGGTTTGCTGAACTCAAATACCTGTAGTATTTAGATGCCAATAGAATACCCACCTCTGGCAGGACTAAACAAAAAAAAGGGGTTACAAAGGAAAGATCATTTTGTATTTATATATACAAAATAGTTAGGATAGATATACAGCTACTTTGCTTATTTCAATGAGAAGAAAGAGGTATAATAATAGCATTTGGACAGGATATCCTGTCTTCTTCTTGTACTATGGATAACCACAGAGAAGATAACAATGTATAATGTATTTTTTAAAATTTTTTATGCTTTCTTTTTTTTTAATTTATGTGTGTGTGTGTGTGTGTGTGTGTGTGTGGCCAGCTCAGCCCACCAGGGGGCGAGGCTGGCTGGCATGTGGTGCTGGGGGATTGAACAGTGGTCCCTGTGCTTTGCTAAGCTTGTTCTAAGTAGGTGCTTTAGACCACTGAGCCATCTCACCAGCCCCTATAATGTACTGATTATTGAAACTGTCTTATTAATCCGCTTTGAAACTGTCTCATTGCTATTTGTTTCTCAATAAAATTAAAAAAAAATAAAGTTGTTTCCCTTTGCAGTTTTTTCTGTGGTGCCAGAGGTGAAACCAGGGCCTCCTCTGTGTTGGTAAGCATGGTACCACTCAACTAGATCCCTAGCCCAAGTGCTGGAAACTTCATACTGAGGTTTAAATTGCTGCCCCATCTTAGAATCCGCAGGTCGACCTCATGCTGAGTGGTCACTGTGTAGACAGATGTTCTGAACCTAAGTTCTTCACATGTGACTGATGCAAAGAGTAGTGCCTGTTAGGGCCTTCACATGGGAATCCACTTCAGATTCCCTTTATGTTAGTTACAATTCAGGCAGAGCAGTGAGGGTGGCCCCTGGAGAGAAAATTCTCCTTTGAGGCAGTTTATATCAGGGCTCTGAATTCAAACCACAGTCTCTCAAGGAAGAGAGGCAAGGAGAGGCCAAGGGTGGGGCAAGTTGAGGAAAGGGGAGGGCAGGACGAGGGGAGGAAAAGGGAGGGGAGAAGCAGCTCTGGCAAAGTGGTGGGCACAGCATCGCTGCGAGGTGGGGGCATAGCTGGATGTGTGAATTCTGTAGCCTGAGAAGAGCAGACCTCATCATAGTCCCTGGGACTTCTGAGAACTGTTCTTCACCCCCTGCCCCTCAACCCAGCACCCGACACCACCTGACAGGGTGGGGGGGCAGAGAGGATGAGGGTGGGCCTGCAGCACACAACCAGAGCCTAAGCACTTCTGGAGCTTGCTCAGTAGAGCTGACAGGGTCCTCAGCTCAGCCAGTGTGTTCTGGGTAGAAAGCACAGAGTCCTTGAAGTGGGCCAAAACAAAGCTACACCTGTGCATAATTTCAGTTGAAAATCACAGACACTGCAGCTGGATGGGGCCAGTGTGACCCGGCCAGCTATGTGCAAGGAGCAGCTGGACGCAGACAGTGGAGGTTGACTGAGCCCAGCATCTAGCTGTGTGACACGCAGCATGAGCTCAGGCAGAGGCTACTCATGGAGCTTTAACTTTTGCTCTAAAAGGTCTGAGAGTTTGCCTGTCTGTGAGTTCGCTCTTCCAATGTGACCACAAGGTGGCAATAGCGCACATAGTGTGACTTGGGCAGGGCTCTGAGACCCTGCCACGTGGGAAGAACTCTCAAAGCTTGAGCCTGCCAGGGCATAGGACTTGGAAGGAGAAGGGACAAGAGTCACCTAGGGGTCCTGGAGGTAGGAGCACTTGCGACCTCACTTTAGGAGCCAGCAGAAGAGACCCTGATGGCAGCACCAGACAAGGACACTCCCAGCGGGGCCATCGTGGGTCAGTCAGTATCCCTGATGGACATCCATGCAGCAGACCTCACAGCACAGGAGCAGACAGCATGCAAGGAGGCACTGGAAAGGACGCTACACTGCATAAAGTGCCACTGTCCCTGCAGTGCGCCTGGATAGCTCAACACCCACCAATTAATGCATGCGATGCAACACATTAGAAGAACAAAAGACTAAGGCCAAATGATCATAGGTATTCATGGAGAGAAATCCTTGACAAATTCAACACCCTTGCCTGGGGGTGGGGTGGAGTAGGAGTCGCAGGCATGACAAGCTAGCTGCAGCCCTTGGTTGTGGCCTACCTCGTGGAGGACTCACCAGTAGCACACCTGCGCAGCCCTGGAGCCTGATACAGGATCAAGTGGAGACCTGCACCCTGTATCAACCTTCGGATTGGAGAACAGGGTGAACCTGGTGCCCCACACCAGCCCTCTAGCAGAAGATCTGGTGGGACCACCTGCACCAACTATCAGAGAAGACACAAAGGGATGGCAGCCAATGCCTTCAGGCCACTGTCCCCTTGCTCTTGCAGGGGTCTGTTCTCCCTGCAGGACACATCTTCCTCTTTTCCTTCAAAGCACCCTGTTCCACTGGTAAAAGGGAATGAATTTATTCAAAAGGAAAGAGTTACTGAATTGAAGCGAAGGACAAGGGAAGGGAGTGGGGGAAAGAAATTGATCTATGCATGTGAGTAAGATGGTTTGGAGAACTGTACTGTGCATTTCTGCTGGTCTGTGTGAGGAGCAGTTAATACTTTAATTTATTTCATGTCCTTTTTTCAACTGTTTCTCCTTTTCGTCTTCTTAATTTCTTATACATTTCTTTCTTTTTCTTTCTTCCAATTTTGCATGTATATATCTGGTAATATGAATAACTGGTTGGAAGACAACACTATGTATTGCAACAAATACATGAAATTCATATTACTTTGATAAGTGAAATTCTGTACCACTTGTAATTTTTTTCTGTTTTATTCTAATTTGTATGTTCTTTAAAAAAAATAAAAAAACCCTCAAAGCACCCTGTTCTCATTGAGCTCCCTGAGCACTTCCTTTGGACTTGGTCTCCTTTTTCTCCTTTTTATTTCTGTCTTGAGAATTAAAGTTGGGCCAGCCAGATAGCTCAGTGGACTAAAGTGCCTGCTTTGGCAGACCGCAGCAGCTGGGCTTTGATCCCTGGCATGCCATGCCAGCCCTGCCCCTGGGGCGTGCTGAAACAGGGATTGAGACTGGGCATGGTGGCGTGCAGCTGTAATCCCAGCGCTTGGGAGACTGAAAACAGGAGGATCACTATGAGTCTGATCTACGTAGTGAGACCCTGTAGATCCTGTACTAAATACATTTAAAAAAATAATCAAAGTTAATCTTTCACATGTACTGATTATCCTGACCAACTGGCTAATTGTGACAACCCAGGGAACACTGTTGGGTCCTACCTACCTATCTCCCTCATTATATCACAGTGGTGCAGGCCTTTAATCCTAACTACTTAAGAGGCTGAGGCAGGAAGATTGGGAGTTTGACGTGAACCTAGGCAACTGGGTGAGGTCCCGTCTCAAAAGTACGATACAAAAAGGCCACAGGACTAGTTCGTGGAAGAGTTCTTGCCTAGCAGATGCCATACCTGGGGTTCAGTATACAACATGACAGGGAAAATGCACACTCACATGATAAATAAAACACAAACACCTCAATAAATTATAAACATGACAAAGAAAGGGCATGCACCAAGCCCAGAGCAGGATCATAATGCTGGAACACTCTGAGAATTTTAGACACAAGCATGCCCTCTCTTCCTGCATCAGTGCAGCATAGTGCCACAAGTCCTAGCCAGGGCATTTTAGCAAAACAAGGAAGAGCAGTCATGTAAATTGGAACGGAAGGAGTAAAACCCTATCTGTGTGTGGATAACAAGACCTTGCATATAACACACCCTAAAGACATTACCAACAAGCTCATTGAACCAATGAACAAATTCAAGGGAGTTGCAGATTCTCAACTACAGAAATCAGCTGCATTGCTATGCACTATCTGAGGAACATATTAAAAAGCAAGGTTACAGGGGCCTGCCCCTTAGCTCAGTTCTTTAAGTGGCTGCTTCAACAAAGCAGTCAGGCTCAGGTTGGTGTGGTTTGATCCCCACAACTCAAGCCAGCCAAACCTGCCCTGAAGGCACTCAGAGCAGAAAAAAAAAAGCAAGGTTACAATTGCATCAGCAAGAATAAGCTACTTAAGCATAAGCTTTACCAAAGAGTTGAAAGTTTTGTGTACTAAGCAATATGAAACACTGATATAGATACTGAGGAGATATTCCCAGCACTCTGGGAAGGAGAGACAGGGAGATATCAAAATTGAGCAGGGCTTTCCCTTTCACAGCAGGCTTCTTCTCTAAAGTTGGTATTTGTGATTCTTTTTTTACCCCATAATTTTATTGAGAAACAAATAGCAATGAGACAGTTTCAAATCAAATTGGTAGGACAGTTCCAATAATTAACACATTGCATAGTGCCTTCCTAGTGGTTATTTGTTGTACAAGATGCAGACATGATATCCTATTTACAAACATTATTAGAACAAATGCCTCTATTCCTTGAATTAAGAGAATGTAGCTATATATCTATGCTAACCATTTTGAATACACACATACAAAATGGTCATTCATCTGTATCCCCTTTTTTGTTTAGTTCCGTCATTTAAATATTATAGGTGTGTGAGCTCAGCAAAATATTCCAAAATAGGCCAGTAGTCCATAATAGTACTCAGTCTTCCACTTGACTGGCAATGTCAGAAGTTGTTGACCTGAGTCCCCTACAGCTCAACATAACAACATGGCTTTACTTCTTGTACTTCGTTTTTATACTTTTCTGCTGGATGGCTAAGACCAAGATAAATCAAGACATATGTAATAAGAATTGTGGATTTTGTATCTGAGAAGGTCAGTGAAATCCCCTCAGGATTTATCCTGAGATCCTGTGCCTCAGATTGTAGATCCTTTGTCAGTGTCAGCCATGTGGATGAGTCACGGCCATTGCTTGACCAATTTGCTCTCTGTGAAAGCCTGAGAGAATGTTTTCTCTCCATATGACTCTCCTTAGGCACACTCTACATCATTGATCACGTTCCTCTGTGGCCCCATAATCTCCTTGATCAGAAAATTTGGGACACAACTGAGTTACATGATGTTACAATACAGGTTCTCATATGTCCTGAGTCTTAATTGACCTTGGAAAGCTAGGGCCAAAATGTTGGCTTTCCTTGCAGCCCTCCTTTTTCTCTAATTTTTGGTCTGCAAACTTAGGTTGTTAACCCTCCAGAAGAGAAGCTTATTGTAATCATATAACCTAGACTGTTGAGCTTAACCTCACTATCTGTCTGAATATTAAACATCTTAGGCATAACATGGAACAGGTGTTTTTCATCAAGTATTGATATGTTAAACTTTAAGTCTCTACAGAATATGACAAAAAATTAAAATATATTTAAAAAATAGGAATAAAGAATTATATATGTTTACACATAAGTCCAGAATCTTACTATATGCAGCATTGTAGCAGGACAGTCCTGCAACACTCCTTTTCCTGTTTCCTGCCTTCATTCACCACCCCCTTCCTTTTTAAACAATCATCTACCAGAGAGACAGCATGGCAGTAACTGGCATGTCATGACAAGCAGCACCTATTCAGAAGACCAGAATGACAGTCACTCCAAGTATGAACCTACTATTAGAAATTGCCATCTTCAGGGCAGTTGCTTAGTTCACAGGTGTCAGTATATATAGTTAGTCAGGGTGAGAATCCTTCCAATTAACTGCTAGATTTGAAAATCTTCTGAAGATTCTCAGCATCATTGCCTTACCCATCTTGTACATATAACTGTATGGCTTGCCTCTATCATGTTTCCTAGCTCTTCTTCTTGCTCTCTCTTCATTGTCTAGTCCTCAAGTTCTTGCTTTCCTTTTAATTCTATTATAACTTTCTATTTGTATTTCCCTTCTCCACTGCTGGTGGGAATGTAGACTGGAGCAACCTTTATGGTAATCAGTGTGGAGACTCCTTAGAAAATTAGGACTGGAAATCCCATTTAAACCAGCTATTCCTCTACTGGAATTTTCCCAGAGGATCTGAAAACATCATATCATAGTGATATATGTGTGCTTATGTTTATAGCAGCACAATTTGTGATAGCCAAATCTTGGAAACAACCAAGATGCCCGTCACCTGAGGAATGGATGAAAAAGATGTGGTATTTTTATACAATGAAGTATTACTCAGCTATAAAGAATGAGAAACTCAAAACCTTTTTATTTAAGTGCATGCCAGTTGAAAATATACTCATAAGTGAAATAAACCAGACACACATGTGTAAATATCGTATACTTTCCCTAGCATAAGAACTCAAAAGAAGGTATCTGTGATTCTGCAAGCAAGTCAAAGCCAGCGCTTGAGAGCTGCTCAGGGCCCTCATTGCCTCCTAGCAGTTGAGTCCAGCATACACATCATCCTCACACTCAGGGGCACCCAGCTTTCTGACCTTGAACATTATTAACAGAAATGATCACCTCTGGGTGACCTCAGCTCCATGCCTCATTACGGGCAGCACGTGTGCAGGTTTCCTTATCTCTACCAGTGTCACTGCCATAAACTCCCTCACATAATCGTACCCCCTCTCTGCAATGTCTGCATTCACTGTAACTATTCTAGGATTTGCCTGGCACTGGGGTTGAATCTAATGGCTTATAACCAAGAAGTGAAACTCTGTTGAAAAGCGTCAGACATTTCTACCCTTTCTGGTTCCTTCCCATAAGGTAGTCACCACTTACCAGCACATAAAAATCAGCCTGCACTGAAGAATGGCATCCACTCTTTCAGAATCTGTTTCACCAGGAAGAGCCACCCATAGACTCTCCAACACTCAGTTCATTGCTTTAGGTATTGCCGAACACCCTGTAGACCGTTCCCTAAAATACAAAAATAAAATACCAAAACTCCAAAGCCTGCTTTCCTTGTGCTCACACTACTCGCTCAGGTCTTGGGATACTCCTCACACCTGCACCACAGAAGAACCCTTCTTGCTTCCCCCACATAAAGAAAAGACTTCATTGGACCTAAGACAGACACACAAAGAAAGTAACTTAATAACCCAGCCAAGTCCATCACTTATAATTACAACTAGCACACTAGACAGAGATGAAAGTTTGAAGAAAATCTTCTATAAGCTGACACAATAGGAGCATTTCATAAGAGCACAAAGTATGTGGTGATGTTTCCCACTGATTTGTAACCCTAGCTAATCACATAAACATCATAGCAGTAGGCAGGGATGGAGGCCCAGCCCTTGAAGCCCTGCACTGTGGGAGGCTGAGGCAGGAGGATCATCAACTGGAACCCAGCATGGGCAGCTTGGTTACTTAGCAAGACCCTACCTGAGCAATAAAAAGTGAAGGAGGCCTGGAATTGCAGGTCAGTATGAAGGCCAAGAGTTCAAGCCTCAGTGGAAACAAATTATCCTTGTGTTTCAACTCTAGGACACTACCGACCAACATTGGCAAATGCCACTTCCCTTATCAAAACTGAAATCTACTTGTTTGATAAGAAATCAAGCTTTAGGGAGCCTCTCTCTCTCTCTCTCTCTCTCTCTCTCTCTCTCTCTCTCTCTCTCTCTC
>NW_004524812.1:3442722-3443747 GCF_000260255.1 Octodon degus
AAGAAAACGAGGCCGCGACTCTAGAAGCCAAGGAAAGGTCAGAAGACCAGGAAGATTTTCTTTTTTCTTTCTTTTCTTTTCTTTTCTTTTCTTTTCTTTTCTTTTCTTTTCTTTTCTTTTCTTTTCTTTTCTTTCTTTTTCTTTTTCTTTCTTTCTTTTTTTATTGAACTCAGAACCTTGCGCTTGCCAAACAAGCACTTATTTTACTGAGATATCTCCCCAGCCCAAAAAGGCACAATGAATTTTTTTTTAATTTAGTACAGGGGTCCACAGGGTCTCTTGTCTACATCATTGCAAGCACTGGGATTACAGGCGTCTCAATCATCCTTTCAGCATACCCGGGGGCGGGGCCAGCGCAGCACACAGAGGTTGAACCCTGGTCCCTAGTCTGCCTAAGTCTGCCTAAGCAGGAGCTTTAAACCACTGAGCTATCTGGCTGGCCTAATCACGGACATTTGAGACTGCAGACAGCTGCCGGGCTGCTGGGTTACCAGGCCCACTGGGCCTGATGAGGAATCTGGTAGCTGCTCTGCTGCACGTCCCAGGTGTCTCTGAGTCATAGGCAGTGACGCCAGGGCCGCGGGGCCGCAGGCAAAGGCCTGGATGAGCACCATCCAGGGAGCTCCAGCCATCGCTGCTCCTGCTGAGCCTGTCAAGCTGCTCTGGTCCCCGTGTGTTCAACGTGCTTCCTCTCCGAGGCTGTCACGCAACGTGAGCTTGTAGCAGCTTATGCTTTCTTTGCGTAGAGGAAAGCTATTAATTTGGCGAAAATGTCCAGCTACCATCCATCAAACACACAAAATCGAGGGAGCAGAAATGAGGAGGGAGGGGCAGTGGCATCATGTCTCTGCTGAGAGGAAAGGCTCTGGCCCCTTACCTGCCCCTACCGGATCTTGTTACCCTTTTGCTGACTTCGGTCTCCAAAGTAACCTGTAGTATAAGCTTGTCTTCTGGATGGTTAACAACCTAAGTTTGCAGACCAAAATTAGAGAAAAAGGAGGGCTACAAGGAAAGCCAACATTTTG
>NW_004524812.1:3443847-3455448 GCF_000260255.1 Octodon degus
CCCCAGCCCCTGTAGTTTCTCTCAAGGAAGAGCATAGAGCTTGAGAATGTTTTGAACCAAAATCTTACAGCCCTGCTGTGGCCCCAGGTCCTGTAGGCCTAGTAGTCCAGGAGGCTGCAGCAGAGTGATCAACACTACCCCAAGCACCTTAGCAAGTTAGTGAGACCCTGTCTTAGGATAAAAATGTAGAAGGAATAGGGTATGTAGCTCAGTTTAATGTCCCAGGGTTCAAGCCCCAGTGGTGGAAAAAAAAAAGAAGGAAATAGGAAACACGGGATGCTAGGATACATTTCAACCAGAGATAAAGGAGGACATAGTTCTTTCAGTGTAAATGTAAGGAATTGTCTCAGTTGCTTTTCTCTTGTTGCTGGGACAAATACCTGACACCCAAAATGAAGGAAGGACAGGTTTATTTGGCTCATAGTTACTGGAGGTTTCAGTCCTTACTCAGCTGGCTCCAAGGCAGACTGACATGGCAGAGGGCAGCAGTGCATTGTGGCAGAAGGCAGCAAAACATCAAGAGCAAAAGGGAGGGGCACCAGCAACAAGGCTGCAGAGAGCAAGTCTTTCTCTCTGTGTCTCTTATGTTGCATTCAGGCTAACCAACCCAAGCTGGGAGTAGCACTCACACCCATAATCCCAGCAGTACTTGGACCCATAATCCCAACCTTGGATCATGAATTTGTCACAAACTGTAGAACTGCACCTCAACGACTGCATGAAGTTTTGGGGGAACAAATACACACAAACCATAACAAGGATGATTTAGGGTAAACATGTGTTAAGTATTGTATAGGAAGTGATTATCAGAAATACATGCATTGGTTGTGTTTCAATGTGACCCCAGCCCTTGGATTCTTCTTTGTTCAGCCTTAAGAGCTGTAAGCCAAGTACACTGTCTGCTGTTTTGGAAATGTGTTGAATCTTTGAGCCCTGTCTTTGGGTCCCCCTGAGCTGTTTCTTATAATGAAGGAGGACTTCAGGAAAATTGCTGTCCCATACTCCACCTTGTGACTCCACTCTGTGTATCCAGGAGCAGGACCACAGCACCAGCAGAAGCCACTGAGGGCCTCATGTGGCAGTGCTGTGAGAGGAGGGTCATTCTTGTTCCTGGGCAGCATTTCATCAGGGAAAGGGTCTCCTCAGGGAGGGAAGGGGAGCAGGAACTTGTACCTCAGGGGTCCTGCACTCGCATTCACCTGCAGGCCCCTCACATGCTGGGCGTGCTGTGCACAGGCCAGGGACTGCTTCCAAGCTCCTTGCACTTTGGGCCATGTGGCTGAGCTGGAGATTGTGAGGGCTGGGCTGCATTGTGAGTGGGCCAGAGTGTAGGAGTGTGGGGGATCAGAGGAAGAAGTGGGGGTTCAGAGAAGAGGGCAATGGAGTGGGGGGAGAGAGTGGGGTGGGGGCCACAGGCGAGGGCTGGGGTTTAGGGTAGCAGGTTGGAAACTGGGGGTTAGGACTCAGGGCCCATCTCAGAGTCAAAAGCAACATGTTGTCAGCCTTGCGAGTGCCCATTTCTCCAGGCTCACGCATGACTCTGGCATCCGGCTCAGCAGCTCAGAGATTACTTTATGCCCAGAGCGCAGGGTCAAGCTCAAGCAAGCTCACAATATCATATTCTTGGTTTTGTAGCTAGTTTGATTTGTCTTGTTTTCCACTCCCCATGATCCCTACGGGAATTCTCTTCACCTGGATTAGGAAATATATTATCAATTCTGTTGTGGAATAATCGCTGAAAATCAGCAGGAGTGGAGTTCTGGCAAGAGCCTCAGGCAGACCAAGTGCAAGAGGAGGAATGTGACTGGGCTCCTCAGTCGGGCTGAGGAATTGGCTCCAGGCTGGGGATGGGACAGAAAGGCACAGCAGCCTCTCTGGGCTCCCAGGGATGGTTTCCTCTGCTTCTCTTGGAGCAGCAGGGCCTCAGCCCCAGAAGCACCCCCAGCACCCTCTGTGCTCCCCAGCCAGGAGGGTGCTGAGCAGACCTGGATCACAGTAAATGACTCTGTGCCTGCCTCCTTCCCCCTGAACAGAAGCAGCCTCTTGGGGAGCTGGTCTCCCAGTGCAGGGTCACCACTGGCCTCCTCAGTGTGGGAGAGACCCAGCTCGGTGTGCACACAGTGTCTTTTCACCAGGGCCCTGCCCCAGCCTCTCTTGTACTCAGTTTCCATCCCCTAATAACAGTTGTGGACGTGAGGACATGTGGTTGTTATTTGTGGGAGAGGGAATTAACAAAGGGCCATTTAAAGTCAGCATGGCTCTTAGAAGACTGAGGTCTAAGCCACTAGATGGTGATTTGGGGATGTCCTCTCCTCACAGGAGACCTCATCATGGTCTTGAATGAATAGAATTTCCACATGAATTTCCACGGCAACTCTATAAGGGTCAGAAAAAGAAACATACTGAGAACTCACTACTGTATTGCTAAGGTAAGTGGGGGGAAGGTATAGATGGCACGGACACCAGCTTGGCCCAGAGAAGAGAAAATCCCATCTCCTCTGTGCTCTCAGAGAAGGGGAACTTGCTCCTGCTGTAGGGGCGCCTAGATGTCACCTTCATGCTGGACAGCAGGTGGCGCATCTCTGTTCACTGATTCCCTCTGACTCCCCCTATATTTGGCTCTCTGAATCTAGAACCAGGCCTGCAATGAGGGGACAAAAGGCACCGGGTTAGAGCACAGAAGAGTTGCTGTCACCCTGAAAAACATGTCATGTCACTTCATAGGCACTGCCCTTTGACTTGCACAGCAGAAGCCCTGTGCTTATTGCTCCTCTATATCGTGGGCTGTGAGGGTCGCTCAGTGGAAGGCACTGGACTATGCTGCCCACGGCCCTAGCTCCGTGTCAGGCACCAGAATCAAAGAAAATAACTGAGGAAACAGACAGCACACCTCCCAGTGCACCTCATCCTCATGAGCACCAGCTCCAACCCCTGCTCAGGCACAGACCTAGATGGTTTCTCCTATTGTCTCCATTGCTTTTCTTGGACAAAATACCTGACATCCAAAATTAAGGAAAGAAAAGTTTATTTAGTTCAAATTTTGTGGAGGTTTCAGTCCATACTTGGTGGCTCCGAGGCAGAGTGGAACCTGGTAGAAGGCAGCAGATAACAACAAGGAGCAAAAGAGAGGGGCAGCTGCTGTGGCAGCTAGTAAGCCTCTCTACCCTCCTTACATTGTAGTGAAGATTACCCACTTCAGGGTAGGAGTAACATTCACACCCATAATTGAGCATTGGATCATGAAGAATTCACAAACTCTAGAAGCCTCCCCAAAGACTACATATGGCTTTGGGGGTACACCTACATACAAACCATAACAATTGTCCTCTCAAACTCAGTGAGCTTTAATGTTTTCTTCTGGTTATTAGGTGCAGGCCTAGGGGAGAAGTTGGTCCACTGCTTGATGTTAGCTCCATGCGTGCTAAGCGGATGAAGCAGCACAGCATCCTGACTGCTGACTGCATCCCAGCTAGCCTGCCGGACACCCGAGTCCCTGCTGTTCCACCTAGACATGCACAGCCTAGCCCTGGTGCCCAAGAGACAGAAAGAGAGGTGCATTCCAGGAAGAGGGGCCCAGGAGTGAGCAGTGGTGGTGGTGGGGGTCACAGGACTGCTCCTCTCTAAACCTGTGCAGCCCATTCCACTGCAGCTGACCAGGAACCATGTCAGATATCCCTGTCCTCTGCACAGCCTCTCAGCTTCCCTGTTCATGAACATTCCTGAGGAATGAACCCTTTGAAAAGCTCGAACACTGTCATGTATAATGACACAAGTGGCACTATACATCTCTTCTATCTCATGCCTGTTTCCTAACATGCACATAAGGTATCAAGAAGCCCAGAGCAGAAGTGCTGGCTTAGAGAAGAAACAAAGATTCCATGGGGAGCAACTGCAACTACACATGGGCATGGGCTGACTGCAGTTCTGCTTCATGAGCCTGTTTTCCTAGCAGTTTTATTACCCTGCACAGGAGAGGGGAAACTCCACCCGAATTTCTTGCCATCTTCATGCTGAGAGATTGGACATCCTGAGAACCACCTTCTTTGGTTTGCTGACATCCCTCCTCCCTCAGGACTCCAGTGAGAGACATTCACAGCCAGGGACAGAAGAAAGCACCTCCCATACCTTGGATCCTCTGTGCCTGTGATGTCTCAGGCAGCCAGAGCAAATCTCCCTACATCTCCCCCATCTTCCAGCTGAGACAGCTTGGGTGGGGCCTGCATGGAACTTGGCCTGAGACGTCGGAATGCCAGAGCTCAGTGGCCTGCTGTGCCGGGCTGCTGTCCTGGTCCCCAGCACCAGATCCTGAGCCATTTTCCCCACTGCCCTCTGGCCTGCCTTCTGCAGCAATGCGAATGATGAGCTCTTGCTGATTTTCTGAGCCAAGCCCTACTCTTCCTGTGCTCACTAGACTCATGCAGGGTTCCACTGACCACATGAGCTACCCTTGTGTTGCGCATCACTGCCTGAAGGACTGGAAAAACTTGAAATGAAGGCAGTTAGATATCTACCCTGAAAGGAAGGTCACACCACCAAATTGTTCCACAAATGGCATCTCCAGGGAATAATATCAGGGAAAAGGAAGTGTACATCTCTCCATGTCACATAATATGCTCAAAGAAGAATAAGGTCAGAATTTACACAAAGAAAAGTCAGGTAAGAATTTAATGGAGATCCTGGGAATGAATTTATAACAAGTGATAGTACATGAACTGTCCTCATCACAATCAGGCCTCACAAACCTAGTGATCATTTAATGGAGTGAAAAAGAAAGAAGAGCAGGAATTTAATGGTAAATCCTTAGGACACCTATTGACTTTCATTATTTGCTATCCTTTTCCTCCTTCTTTGCCTGTTTTTTTTTTTTTTTGTTTTGAGTCAGGCTTTCATGATGTAGCGCAGGCTGGAGTGGAACTCACAGTGATCTTCCGGCCTCTCTGCAGAGTGCTGGGATTATAGCCTAGCATAACCAAAACCAGCTCCTTTGCATCTCTCTTGGATTAACCAAAGTGAATTCCACACCACTCTTTTTGAATGTCTCATTCTTGACACAAGTTACAAAATCCAGCTCTTCTATCCCATATTACAACCAAATTCTTACTCTTTTGAGCATGTAGTTGGGTGGACACACACAGGATATCAAAAGTTTAAACTGAGGGCTGCTACAGTCTGTAGTATTTTGCTCAGATCTATGCAGCAGAGGAGGAAGACCACACACTGGGCCTTCAGGGTGTCTTCTCACTTTAGCATCACTTGAGGAAAGACACATTCAGCTCTTATCTTGTGTATTCTTTGAGTTATTTCCTCTGTCATCCCAACATTGCCAAACATATTTGTTCACTTAAATGCATTATGTGGATTTCAAGTGGTGAGGTACATTAAAAGCCATTACGAGCCTGATCTTCCCTACATTAGTTTGACTTCTGCAGTCAGACTGCGCCCCAACAGGACTGCATACAGAGGTCCCCCCCCAAACATAGCCTCCCTAAAAGAAGGAGAAATTTGAAGTATACATATTGAAAGCACACTTATGCATTACACATTTATGTAACTACACATTCCCATCTTGTATACATAGTTTTTGGATTGTCCATGCAAAGCAGAGCATGTCAGCCAAGGAAAAGGAAAAACAGCAAAAATACACCCACTTCAACTTGCCTAGCACAAAGTTTCCACATCCAGAAGTGTGCTTTAGAGTGAGTGTCATAGCAAGTACATTTTTCAGATGTACTGTTGGGAGCCATGGAAGCTAGAAAATCGGTCCAAGGTGTGTAGGCAGGACTAGGCCTCAGTACCTAAAGCAAACAAGCTACCTCAGTCCTGAGATAAACATCCTGTCCATTTAAGGCTGGCTATTACTCGCTAGGCAACCTTGTGTCATGTGTTACTAACTTTGCAAAGGTATAACAAATAAACTTTGCGGGTGGGTTATTCTGGTCAACCAGGCAGACCAGCCACTAGCTAGTCCAGCTTTTGTTTTCTTGTCTATCTTTTTCTCAATCCTGCTGCTGTTTATCAATGGGTAGAACCAATCACAGAGACCAACGGACCCCTACAACATACTGAAAAGTACTTTAGTTTCAGTCACATACAGTAGTCTTCCAAGATCCTTTCTGTAGAGAGAAAACAGTTAATGCTCTGAATTGGGCATTATAGTGAAAGGACAAGTAGCAAGTATGTCCTGGCCTTATTGTTACTTATCAGTCGCCCCTGACAACTGCAAAGTGTCCTAGTGGTTGAGCGAATGCGCACAGTAGTGCTCATCCTGGCCTGGGGTGAAGGAGCATGCAGGGCCAGTGGTCATGAGCTTCAGTGTGGGAAGACAGAGAGCCTTGTGCATATCTTCTGAACAAGAGCATGAGCAAGCCTCAGCCTGCTGAAGCGGGCAGTTCAGAGGTGGGTTGGATCGGAAATTTTCTGTTTCTGTGCATCTGCCACAATTGGAAAGCAAGCCACGAGTGGTTAGCAACTTGTTTGCACAAGGGTTCTCCATTCTAGAATGTGATAATATGGATTTTTCCCCAGAATATCACCTCTCAGTTGTGGGAAGGGGCAGGGGTATGGGCAGGGCAGGGGCAGGGGTTGGGGCAGGGCATGGCTACTCTTCAGGGCTGGTAAGGAGGTCTGAGAGTGACCTGGAAATAAACCTGACCACCTGAGGCTGGGTGTGCCCAGGACAAGTCCCTGATCTTATATGCAAGTCAGGGGTACTGGTTTTCCGGGAAAACCCTTTCCTGTTCCTGGAGCTGTGACTGCATGAGGCTATACTGGATTTGAGGTCATCTCCACAGAGGCTGTGACCTGACAGCTGCATGAGGACCGACACAGGCCACACCTGCTGCAGCTTGGGCCCTGGCTCCCTGACATCAGCTTCCCCCTTCCAGTCACCTCCCAGCTTCATGAACACCATGTCTGGGCTCTCCTGCCTGTACTGCTGCTGGTCGCCCTCCCGCCACTAGTGAAACAGGGCCTCGCTGCCCCTTGCCCGAAGTGGCTGCCTTCTCCCCCTGGAGAACCCAGCCCAGGCTGAATGCAGCTCTATGCTCCCAGGCCCTCGACCTAGAGAAATCCAGCTCCTAGCTGAGGTCTTCCTATTCCTGGCCAGGAACTCTACATAACCCGGAAGTGCTAAGAGTTCTGTGGGAGGAGCCTAGCCACTCCTCGTCTTCCTATTGGTCACTGGGGTGGGTGGGCATAGTTGGAGGGGGCGTGGCTTACTCTGGCACCAGTTCAGCAGGGGCTTTGGTGGTGCACTGAGGCCAGGCACCCCAGGAAGGCCTCCGGCAGAAGAGAAGCCCAAACACAGACCCTGGGCAGGACTGGGCCCAAGTAAGCCCTCAGCGAGCCCACTGCCCCCCGGATCCCAGAGATAATGATGCAAGGGCCTGGGGAGGCCTGCAAGCTGAGTGGGAAGTGGGGGAGGGTAAGAACTCACGCTGACAGGGCATCTGTTGTGGGAAGGCTTGGACACTCCCCCACACCCTCTAGGCTGCACTGTCTGCACACAGCAAAGGCTCTGAGTGTGGCTGGCCTGACCCTGAGGACCTGCTGGCCCCCGCTTCCCACAGTGAAGCTGAAAGCAGAGCCTGCCCAGCTCCCTGAAGACCCTGGGCTTTTGTGGCTTTCTGGGTGTTGACAGCTGCTGTGCCCAGGTTCCCGTGAGCCTCTTGAGCAAGTCTCCCTGTTCTGTGTTTGTGCCAAAGACCCTACTGGCTACATGGAAAGCCCTGCCTGCTGCTCAGCTTTTCCAGGGTCCCTCACTGTCCATGCAACCCTCCCTGTTGCTATGGTGGGGACCATCCAGAAGTTGGTTCTCAGCCAGTACTTAAGATCCCTTGCAGGTGGGGAAGACGTGACCACGGTAGCACAGCTCTACTGAGTTCACTAAGTCCCTGGCCTTCCACACAGTTTGCAGGCAGTGTCTGTGTCTCTGTGTCACTGGTGATTTGCAAATATTTTCTCCCACTCTGTGGTTTTCTTTTCAGTCTCTTGACTGGATCTGGTGACCTACAGAGATGTTTACATTTCACATGGTCCATCTTATTCATTTGTATCTCTTGATTTCATGGCTGCTTTTGTAAATAAGATTCTGTGGCCTCTGAGTCAATAGAATGAGACAGTGTCATGCTATAGGCTTCCTGTATTTAAAATTTGTACTACTTTTTCGGGGCCAGGGAGATAGCTCAGTAGAATAAGCACTTGCCTGGCAAGTGCAAAGGCCTGAGTTCAATCCCCAGTTCTGCCACAAAAAAAAAAATGCCAAAATGAAACAAAACAAAAATAAAATTTGTACTACATTTTCTATGTCAATGTTTGCATTCTTTTGTGTTATCTCCTAGGGTTTTTTTTTTGTATGTGAATGTTTATAACAGCTTTATTCCTAGTAGCCTAACAGTTTCATTTGTAGCATCCAAAAATAAACAACTGGAATGTTCATTAATTGGCAAGTAGACCCACTGTATTATAGTTCAAATAATGCCATATTACTCATCAATTAATAAAAGAATAATGACATACATGGCAACCTGGATGAATCTAGAATAATAAGTGAAATGAGCCCAGAAAGACTACATACCGTATTACTTCATTAGTAGCACAAATTTTAGTAAGATGTTTATATCAGATAGCATTATTAATTTCTTGATTTTGATCACTGTATTATTACATAGAAAATGCCCTTGTTTTCTTAGGAAAAACACAGGTATTTAAGAGGAAAGTGGGTCTAAGCCCATTACGGTGGCACACATCTGTAACCCTAGCCCTCGGTAGGCTGAGTCAGGAGGACGCCAGGAGGTGAGGCCAGCCTAAACCCTGAGACCCTGCTCAACAACAGAACACAAGGGTATAGCAGCTTCTACATAAAATATGACAATTTTAACCTTTGGGTTTGAGAAAAAGACACATCCAAATTGGCTGATTCTTGTAACTTTACACATCTAAAATTATTTGAAAGGGATACATATGTGTTTTCAGAGTATAGTGGTGCTGGAGCTCCAGCTCCATGGCATAACACCTGCTTGGCAAGCACATGGTCCTGAATTCAATTCCTGGTACCAAAAAAAAGTATAGATTAGCAGGAAAAGCCCTAGACAGACACATAACATGCCTGTTTGTTCTGCTGATTTTGCCAATGCCCCAGAGCTGCCCAGAAGCCAGGCACTGTATGCAGAAAGCTGCGCGCATCTCCCTAAGCTTCCCCACGGGAACTAATCTACACACCACTCAGTATGGGTCCACAGCTGCATAGAGCCAGAGGTGCTGTCATTTCTCCCTCCTGGATCCAGGCTTACATGAGGCTGGCTGGGTGTGCTCTCATTCAAGGGCCATGAGTGCTGCAGCCTGCTTAGCAGAGCACCAGGCCAGAATCAGCCCGGGGGCAGTCTCCTCCTGGCTCAGGACAGGGCCAGGCCTGGGCGCCTAAGGATCCTGCTTTCCCTGTCCACCAAAAGATGGGAGGAGATTTGGGGAATTGAATTTTTTCTTTTGCAATTATTTAACCTTGCAATTGTAAAAGGTTTTAAACAAAATGAGATATATTTCACATAATTACAACTAGTGTTTAGAGACTATAAGCGTATCAGACACTCTTTTTTAATTTTAATTTTAATGTTTTTTTTTTCAGTGCCAAGGATTGAACTCAGGACCTTGCACTTACCAGGCAAGTGCTTATTCTACTGAGCTATCTCCTTGGCCCTAGACACCCTTTTATTTATTTATTTATTTATTTATTTATTTATTTATTTAATGGTACAGAGATTTTTTTTGTATCAGTCTACAGATATATTCATTTATTTATTTTTATGCATTTAGTACAGGGTCTACAGGGTCTCACTACACAGATCGAACTCATAATGATCTTCCTATTTTCAGCCTCTCAAGTGCTAGGATTACATGTGAACACCAGCACACCCAGTCTCAGTCACTTTCTCAGCGTGCCCCAGGGGCAGGGTCAGTATGGCATCAGTGATGGAACTCCAGTCACTGCTGCCTGCCTAAACAGGCACTTAATCTGCTGAGCTATCTGGTCGGCTCAGTACAGAGATTTTTAAAGAGCTACAAAGGGTTGCTCTCACTTTTCCTATAGTGTATTGATCGATTCATTTTTTTTTTTTTTGGCAGAACTGGGGATTGAACTCAGGCCCTTGCACTTGCCAGGGAAGCGCTTATTCCACTGAACCATCTCCCTGGCCCCTGATCAATTC
The DNA here is from genome assembly GCF_000260255.1 of Octodon degus. Taxonomy (NCBI): domain Eukaryota; kingdom Metazoa; phylum Chordata; class Mammalia; order Rodentia; family Octodontidae; genus Octodon; species Octodon degus. The sequence goes on from NW_004524812.1 coordinate 3,454,050, forward strand.
ATGTTTGAAGAGATTACAGAAATTGAAAGAACCAACATAAAATCTTAAGGGTAAAAGTGAATAATGGTTTTATTAGAAGACTGTCTGTTAATCTGCAGCTGAAAAATTCATCTCTAGCAGATTCTATCAAAACAATTTCTGCAGGAATAAAGAAAACACTTATAATGTAGAAATGAAAAACACTTAACTGAGAGCCAGCCCCTCTCACTAGGACACCAAATGTACTCAAGTCTTTCTGCTCCCTCACAAGCGCTTCTTCACCAACCATGGCCACCTCTGTGGAGCTCAGCACCAACGCCAAGATGCCCATCGTGGGTCTGGGCACTTGGAAGTCTCCCCCAGGCAAGGTCAAAGAAGCCATGAAGGCAGTCATCGATGCAGGGTATTGCCACATCGACTGTGCTTACATCTATCAGAATGAGAATGAGGTGGGAGAAGCCATCCAAGAGAAGATTCAAGAGAAGCTTGTGAGGCAGGAGGACCTCTTCATTGTTAGCAAGCTGTGGTTCACATTCTTCAAGAGGAGCCTGGTGAAGGAAGCCTGCCGGAAGACCCTGAAGGACCTGAAACTGGACCACCTGGACATCTACCTTATTCACTTTCCATGGGAACTTCAGGCTGGGAAGGAACTCATCCCCAGAGATGATAAAGGCAATATCCTCTCCAGTAAAATAACATTCCTGGATGCATGGAGGGTCATGGAGGAGCTGGTCAATGAGGGATTGGTAAAAGCCCTTGGTGTCTCCAACTTCAACCACTTCCAGATTGAAAAACTCTTGAACAAGCCTGGGCTGAAATATAAACCAGTGACAAACCAGATGGAGTGTCACCCATACCTCACCCAGGAAAAGCTGATCCAGTACTGCCACTTCAAGGGCATCACTGTCACTGCCTACAGCCCCCTGGGTTCTCCAGACAGACCTTGGGCCAAGCCAGAGGACCCTTCACTACTAGAGGATCCCAAGATTAAGGAGATTGCTGCAAAGCACAAAAAAACCACAGCCCAGGTTCTGATCCGGTTCCATATCCAGAGGAATGTGGCAGTGATCCCCAAGTCTGTGACACCAAGTTGCATTACTGAGAATTTTCAGGTCTTTGACTTCAAGTTGAGTGATGAGATGGTGACCATCCTCAGCTTCAACAGAAACTGGAGGTCTTGTATTATACATGGCATGTCGCGTTTGGCGGAGTATCCTTTTGATGCTGAATACTGAAGCTGAATCTTCTGCTTAGATGACCAGAGGGATACTGCCTTCTCTGTGTGGAGCTCACTTCTTGTGAGACCTGTTTCAGCCAACGTTTCAGAACCCATGTCGTGCCTCAGCTCATTGCAAGCAGACTTTAGGCAATGCTGTATTGGTAGAGCCTGTGTTCAGTCAGTAGTAGACATCATGGCAAC
>NW_004524812.1:3455553-3456841 GCF_000260255.1 Octodon degus
ATGTTTGTTAAATGCCAGGATCCCTGCTAACATTGAGGATGCAATAATAAAAATAATAGAAAATAATTATTGAAAAAAACCCAAAAAAACACTGAACTATATGCCATGCTAGCCCTGCCTTCAGGGTGACCGAGTCAAGGCATGATGGCGCATGACTGATTCTAGCGCTGGGGAGGCTGAAAACAAGAGAATCACCATGAGTCCAAGCTGTGTAATAAGACCCTGTACCAAATACATAAATGAAAAGAAAAAAAAAGCACTGAAAATGGTAATGAGTACACACACAAAATTTTTTTTGTTATTCAATTAGGCTAGATATACAGCTACTCTCTCAATTCAATGAGAAGAAAGATTTGTACTAAGAGTGTTTGGACAGGATATCATGTCTGCATCTTGTACTATGGATAACCACTATGAAGACAACAATATGCAATGTATTTGTTATTTTTTAAAGGAATATGAAACTATTAACCACTGCTCACCATTATTTACAATAAAGTAAGTAATATACATTAGGATAACATTCTGACTACTACAAAGTTGTTTTCCTGGCTTTTGTTGAAAAGAGTAACCCAAATACTGAAGATTGAACCTACATGTAAGGAACAAGTTGGAGTCAAGAAATAGCATGCAGGTCAATGGTTTGGATTACAAGTTTATCCACGTATTTATTCTAGGTCCTAAATTGTGAACATCTCCAGCCACTCAGTAGGTTTCTGAGAGCCAAGTCTTAAGACATATATGAATCCTGACTTTTGAGTGCAGATTTCAACTTGCTGTGAAGTAATCAGTCTTGAGGAATTTTTAATGTTCCCTTGTTAAGTCTTCCTTAGCAAATTCAAACAAATCAAATTTTGACTTGCTACCTTATTCGGGTGGAAAAGTTGTTGGTAGAGATAAGACTTTTTTTCTTTTTTTGAGACAGGGTCTCACTATGCAGTTTAGGCTGGCCTTGCGCTCACTTTGCAGCCCACACTGGTCTTGAGCTCCCAAGATCCTCCTGCTTCAGCCTCCCAAATGCTGGGATTGTAGGCATGTGCCACTATGCCCAGATAGATAAGATTTTTTTTTGGGGGGGGGAGTTTTAGAAGTAATTTTGGAAGCATTTTTGTGACTAAAGACAGATACAGATTAGATACCCTTTTAAAAAAAGTTCCAAAGCTGTTATTAATCCTGACCACCCTGAAATGAGTAAATATGATTTAAAGAACGCAAATTTTCTTTTCTGAGGATATCCCCAGTGAATACTGAATAGAATTTACAAATCAGGATGAGAAATCTTCACTAC
>NW_004524812.1:3459321-3533718 GCF_000260255.1 Octodon degus
CTTGCCAGGCAGGCACTTAAGTCACTGAGCTATATTCCCAGCAGGATATATTGTTATAAATGTGTTTTTTATTTTCTGGATGCACAAGAAAGTTTATACCTATATTCTCACTTCATCGTATCTCATTCCAGACATTCAAGCACAGCTTAAAATCAAGCAAACAAATACAATTTTTTAAAGTAGAGAGCCTTTTCTTTCTTGGAAATGTGGAAAAATATATATGTGGTGCTTTGCAGAGTGGTTACATGTACACATTATGGCTTCTTTTTTCTGATGTTTTAAAGACCTCCATTGCTTTTCCTCTTCCTCCCCTTTCTCCTCTGGTTGCCAATCATGTTTCATACTTGTTATGGTATGTTTGAGCTCATGGTACTGCTTATACTATTTACATTGGTTGAGGTCATTTGGGTCCTGCTCATGGCATATCTTTATTTCTCTAGTTTTCCCTTCTCCTTTCCCCACTCCTCTTCTTGTTCCCTTGGGCCATTTCCCTACTGGACAGGATCTGTTCTCCTGTCCTTTTCTATTCACCTTATATCATTTTTCTTGTGCATTGCCTTGCTTACATGAGGGATACCACATGCTACTTATGCTGTGTATCTGAAGTGTTTCACTCAACATGTGTGTCCCTGGTGCACCCAGTTTCCTAGCAAGGCCTCAAATTTATTATTCTTCATAGCTGAGCAGGATTCCATTATGTATTTACACCCCATTTGTTTATCCAATCCTCTGTCGATGAGTGTACAGCTTGCTTTCAGGATTTCCCTATTACAAACTGTGCTGTTGTAGACAGTGGTACTCATGTATCGCTGTAGTATGATGACTTTAGCTCTTTGGAGAAGATACCAAGCCGAGGGATAGCTGGGTTGTACGGAAGTTCTACTTTGAGTTCTTTGAGAAATCTCCATTCTGATTTCCATAATAGCTGTACTAGTGTGTATTAGCAGGGGAATTCTTTTACATCACTGCCACACCAGTGTTTATTATTGTCTGATTTCCCCGAGATTATTCTTCTTTTCCTGGTAAGATTGAATCTTAGTGTTCTTTTAATTTTAACTTCTCTACTGGCCAGAGATGTTGAGCAGTTTTCATGTATTTGTAGGCCATTTATATTTCTTCCCTTGTGAAGTGTCTCTTCATTTCTCTTGCCCATTTCTTCACAGGGTCTTTAAGTTTAGATGGTTTAATATTTTGAGTTCTTTGTGTATTCTATATATTAGCCCTCTGAGAAGTAGCTGGAAAAATTTATTCCCATTCTGTAGGTTGTCTTGTCACATTAGGTACTGAATCTTTTGCTGTACATAAGCTTTTTGGTCATATATATATCAACCCATTTGTTGATTATTGCTGCTATTTCTTGTATGACTGAGTTTCTGTTTAGAAAGTCCTTTCCTCCTCCTTTGGCTACAAGTGTTTTACCTTATTTGTCTTTCAGCAGGTTGAATAGTTGTGTTTTTTAAATTTTTTTGAATGGTTCTGTTTTAATGTTTATATCTTTCATCCATTTAGATTTTAATTTAGTATATAGTGAGAGATAAAGGTCCAACTTCATTGTTTACAATGGATCACCAACTTGTCCAGCACCACTTGTTGAATAGGCTATCTTTCCTCCAACATACGCCTTTAGACTCTTTTGTCAAATATCAAATTGTTAAATATGCTTAGGAAGTTTTCTATATCCTCATTTCTAGGCCACTCATCCAAGGGTGTGTTTTGCTCCAGTTCCATGCCATTTTTATCACTGTTGTTTGTAGTAGAGTTTGAAGTCTGGCATGACTATGCCACGTGCTTTGCTCTTATTGCTCAAGATTATGTTTGCTATTTGAGTTCTGTTCTGGTTCCATATAAACGTTAGGATTGTTTTCACTAGATTCTAAAGTATGCTGTTGGTATTCTGATTGCGCTGCACTCAGTCTGTATGAAAGTTTTGGCAGTGTGGCCATTGGGAGACTACTGGTGCTGCCCAGCCAGGAGTAAGGGTTATCATATCTATGCCACTCCAACTTCCAGGATCATTCTGAATAGGAAAAACTCAAAACCTTTTCCTTAAAATGAGGAACAAGATAAGAATGCCCACTATCATCTGTTCAGTATAGTACTTGGAACATTAAGCAGAGCAATCAGGCAAGAAGAAGAAATGAAATTGATAGGAAAGGCAGAACTCAGATTATCAGTATTTGCAGATGACATGGAAAACCCAAAGAACTCCACTTAAAGAGTCTTAGAATCAAAGACCAATTTCAGACAAGTAGCAGGATACAAGCTCAACACAGACACATAATTAGCATTCATGTTTACCAAGAATGAATGGAACGAAAAGGAAATTATGAAAACAATACTGTTCATTGGCTTAAAAAATGAAATAATTAAAAATTAAACTAACTTGGGGCCGGGGAGATGGCTCAGTGGAATAAGCACTTCCCTGGCAAGTGCAAGGACCTGAGTTCAATCCCTGGTTCCGCAAAAAAAAAAAAAAAAAAATTAAACTAACCAAAGAAGTGTAACCCCTTTACAAAGAAAACTGCAGTACCCTAAATAAGGAAGCTGGAGAGGACATCAAAAAATTTAAAGGTGTCTAGGTAGTAGTTTTGCACAAATGATATCATATTAAGAATGTCTTTGAGGCCAACTCTGTCTCAGGGATTTTCCTGTTTTGTCATCCAGCAGATTGTTTTCTTTCTATGTTTAGAGAGTTGATTTACTTTGATTTTAGTTTAGTACATGGTGAGAGACATAGGGATCCAGTTTCAGTCTTCAGCGTGTGGAGAGCCAGTTTTCCTAGCATGGACTTTTAAAGAGGTTTCCTTTTTTCTGGGAAATATCTGTGCCCTTGCTCAAGGAGAAGATTCTTGAGGGTGCTGGAGTTGTTTCTCCAAGCTCTACTGTGTTCCAATAAGTTTTTAATTGCTGGCCCTTAGTAGTATCCCTTGAGGTATGGAATTGTGATGTCCCCTGTCTTTGGCTATTCTAGGTCCCTCCTACTTGTATGTGAATTTTAGGATTGATTTTTCTAGTGCTTTGAAGAATCTTGGTATTTAGATTGAGATTGTGGCAAATCTAGGTAACAGCTTTGTTCATATCTGCATTAGACTCTTTTTCTGCATAAGAAGGGAATACTGCTTCCACTTTCTGAAGTCCTCCTCAGTTTCCTTATTAATTTTTTAAATTTTATTTTAGGGAAGGGTCTACAGAGTGTTCAGGGTCTCACTACTAGATCGGACTCGTCATGATCCACCTGTTTACAGCCTCTCAAGAGCTGGGATTATAGGTCCGCGCCACCATGCCCAGTCTCAATTGCCCTCTCAGCGTGCCCCAGGGCCAGGGCCAGCATGGCAGGCCAGGGAATCAAACACCCTGCCCTTGCGCCTGCTTGCAGGTGCTTTAATCTGCTGAGCTATTTGGCTGACCCGAATCTCCTTATTTCGAATATTGTAGTTTTCATTGTAGAGTTCTTTTCTTGCTTTGTTAATTGCTAAGTATTTTATTTTCCTAATGTTACTTTTTTTTTTTTTTAACATTTTAAATATTTTATTTATGCTGGGAATTCAACCCAGGGGCTTATACACGCTAAACATACACTCTAACCTTGTATGTTTTAAAAACTTAATCATCATTTTTATATTACTGATTCAACTTTTTACAGAAAATAACAAAAGATCTAATTCCAAACTTCTCACACCAACTTTACGCTCCTCTACCAATAAAAACGTACAGCCACCGAGCATACACTTTTGGGGCAGCGGCACTTCTTTAGTTGCTGTCTAAAAAATACAAGCAACGCGAAAGTCCCTAGTGGCCAGGAAGACTGAGGGGATGTCAGAAGGGCTGCTAAAAACTGCATTGACGGGCCTTAGTCTCTTGTAGCTTTTGCTTTTGTGAGAGGGTTCAATGGAGAACTGCAATGAAGATGACACCGGAAGCCTCTGAAGAGGATCTAGGTCGTGATGAGGTTTTTCTCACTCAACTCTTGACTGCACAAGGACGATTATCTTCAAAATCTCGGTACTTCATGCTCTCCCAGAGTGCTAGGATTTGAGTGCCACAATCCAAACTGATTCATGGTTTTGTCCATTAATGGTCTGTAGGTTTCTCTACACGAAGTCCATGTTGGAATCCATAGATCTCAGTGCTCTGTAAAAACTGTGCAGGACCCAAGGATCGCCCCTAATGTTACTTTGAATTGTACAGTTTCCCTAATTTCTCTCTCAATGTTTTTATTATTATTGTACAAGAAAACTATTGATTTTTATTATTTGAAGGAGGAAAGATAGAAATTGATATTTTTGATATGTATTTAGTACAGGGTCTACAGGTTTTCACTACACAGATCGGACTTCTAGTGATTCTTCTGTTTTCAGCCTCCCAAGCACTGGGCATGCCAGTTATAGGCATGCCACCACACCCAGTCTCAGTTGCAGTCTCAGCACACCCTGGGGGCAGGGCTGGCATGGCACACTGGGGATGGAACCCTGGTCCCTGCTCCTACCCAAGCAGGTGTTTTAGTCTGCTAAGCTATCTGGCTGGCCCTTAGAAATTGATTTTTAAATCTTGGCTTTGCATCCTTCTATGCTGCTGAATTTCATTATGAATTCTAGGAATTTTTTTTTCTTTTTTTGTACTGGTATCAAAGGTAAGACCTTATACTTGCCAGGGAAGCACTTATGTCCCTGAGCTATATTCCCAGCCCTACCACTTTTAGGATTCTTTCATGGAATTTTTCTGAACTTATATCTAGAGGATCATGCCATCTACAAATGTTAACTTAATTTGTTTCCTTAGTCACATCCTTTTACTTTCTCTCCTCTGATTGCTATGGCTAGTATTTAAGAAGCATATTGGATAGAATTGCTAAAAGCCGATATGCTTGCTTGTTCCTGATGTTAGAGGGAAAGTTTTCATTTTGCCACATGTAGTATGATGTTCATCGGTGGTTTGACATACATGGTTTTTATCAGATGTAGTCAAAGATCTTATATCTATTTTCAGTGAAGTTTTTATCATGAGTGGATGTTGGAACTTATCAAATGCTTTTTGTGCAGCTGTTGCAATGATCATGTGAATTTTGTCCGTGTTTTGATTATGTGCTCTATCATATTGATCTACATATGTTTAACCATCCTTGCATCCCCTGAGTGAATCCAATAGGGCCATATTTATTTTATCTTTTTGAGGATTTGCTGTATGGTATGTGCCAGTTTTACATTGAGGAATCTTGCATCTGTGCTCATTAAAGGATTGGTATGTAGTTCTTTAAAAATTTTTTTTGATTGGTTTTGTTTGTGGTTTTGTAGTCAGATCCTGTTTTTGGAGCAGCAGGTGGTGAACCATTAGGTTATTTGAATTCCCTCACTTTTTCTAACTTGGGAATTCACTGCTATACATTTACCTCTCAGGACTACTTTCATCGTGTCTCCTAGGTTCTGGTATGTCATTCTGTGATTTTCTTTTGACTGTAGAATTATTTGAAGTTTGTTATTTAATTTCCGTGATTTACATAGTTCCTCTGGGTCTATTCCGATTGATGTCTGGTTTCCTTATACTACGATCTAGTAACGTGCATGGGATAATTTCAATTACTTTGCATTTATTTAAACATGCAAACCGTCCTATTAATTGGATTTGAAATTGTCTCATTGCTATTTGTTTCTCAATGAAATTATGGGAAAAAACATACTTTATAGGCTAGTTATGTTGTGTATTTTGAAGAAAGTCCTGAGAAGAATGTGTAGTCTCTTTGTATTGGAAGAAACAGTGTGTAAATATCTATTAAATAATTTGTTCAAAGGTTTGGTAGGAGGCTAATATTTTTTTGCTGATTTTATGTGTAGTTAATGTGTCTATTTGCGACAGTGTGCTGCTGAATTATCTCGTTACTATTGTAGTGGTGGTTGTCTGGTTGTCCATATCCATTGATTTTTTTTTTTGATGGTACTTGGGATTGAACTCAGGACCCTGCATTTGCCAGGCAGGTGCTTATTCTACTGAGCTATCTCGCTGGCCCTCCATTAATGTTTATTGCATGAAGTTGGAGAGCAAGTATTTGTTGCGCATTTGTTAGTAGTAGTTATCTCTTTTTGTTGTATTTTTCCCTCATCCAAGAGGTAGTGACTTTCTTTCTCACCTCTCATCAGTGTTGGCTTGAAATCCAGTTTATCTCAAAATGACATAGCTACTCCTGCTTTTATCTGGATTCACACTGTATGGAATATAGATATCTGATTTTTGTTTTCTACCTGCACACTTCTTCTTTAGTTAAATATGTTTAGTTTAAACTACATTGTTGGGTTTGTTGATTGATCTGTTTTGCCAATCTGTGTTTTCTGCTTGGGGAATTGAGACCACCTTAAAACTATTTCAAAAAAGACAAAACTTTCTGGGAATTATAGAAAAATATGCTTCCAGCTCTTGGCAGAGAGTTTGCAAATTTTTAAACCTATATCTGCAATCACATTTACTAAGAGTACTGAATTGTTCATGCAGAAAACTGAATAGGGAATATTTGTAGCTTTTTACCCTCCAATTGGAGCTGGCAAGAGACATGGATGTGCCTGAATTCAGAGTGCAGGTCAGTAAATCCAACAAAAGCCACTGGGCAGGAAGGTCCTTCCACATACTACCTCAGGACCCTGAATTGACCTGGACATAGTGAGGGTGGTGTTCTGTCTGTGTGCTTGCTTGTTGCTCTGACAAACAAGAGTTGAACTTGCTGGCCTTCATAGGCAGAAAATGGGAGAGAGAAATGTGAGCTTGTGGTTTCTCCCCATTGCCAGAGAGAAGGTGGTTCATAAAGGAAAAAGACAAAAGAATCCATCAAGCTAAGTGATGTTCCCATCATGCTAGGGCCGGTGTGCTTTAGGCACCCTTCTGTGTGCAGTCCTGCTGGGGCTCAGTGGGACCTTGAAGGTGTCCAAACGAATGCAGGCAGAAGCAGGTTAAAAGAGGGTTCACCCACAGATACCTGTTTGAAACCCAGCCTCAGAATTTCACTAATCATGTGTGGCTGTAAATATTTATTTTCTTGGTTTTGCTTTATCTCTCTTTTTCTTCTTTCTGGTGTTGGGATTAGAACCCAAGACCTCACACATACAAGCTGAGGGCTCTGCTACAGTGTTACATCCCCAAACACACATTCCTATATTCTAGGGTAAGGGAATAAATGCCCAATGAAAATACTCTGAACAACTAATGGTGCCTAAATCAATTCAGAGTGATGATGAAAAGTAGCTAAAAATTTAAGTTTCTGGTCTTTCAGATTTGTATGCAAATTTTTAAGGTAATAGAGTCAGGCGTAGTCCATAATTGAAACTTTTCTGCATGGAGTACAATCTCTGTGTGCAAACATTCTCTAAATGCTCAGAATCTGGTTGCTGTACAGCATAGGACTGCATGCTTTAGAAATTCGGTTAGACCCAAGATAGCAAAATGAGGGCTATGGAATTAATTTGAGGTAGCCTGAGAAAGAAAATAGGACACAGAAAAGTTGCACTCAAAGTTACCATAATAATTCATTTTCGTACCACTAAATGAGTCTTCTTTGCAGCTTTTCTTTTTGGGGGAATTTTTTTTTTTGCTTGCTCCACTGCCGCCCTCACCAGGGGGGCAGGGTGATTTGGGCCAGGGCTCTCTGCTTTTCCCGGGGCTCAGAAGGCTTTGTCCCAGGATGCCAGCTCAGCCCCATTATGGGTGCCCCACAGGCCTCCCTGTTGCCCTTACATCCTGACAAACCCAGCCATCCCTGCCCATCTGGCTGCTCAGCCTTGTCTCGTGGTATATCCTGCAGGGTGCTGACCTGGTAGGCTGTGCAACTCCTTAGCCAGGCCAGCAAGGGAGGCAGGCTGTGCAGCAGAAGCAGCAGCAGCAGCGCTGCTGCCACAGGCCTGAGCCCAGTAGCTTGGGTCCACTGCCCAGGAATAGGATATGCTGAAGGAGGCAGGGGACTTGAGGGGTTGTGCAAGTTAGTGGGCACCAGGAAGTACTGGAGCAGGCATGGGGTCTCAAGGGCAGGCTGAGGAAACATGAAACAGATTCCTTCAGGCCATGATGAAAAACTCATGGGTAGGTCTTGAACCAGAGGATGTCTTAGAGAAACTGAAGGACTCAAGTAGCTTCACTTAGAAAAGTAAGGTTTTCCTCAGAATATCAGGCTGAGCTCCTCATTAGTGTTGCTGTAGAATGCAGGTTGGAAAGAAGTTGGGAAAATGGGTTGCCAATCGGGGCTAGGGTCTAGGACAGCAGCCAGACACAGCAGGCCACTGAGCCCTGGCATCCTCGTGCCCCTGGCCAGGCCCCATGCAGGCTGTCTCAGCTGGAGATGGGCAAGGAGGTGAGGAACATCTCTGGCTTCCTGACTGCACAGGAACAGAGGATCCAAGGCATAGGAGGTGCTTTCTCCCCTCCCTGGCTGTGGCTGTCTCTCACTGGAATCCTGAGGGAGGAGGGACCACACAGCAAACCGAGGAAGGAGAGGAAAGTTCTCAGGATGTCCAATCTCTCAGCTTGAAGTTCCTACTGACTTGGCCCCTGGTGTCCCCTCTCCTGTGCAAGGCAACAGGACTGATGGGAAAGGAGGCTTGGGAGAAAGACCTGCTGTCATCCCACCTGGACAGTGGGCTGTGTACCCTGGTGTGTTGGTGCCAATGTCAGCAGGGGACACTGTGCACCCTCTCCACACCAGCTCTCCCAGTCTGGGCTTCTTAACGTGCTGTATTCATGTGGGGAAGCATGTGTCAGGCAGGAAGAGATGGCCCTTTGTGTCATTACAGATTGCCTTGTCAGAGCTTCCCAAGTGGTCACCTCCTTGGGAATCATGGGGAACTGGGAGGCTGAGAGCCCCTCCAGAGGACAGTGACACAGGACACAGTTCTTGTTCTGGCTGCAGTGGAGTGGGTAGCAGAAGTGGAGAGAGGAGCAGACCTGTGCTCCTCCCACTCCTCACTGCTGGGCCCCTCTTCCTGGACAGCGCTTCCAGTTTTCTGCCTTGGGAAATGGGGCTCAGCCTGGGGTGTCCTGGAGGAATAAGAGCAGCACTTTTGCTGTGCAAATGAAATGGTGAACACAGGAAATTACATGATGTGTTTTTCATGGTGACAACAACTCCTCCATGCAGGAAACCAGTGCCTTTTGTCCTCTCATTGCAGAAAAAGTCAGAGGGAGGCAATGCTCAGAGATGCGCCACCTACTATCCAGGCTTATCATAGGGATTTGACACTGGAGCAAGGCTAGCACATTACCCTTCTCTTAGACCACACCAGAGATGGAGTAGTTCCTTGGCTGTATGTCTTTTTTTTTTTTTGAACCAGGGATTGAACTCAGGACCTTACACTTGCCAGGCAAGCGCTTATTCTACTGAGCTATCTCCCCAGCCCCTTCCTTGGCTCTATGTGCAGCCATGTGTTGGTGCCTGTCCCAAATCTATCTTATCAGCACTTCTATTAGCAATAAAGTATTTGCATTCTCAGTATGTTTCTTTTTATTGCAGTTCTGGAGAGAGTAGAATATACATACAAGTTGATTCAGAAATTTCATTTCAGCAGTGGCAATGAGATCTGCTGTCATGATGGGATTCTCATCAGTCATGAACAAGAGGCCTTGGACGGCAGTCTTCTAAGTGCCATGGGTAGAAGTTATTATTCCTAATACGTAACTCTCTCTCCTTTGAAGCTTTCCCCTGGTGTCCTCACCTATCTGCTGTCATTTGTGGACCTCAGCTGTGTGGAAGAAGGCCTGGAAGGCCCTGGTGAGAGGACACTGTATGCACACAAGGCTGCATCTCTCCCGTGCTGATTTCTTGCTGAATGGGGACAATTTTTATACAGCTGCTCAAAGCAAGAGTATAAGCACCCTGAGCAAAGTTCCAGAGAAAGCAGTGCTCGGCACAGCCTCCTAGCTCCCTGAGTAATCATTCTCTGGTGTGGGCACAACTGCAACTGTAGAAATAAAGACCACCAGGGGGATGCACAGAGGCTGGGATCCCTTTGCCAAAGCATGAAGGTGTACTTGGGCAAACCACTGCTGCAAAGTAATCTTTGGCAGTGTGAGTGTCCTGAAAGGACTTTAATGTGAAAGCTCCTGAAGTGTGGAAAGCACGGTCGTGATGGAAAGTGAGCACAGACCACGCAGATAAAGTACAGTGCTGACGGCAAATGCCCTCTGGGGGCAGGCAGGGTGCCAGCCAGAGGTCAGTGTCCCAGTGGGAATGTGCTCCTGGGGAGAAGAGCACTAGAACAGAGAGCGCCAAGCCCTAAGAGAAGGATGCAGAAGGGAAGCCCTTGCCCCACAGATGCAGTCTCCTGATGGAATGGGACTGGCCTGCTCTAGTAGGGATAGAAAGACACAGAGCTGTGCTAGGTTCTCTCCTTTCGGGAGTTTTATGTTGGCAAAAGTAGCAGGGCCAACAGTGTTTGTCCATTTTGTAGTTACCTCCATAGCACTTACATTTGCAATAAAGTGCTGAATTCGTAATGTATTCGTGAATGGACTAGGTGCAGAGGCCGTCTACTTCCCACTGTAACCGGGAACTTCTGTTTTGGCAGCTCTTGGCAGGAAGGTCAGCCTATGCAGTGGTTCTCAGAGAGCCCTGGGGTGTCACACTGCCAGGCATCTACAAACTGTGCAAAGTGGGAACTTTCCTCAGTGACCCTCTAAGACTTTTCTGGGTGCCAGGCTCAGAGCTGGAGTTTGTGTTACCTGCTGCCTGAGCCTGTGCACCCCCATCCTCAAGACCTCCTAAGGGATGGGAAAGATGTGACCACCTCTATCAGCGAGTCTTCATTTTCAGAGCAAATACAACCTTTTAGGAAACGAAGTCAAGAGTCAAAAGCTGAGGACAGCTGGAGGCCTCTATCCTGGTGGGCAAGAGGACTGAACAACACAGCAGGGGCCCGTATGTGTACTCTTGCAAAGTTAGTTTCATGAGAAATAGGTTGCCCAGAGAATAATGACTGAAATAATCTGGGTAGGATGCTTTCCTGAAGACTTAGGTGGTTGTACTGCTTTATGCTCTCCTAGTCTCCCATGCTCTCACACATATGACCAATTTCCAGCTTCAGCGGCTCCCCATAGTGAACTTCTGTCTCCTAACCCTCTCTGATTTCCCCTCTGGCCTCAGGTTTGGTTTAACGATCGGAGAGCCAAGTACATAAAAATCAGAGGAAAGCACTGCTCCACCTGATTCCCTGGACCACATTCTCATGGATGCGGAGGCAGAGCTGTTCTAGGATGCTGTCCTTCATGAAGAAGTAGAAGGTGGTTGGAGCTTTGTGTGCTGCGAATCCCAGGGCCAAGCATGTTTTGCCCCTGTGTGGGTACCTTCGTAGCATCTATATTTGCAACAAAGTGGTGAATTGTGAACTTACTTATTTTCCTTTGCTTGTGGCCTTAGCTACAGATGGATAAAATGCACTGAGGATGTCATTTCAGCCAAATCGTGATGAGGTCTCCTGTCAGTAGAGGACTTTGCTGAGCCACCATCTAGTGTCCTGAGACATCAGTCTTCTAAGAGCCATGCTGAGTTTAAATGGCCCTTCATTCATTCCCTCTCACTGAAAACCCACCCATGTGCCCTCACCTCCATGCTGTCATTTGGGAAACTGAAGTGAGTGCAAGAAAGGCCGGGGCAGGGCCCTGGTGAGAGGACACTGTGTGAACACAGGGCTGGGTCTTACCCACTCTGAGGAGGCCAATGGTGACTCTGCACTGGGAGACCAGCTCCCTGAGAGGCTGCTCCTGGTCAAGGGGAAGGAGGCAGGTGCACAGCCACCTACTGTGCTCCAGGTCTGCTCAGCGTCCTCCTGGCTGGGGAGCAAAGAGGGTTCTAGGGGAGCTTCTGGGGGTCTAGGTCCTACTGCCCCAAAAGAACCACAGGAAAGCCATCCCTGGGAGCCCAGAGAGCCTGCTTCTCCTTTCTGTCTCATCCCCAACCAGCACCAAATCCTCACAGGCCCCCCAGCTCAGAAGCTGAATACCTCTCCTTCCTCAGGACTGGTGCACCTGCAGCACTCTGTGACCTCAGTCAGTGGAGCTAAGCAATACCAAGCCCAGAGTGGCTTCCCACTCATCTCTGTATTCACTCTCCTCTTCATTCCTCCTTTCACATGGAGCTCAGAAGTGATAGCTGTTCAGGTCCCATGACCTCGAAGTGCATTTGGGTTGCTTTCTCAAGACCTTGTCATTTATGGATTATTCCATGTGCAGAATTGATCATATATTTCTAAACCAAGGTGAATAGAATTCCTTAGGGGTCCTTTTAATTCATTATTTGATACTATGCACAGGTGTGATATCATCATATCTATTTATTTGTTTATACATTTATGTTGTGTTTTTGAGAAATGATTTTGCTATGCATTTCTTGTTCACTTTCAACTCACTTTGTAGCCTAGGAGGGTATCCAACTCCCAGTGATCTTCTTGCCTCAGCTTCCCAAGAGGTGGGATCACAGGCATGTGCTATGTCACATCCATTTATACATAAAATGGAGAGGCACACATAGATATATTGTATCTTTCATTCTAATTTTTTATGTCAGTAATGTGAACACATACATCCATTATATAATAAATAAATAAATATATATGTATATATATATATGTATATATGTAAAATGTATTGGGACAAAATACACATTGCCGTCAGTCACCCACAAAATGCTCCCCCTTGCTTTGAGCTCATGAATATCATCATTCTCTGTGCTTTCTGAAGCAATTCTGACACTCGTCTTTGGTGTCTTTAGTTGTGAAGTTAGGGCAGCCTTAGTGTCCTGAATGTATTCAAATTTTTATCTTGTCAGACTATCTTCACTTTGGGGACAAGCAGAGCCACATGGCCAGAGAGCTGGTGAGTGATGTGCATGAAGACACACTATGAGTTTTCTTTTCTTTTTCTTTTTCTTTTTTTGGTACCAGAGACTCAGCTGCGGACCTTGCCCTTGTAGCCGGGCACTTATGCTGCTGAGATATCTCCCCTACAATAAGTTTCCATTTGAAGGAAATTGCTGCATGTTTTGGATCAACCAAAGGGGAAGAAATCATCTGAGAGTGTCCAAAAAAATTGAGAGCAAAAGGCACATTTTTTAATGTATTTGATACAGGGTCTCACTACACAACTTGGACTCATGGTGATCCTCCTGTTTTGAGTCTCCCCAGTGCTGGGATTACAGGCATGCGCTACCATGCCTGGTAACAGGCACATTGTGAGCAATCAAAACATTCATCATCCCAAACCTAGCAGTATGCTTGTTCATTCTTTCTTAGCTATACCTCATTTACAGTAATAAGTATTTTTTAAAAGTTCAAACACACACCATGTCTATCTATCTATCTATCTATCTATCTATCTATCATCTATCTATCTATCTATCTATCTATCTATCTATCTATCATCTATCTATCTATCTCTATATCTCTATATCTATCTATCTATCTATCTATCTATCTATCTATCTATCTATCTATCTTTCTCATAGCATCTTGGAGAAGACTGTGAAATCTTTTTTCCACCTTCATGTGGACTCTTACAAGGCTCTGTCTGTATTGTGGGGGAAAGGACTGTGGTGACATCTTGCAGCCATCAGAATGTCTCCAGAGCCCACAGTGATAGAGTAGTCTCCGGCTACTTCCAATCAGCCTTCTCCCATTCCCCCTTCAGGGCTTTGCTGTATAGGGACCCTCCTTTCCTCCAGAGCCCCCAGTGGGTTACAGGGCCTACAGGAAAGTGGTGAAGACAGCAGAGCAGCTGAGGTGGGAAGGGAAATATCTGGCAGGGACAGCATACAGGGATGGCGGACCTCACGTGGCCCATGTTCAACGAACCAGGCAAATGAAGGCAGGGTTACCGTATCAGTGAAGGAGGCAGCAGCAGAACCAGCGAGAAGGCAGCCACCATAGAGTAGCCAACCTGGAAGACCTTGCATTTGGCACAGGGGCCAGTGAACATCCAAGACATTCCCGGGAAAGTCAAGCTCCAAAGAAAGAGGTAGACAGAGATGGCAAAGCACAGTCAGGAGAGGACCAAAGGAGGTGCAGTCAGCCGAGAAGGTCCCATGCAACGTGGAGGATTATGTGGAAGAGAAAGGCCTCACAGAAACCAAGGGACACCATGTTCTAGCCTAAAGAGTCTCCAGGCAGAGAGCCAGGAAGGGCCTTCTGGGACTAAGACATGCCTCTTAAAGGAGGCCTGGGGCAATAGCTCGGCCTCAGAGGCTGTACTGGAAATCATAAAGTGAAGTCCCTGCTGTCCCCGGAGTCTGCCGGCAGCAAAGCTTTGGGCCGCTGGTGTGTCGAAGGCTCCCAAATCAGAGAGTGGGTTAGAAGTGAAGAAAAGCATTCACGTGAGTGTCCCTGGGGTCCTGGGTGAGAGAGCTAGAGTCTCATGATGAATCTGATTTTGGCCAAGTCTCAGCTCCCAAGTATGTCAGAGTGAAAATGATTGTCATTGAGTTGGTGACACCTACACTGTGGGAAGCTGAGTCAGGAGAGCACATTTGAGGCTATCCTGGGTAATTTAGTGACGTAGCTGCATTCTATCTCCAAATTAAAAATTAAAAGTGCACTCGGGACATAGATTAGTGTGAAGGCTGCATGTTTATTCATCACTTGATTTAAAACATAACTATCAGTGTTAGAGATGGCAAAGCAGACTGTATCCAAAGAGAATATCAAGTTAAGCATAGTCAGAGGGGAAAAGGACAACAGCAGGGCTTCCCTGAGGACTGAGGAGAGCTGTGGCCCAGCCTCCCATTTGTCCCAGACACCGGGAACTTCTGAGGTCTATGCAACCACAGGGTAGAGGGGCTGCTGTCTGTAGGAAGCAGAGCAATGGGTTCATGCAGAGAGGCAGAGACTGAGCTCCCCTGCACACAGTATGGATGGGTGGGTACTCAGAGCTCAGGACCAGGGTGCAGCTCAGAGTGTGGAAAATTATTAAGAGAGATCTGTGCTCATGGAGGACTTGGACCAACCAGCCCAACAAGATTCCTGGAATAGCAAGAGAAACATGAGCAGAGCTCCCCTGAGGAATGAAGAGCAACCTGGGAGCTGTGCAAAAATGAGACCCTGCGGTCACAGAGTCTGAAACCCACACATCCCGGCCCAGTTGCAATGGAGCTCAGAGGGCTTTCCGAATTTGGTCACAGGAGCATGTGTACCCTCACTGGGAATCTGAGAGGTATAAAGTGGGGCTGCTCCTTTGCAAGAGCTCTGCCTGGAAGGAATGATCCCACTCTTGCTGAAGGCTGCAATGGATGGTTTTGCCTGATGGTCACATAGGGCACCTAGACAGATTCACAGAAAAGGAATTTCAAGAAATAAAGTGTAGGGAGCCTGCCAGTTAACTCAGTTATTTAAGCGCCTGCTCATGCAAATGCAGTCAGGTGCAGGATACCCCAGTTCGATTCCCAGCTCTGCATGCCTTACCAGACCCACCCTTAAGGCAGCATGAGCCAGTCAAAAAAAGAAAATCCATCTCAACCTTAAGGGCCGGCCAAATAGTTCAGCGGATTAAAGCACCTGCAAACAGGCACCGGGGCTGGGGGTTTGATCCCTGGGCCTGGGGCCTGCCCTGCTGGCCCCGACCCCAGGGTGCACTGAGACAGCAGTTGAGACTGGGTGTGGTGGCCTGCGCCTGTAATCCCAGCTCTTGGGAGGCTGCAAACAGGCGGATCACTACGAGTCTGAGTCAGATCTAGTAGTGAGACCCTGAACACCCTAAGTAGACACTTCTCTAAAATACAAAAAAAAAAAAAAAAAAAAAGAAAGAAAGAAAAGAAAAGAAAAAGAAAGTGTTTTTTCTCCTGTTGTTATGGGTGTTCATAAATGTAACCCTAGGTCCAAAGATCTAAGAACATATTTTAGAAGGGGCCCCACAATTGTAACTGGGTGCATAGGAGGCTGAGGCAGGAGGACAGCTAGTTTGAGGCCAGCCTGGGCTACCTGGAAAATTCAAGTTCATCCTGGACAACATAGTGACACCCTGTCTTCAACTTAAAAATCAAAATGAAAGAGGGCTTTCAGCCTACCAGGTGGAAGTGGGAGCTTGCAGCCTTCTAAGGGTCTTCTGGGGCAAATTCCAAGCCCTGCCCTAACCAGGCAATCGGCACAGTGAGAACAAAGGACTGCCTGTGCAGGAAAACGCACTCTTGGCTCAGCTGATGCATCACATGGTTTGTATTGTACTTTTGAAGATTACAGGGTTCAGGGGGTTCACACAATGCCCACTACCATAGTGCAGCAGGCCCAGCCCCCTTTGTGTGGCAGTGTCACCCAGTGAAGGCTACAGGTCAAGCGGAAGTGCTACTGGCAATAACTGGCAGATAGCTTGACCCACCAGTATCAGGGACCCGGGATGAGAGCTGGTGCATCCCCAGTTGCATCGCCCAGCTGGCAATAATGTCCTTGCTCACTCTGCCCACACTGTTGCCCTGGTTAGTGTCACAGTGGCCAAAGACCTGGTCCACATGGGCCCTGCTTCTGCATGGGCTAATCACACATGGCCGGCATGCTTTCCAACCTTTAGTGTCCTTGTACTCTCTTGCTGAGAGCAGCACCAACCATCCACCTTCCAGGAGCTATCAGAGTCTGCACTTAGTGTGAGGACGTGGGCTTCTCTTTCTGTGATGCTCCTTGAAGAGCCCACAGTCTTTCCCCAGGACAGTGTACTTCAGGCTGTCAGCTTGTCTCCCCAGGCTGTGCAGCTTTCGGGGCTAATCACACAAGCAGAGAGAAGGGACACAATGCATGATGGAGTTCTAAGTGGACGACACAACACAGACAAAAGAGGGGATCTCAAGGCACCCAGTGTTATTTGCAGACACAATCTGCACCATTTCTGGTCACCTAAGTGTGGAGAGTGGAGATGAAACTACCTTTCTCTTGGGTGTGTGTGCCTAAGGCAGGCTGTTATCAGCACTGTCATGGGTCTCGCTGGCTCAGGGTCAGAACATCTGGGGATTTCAGTGTTCTCATTTCTCTAGCAGCAGGGCAAGTACCATCCTCATGACTCAGGTGCACGGGACACCTCAAGATGGAGGTAGTTAGGCCAAGGTAGGAATACATTATAAGATGCAAAACCTCGTAGGAAGTGTGGGGTGGGCTGGACTCCCTGCAAGCCTGCCCACGGGTGAGGCGGGCTCAGGGTGAGTTCTCCGCCCTTCACCTCCTTTCTAAAACAGGTTGGACGCCAACGCAGCCCTTTCCTCAGTCATCTCTGCAATCCATGGAGTGCAGTTAGGAAGTGAAGGGCACGACGCGCTCTCATGCTCTGTATGTGTAGTATCAGGACCTTTTTTTAGCAGCCCTGGGCTCTTTTTCCGCCCAGGCCCCGTCAGGGCTGCTACATTGTAGCCCCATGCATAGTAGCCTGGGTGTAAGCAGAGAGCCAATAGAGAGGTCAGGAGGGCTCCTGTGGACTCAAGCCCACCAAGTGGGGTTCAGCATTGCTGTAACCAATCGCAACCCCAGGCTCCACCCATTTACCGCCACACAGTTTCTGAGACGTATTGTGCTTGTGCTTGAATTTACAGAGAAGACCTTGTGGCCTTTGGTCCCTGGTAGCCATGGAAGAGGAACGCTACCCCCATGGTCTGCTGTCCCTGAACCTAGAGCTCTGGCAACTGGAAGCCAGTGCGGGTCCTGCACAGGGTGTCCCCGCAGCAGCCGAGGTTCGCCTCTTCACTGAGGGAATTCCTGGCATTGGGGCAGACGGTCAATCCGAGGCCATCCTGGAGGAGGATGGTGGCGAAACCCTGAACCTAGGGGTAAACATGCGCCATGGAATTGCCCCTATCCACCACGAGGAGAATCACGTTGACCAGCAGCCTGAGCAGCTCTCCCAGGCCCAACAGGATACTGCAGATGCCAGGGGCCGAAGGCGAGGCCGACCCAGGCGGCAGCGAATGCAGTTTAGCTTCATGCGGTGGCAGGTGCAGGAAATGGAAAGTGTTTTCCAAGAAACTCAGTACCCGGATGTACTAACGAGGTGAGCTGCTGCCTCGGGGTGCACACGGGCTTTAGCTGGGTGCGGGGGCACTTGCAGGAGTGTTCTCTATCTCCAGATGCCCTCTTTCCCATCTTGATCCGACAGCACTCAGGTAAATGCCTTTGTGCTGGGTACGTTGGCTCTGGAGTTGGACAACAGTCAGAACGTGGGAATCCAGTGCAGAAATGGGTTGATGTCTGCTTCTTTGTTCTGTGGTGTGAGATGCACTCAGTAGACGTTGCTGCCAGAATTTGAGGCCAGGTGTCAGCGGTATTACATATTTTCACGTAAGTGCAGAGCTGTGCGCAGTGCTAGCTATGTTCACCGAGCTATCCATCAGATCTCCAGAGCGCGTGTCATCTTACAAAATCAGGCCACACATGAAAGACCGCCCATGTCCCTCAAGGCCTCAGTTCTCACCACATAGGATTTTCTGTTCATACTCTGAGAGGGAAGTGTATGGGAAGCAGATCTAGGTGGCATGTTAGCCAGTTAGTGTTGTTGTGCCTGGCTTAGGGGCTTCAGGCATCCTCCCCGTGCATCCATGCTGCAGCAGCTGTCAGATGTTCCTTACTTTTTAAGGCCCATTGATTTTCCCTTGCACAGAGAACCCTTGTGGCTCTGTCATCTGTGGAGAGGTTGCTTTCGGGCATAGTGCTGCTGTGAACATGCCTGACACATAGCGGGGAACATGCAGGGTTTCAGGGCCCAGGGGGCCTCCTAAGAAATGGCATCATTGCACCATACTACTCAGTGTTTATGCTTTGAGGATCAGCAGACTGTTTGCAAGAGACACAAGAATACTGCCATTACTCCTCAGAGGGACCGAGCGTTGCAGATTCTCCCTGTGCTCAGCACACTTGTTATTTCCCAGGCTGTGAGTGGTTGAGATGTGAGTGTGTTTCATATCCCTGTGGGGTGATGTGCGCTATTGGCTGCTCATTTGCAGTGTTTGTGTCTTCTCCAGCTTCCTGGTCATCTCTATCCCTTCTTTAGACAAATGTCTCACTGAGATGGCTGGCGAGGTTTGCTTGCTGATTTGGGAAACCTATTTCTGTGTCTGTATCAGGCATGCTTTGCAAATCTTTTCTCACATTTTGTTGGTTTGTTTTGACTGTCTGCACTGAGTCTGCTGACTGACAGAAATGGTTACATTTGTCACTGGCTTTGATTTTGTACTTCTTGAATTCATGACTTCTGTTTCAAATAAGTTTCCTTGGTTCAGAGTCTGTAGAATGGGATACTTTTGTGCTAAAGGGTTCCTGATGATAAGAAAAGAGCATGTACGAAGAGGGAAAGGGGAGAGGAAGGAAGGGAACTGAAAAGTCTCCAAGGTAGTTATGCTACCACTTTTTTTTTCTGTGTAAAATTTTATTTTGATATGTAGCTTTAAAAAGTATAATAGGAAAAGCTTAAGAATACAGATGATCAATTTTTTACAAAGTGACAACTCTCATATATATAAATGTATATATATATGAGATAGAGATGATATCTATGATAGAGATGCATAGTACTGGCACTATAAAAGCTTCTTTAATTGCCCTTTACCAGTCATTTATTAAATATGTGCATCCATGTCTGTTATAGTCATAGAAGTAAAATTGCTGAATTATAAGAAATGCATACATTCAGATTTTGCAGACATCAACAAACATTTTTGCAGAAAGGTTGCATCAACTTGTACATGCAACAATAGTTCATGAGAGTTCCAATTATTTCATATCCTTGCCAACACTTGTTATTGTCAGTCCTTAGCTTCGCCATTCTTGTGGCTAATATGCTACCACTTTCTATCAGGTCATTAGGGAGAACTTGTGTTAATGTCATTTGGAGATTTTTTTTGCCCATATCTTGTGCTCTCAGGTAAAAAGACTAAAGATAAGATTAGGCAATATAGTAACTATTGTTATTTTCCTAAAAACTTGTTTGGAGATTTTCTTTGATGTATTTAATTTTTCTTCGGGGGGGGGGGGAATGGAGATCAAACTCAGTACCCTGCACCAGCCAGGCAGGCCCTTATCTCTCTTACATAAAATAAAACTACTATTTGTATCATAGCGTGCTACATTCATTTTATATTTTCAAAATAACATATCCAAATACCTTGTACATGAGCTTAGGTACTGGGAGGAGGTCAGACCATGACCGATGGGAGCCGTATTCTCAGGGAAACAGAAAAGGATCCGTGGGCCCTGGAGGGCTGAGTGCAGGTCCCAGCCCAGCACAGAATGTGCATGTACTACTCCAGTCCTGGAGCTCTGCATCCTCCATCCAGGTCACTCACCGTGGAGCATCTGCTGTTTTCTCTCCACAGATGGAAGCTTGCAAGAGACCTGAACGTACCAGAGTCCAGAGTGCAGGTCAGTGAGTCCCACACAAGCCAGAGGACGTCACAGTCGCTCTCCATCCTGCCTCAGGGCAGCGCTGGGTCCTGGCACTGTGGACCTGGTCTTGTTTCTTCTCCTGTCTTACTGTGACAAGCAAGATTTGCATTAGGAAGAGGGAAAATGGATTGGGTCACCGTGGGCTTGTGGTGGTTTTTCCTTTACAGAGGGAACATGCTTTCATAAGGGACAACAAAACCTCAAGTCCCATCTTATTATGTGTGAACAATGAAATATATATGCTTATAAAATGGAAAGGTATAATTAGGCACAGCCTTAATACATAAATATGTGTACAGATATTCCTTATTTAATGACCTACCTATTGAGTGACCTGACTTTTGCATGAGGTGTCATGTTTTGACTTAAGGCATCTCTTACTTTAGTATAGTTTTCTACATTTTGTTTACTGATATTTACTTTTATTCTTCTACCAGTACCCCGTACACAGTGGACTGTCGCACTTGCTGAGTGTACTCTGCATTTCTGTAATGGTGTGTTCTGTTATATGTTACTGCATGAACATTTATGTGCATACAAGCAAAGGCATCCCATTGGAGCTTCCTTTGCTCTGAAAATTTTACTGTACACAGGTTATCAAATTACGTGCTTAGCGACCACTTCATTGAAAAACCTAGTCTCAGCAAAAGACCTCAGGCGTTAAATGAGAAATGTCTACATGTCTTTGTTCACTAAGTATCGATCCCTTCATTGGAGGTCTGGAGGGCTTCAAGGTACACGACCATGTGCATCCTGCTGGGGCTCTGACCGTGAAAGTCTCCAAATGGGTGCAGGGAAAAACAAGGTTAAAAGATCGTTCTGATGTAGGGCACTATTTGAAACATAGCCTAAGATCTTTGGTAAGCATCCATGTATTCAAGTCTTTTCTTTGGCTGTGTCATGTTCTGTTTTGGTCTTGTTTTTGGTGCTGGCATAGAACCTAGGATATCACAGGTCAGGGTCCAGGGCTCTACCACTGATTTTTTCCCCAAACATAAATTCATAGATATTAGGAAGAGGACTGAATGCTCAGAGAAAGACTCTCCTAGCAGGGAGTGGACATATAATTCTGATAAGGAAGTTAGAGTGAAAGGTGATTTATTTGGTTTTCTTTTCTTTATAAGGTATATTGAGGTCATGGAGAGATTAGAAACTCACTCTTTAAATTTGTCTGCATATAGTGCAGTATCCATGTGAAAACTTTCTTCACATAGACAGAAAGTGGATGATTTTGGAAATTAGCCTAAAGTGTGAAATAAGCAAAAACAGTGGTATGGAATGACTTTCCCTTAAAGGAAGTAGGGTGCAAATGACAGAGAAAAACTGCAGACATTCAAAAGATGGCTTAAAGCTTCGCCATTAAATTCCTACATGAATGTTCTTTGAGAGTGCTCTAGCATAGACAGGTTTGCTTTTGTCTTACAGGGTTCTATATGCAAGTGGAGGAATTGGTGGAGCAATTTTGTGGTATACCCTTTATTTTGGGGACATGTTTCTGACATAATTTGATGTACATCCTACTAAGGGTGTGAAAGAGGAGGTGTCCGTTTCTTTCCTAAAATTAGTTTCATTTTCTGGTGCAGTGGACGGAACTCCTGAGCCTGGGCAGCAGGGCTCTATTCCCTCATCAATATCCCAGCCTTCTAAGGTCTTTCAGTCTGAAAAAATAGTTTCTCTCATGAAACCTAGGAGTCAGCTGCATAGGAACTTACAGGGTGTGTTTTTCCTTTATGATAACGCTTCTATCTCTTAACCCTGTCTACTTTCCCCTCTGACTTCAGGTTTGGTTTAACAATCGGAGAGCCAAGTATAGGAAAAATCAGAGGAAAGCACTGCTCAGGAATGTACCACCTGATTCCCTGGACCGCATTCTCATGGATGCGGAGGCAGAGCTGTTCTAGGATGCTGTCCTTGTGAAGAAGCAGATCGTGGCTAGAGTTCTGTGTTGCCGTGAATCCCAGGGCCAAACATACTTCTTCTCTGTGTACTTACCTCGGTAGCACATTTGCAATAAAATTGTGATGTCTGAACTGACTTGCCTTCCTGTTGTTTGTGTGGTGAGTTACAGTTGGATAAAATGTCATTTCAGAGGAGTGATGATGAGGTGTCCTGTAATATTAATATTAATACTAATGTTCAGTTTTCTCTCCTTTATCATCCACCATGGATTCCTCACCTCCACATTCCTGAAGGGAAGTGAGCATAGAAGTCACAGGTAAGGTACAACAGTGACTGCAAATGCGCTGTGGGGCAGGCACAGTGTCAACCAATGTCCAGTCTCACAGTAGGAAGCTGTTGGCAGGTAAAGCTGTGTCCCAGGGATCACATGCTCTACTCTCTCCTGATTTCCAGTCTTGTCTTTCTCTTGGATCTATCACTCATGGTTGTCAGTGGTCAGCAGAGTGACTGTGTGTTATGCGGGCCTTTTGTTATTTGTTCCTAAAGGTCTGTTGGGCCTAAATCTATCAGTGATCTCTGAATGATTCTCTGGCTGTCCATTTCTCAGGTGGCCGATCTTGAATATCTTGCTCAATGAGCTACTCTTCCAGTGAGCTATGTGTTGGGAAAAATGGCACTGCACAGGATTTGTGGGCTAGGCGCCTTCCCTGAGGGTGTTCGATCCTCTCTCAGGATGGAAGGTTCTTTGCACCTGTGATGTAAACAGAGCCAAGGACAGGGGAAGATGTAGCTCTCCTTCACAAAGCCCCTGGCCCTGGAATTTACGTGGTGGGTTTCTAATTTAAGTTCCCTTGCTGTATAGCTATTCATCATTTAACAACCTACCTGCCTAAGGACTGCTCAGCCTTCTGACTTTCTCTCTGTACATTGTTGTACATCTTGTTCATAGAGCCTGGATGAATAGGACCTCCAATCCCAGCTTTCTGAGGAATTTCCACACTGATTTCCATAGTGGTTGTACTAGCCTGCTCTCCCACCAACAAAGAAGAAAGGTTCCTTTATCCCCACCGGTCCTGTAGCATTACTTACTGGTTGATAGTTGATAGCATTACTCCTTGATGATAACTATTCCTTCTGGGGTGAGAAGGAATCTCAGTGTTGTTTTAATTTGCATTCCTCAAATGGACAATTACATTGAGCATTTTCATATATTTACTTGCCATTTGTATTTCTTCATCTGAGAAGTATATATTCATCTCAGATCCCTATGTTTGCATTGGGTCTTTGGATTTTGGGGGCCTGATTTTTTAAAAAATTCTTTATGTGTTCTCAGTAGAAGGCTTTTGGCAGAGGAACATGTTTCTCTTGGGAGGTACTTGGCTGAAGTGAAGAGACCACTAGAGTCATTCTGTAGCATAAAGGACATTGGAGAACATCCAGTATGCTCTCTTCATTTCCTTTTATCTGACACATTCTGTCCATGAAGTGCATGGTGGTCTTCAACTCACCATGAACCACGCTGGCCTGGAACTCACAGAGACCCTCTTGCTTCAGCCTCCCAAGTGTTAGGATTACAAGCTTGTGCTCCCACCTCAGGCCTTTCTTCATTGAATAGATGAAGGAATGCAAGCCTAGAGCTGGGTCCTGGGTTGGCTGGAAAAAAACAGAATGCACTGTGAGCAAGGCCATCTGTTTGTGACTATGCCCTGCCCTGCACCCTTGATCATCTGCCCTGGGACACACATACTGGTCCTTTTCAGCTCTTCAGCACTTACTGCCTCCTCCATTACCCACAGGACTCTCCTAGAAGGAGCTGATGCCTCCAGGCTCTCATGCCTGCCCCACCCTGCAGTCATTTTACCTTTAGGATAAGCAGTCAGGCTCCCCTGTATGTGCTCAGTGTTCTCATGTCTGGACTTGCAGGGCTGGGAGCTTCAGGCAGTTTCCCCCTCCTTCCAAGCGACTGAGTGTGCTTTCTGAACCACAGGCCCCACCTCCCGCATCTCCTTACAGAGCTGAGAGCTTCCCTCCATGGTGGCAGTCTGTGGACCCTGCCCTGCAGCTCTCCTATGTTATTTTGTGTATGGTTTGTGACAGGGTCTTTCTATGTCATTCAGGCTGTTGCTGAGCCAAGTTTGAAGTGCGGGCTGGTCTAGAACTGAAGGTCTTCCTGCCTCAGCCTCTTGAGTGCTGACACTATATGTGTACTCTGCCAGGCCAAGCACCTCAGGAATCTTATGCATGGCGAGACATGTACGCTGCTCATGTCCTTCCACCTGACTTCGTAGCTGTGCATTCACTTCCTTACCTCTACATCATGACTTTTCTGATGCTTTTTCAGGAAAGCCATCCCCTCCAGCAAAAGTTGTCTCCTGGGCTCAGCACTGCAGGGGAAACAAAATTACCTGAAAAGGCCCATACTTTCTTAATGGCTGGGCCTAATGCACTCCA
Organism: Octodon degus; assembly: GCF_000260255.1. Classification (NCBI taxonomy): domain Eukaryota; kingdom Metazoa; phylum Chordata; class Mammalia; order Rodentia; family Octodontidae; genus Octodon; species Octodon degus. The sequence continues at coordinate 3,484,029 of NW_004524812.1, forward strand.
GGGAAAGTTGCAGCCCACAAAAATACTGTATCCTTAGTGCCTGTGTTCCCACCTCCCATGCCCAGGAATTTGCCCCAAGAAGAGACTTTTGGAATCCTCTCACCGTCCAGTTGCTTAAATTAGTCAGTCTTAAGTCAGTCCAGTCATCTGTGGTGAATGATCGCTGTAAGCATGAAGTGCAAATTGTATTTAAAGGGCATCTTAATGCTGAATGATGATTAGAAGATTTGCAGGCATTTTTGAGGTGTGTTTCAAAATTCTAACTCTAAGCAAATTGGTCAAGCAATGGCCGTGACTCATCCACATGGCTGACACTCACAAAGCATCTACAAACTGCCATACAGGGTTTCAGGGTAAATCCTGAGGGGATCTGACTGACCTTGTCAGATACAAAAGCTACATTTCTTGTTATACAGGTCTTGCTTCATCTTGGTCTTAACCATCAAGCAGAAAAGTATAAAAACAAGGTAAGAAAAGTAAAGCCATATTAATGTGCTGAGCTGTAAAAGGCTCAAGTCAACAACTTCTGACATTGCCAGTCCTGTGGATAACCCACTACTATTACAGGCTACTGGACCATATTGGAATATTTTGCTGAATTCACACACCTACGATATTTAAATGGCAATGGAATACCCATCTCTGACAAAACTAAACAAAAAGGGGAACACAAATGAAGGACCATCTTGTATCTGTATATTCAAAATAGGATAGATATACAGCTACTTTCTCTTAATTCAGTGAATAGAAGGATTTGTACTAGTACTGTTTGTGGACAGGATATCATGTCTGCATCTTGTACAATGAATAACCACTAAGAAGACAACAATATGCAAGGTATTAATTCTTGAAGCTGTGCTTGTAATCAGTTTTGAAACTGTCTCATTGCTATTTGTTTCTCAATAAAATTATTTTAGAAACCCCAAATTCTAACTCTAGTGTATCACAGGCTTGTTGGACTCTGAGCTTTTCTTAAGAAATAAGGCATTTTATTGTGAAACATCAGGGTTTTTTTTTCTCTTAAGAAAAGCTTTGTGAAATAATGTTAAATGGGAAGAGTGGATCAAGAGGATATATTTTATGTAAAGTGGTGGTGGGCGAGGTTCTTAACAGGATTCAGAAAAATTACATGAGTAGGGGTGATAATTTTGGAGAATTCTTTCTTTTCTCCCTCTCTCCCTCTCTCCCTCTCTCTCCTTCTCTCCCTCTCTCTCTCTCCTCACTTCCCCTCCCCCTCTTTCCCCTTTCTCTTTCCTTCAAGATAGCACTTTCCTATGTATTTCCAGCTGGCCTCAGACTTGCCCTGCTGGTCCCTATCTTGAGGTGAACATCTTGTCTCCGCCTCCTTAGTGCTGCCATTATTGGTGTGCCACACCACACCAAGCTTCTGGGAAAATTTCTAACAGAAAGGCTTTGACAGAAAACTGCCATACTATAGTTTCATATACTTTGGAGGCTGTTGAAGGAGGACCACCTGTTTCAAAAAAGAAATGGAGCAAGGAAGGGACAGAGGGAGAGAGAACACTTTTGCATTAGTCAGATGTAAATGCCTGCCCAGAGAATGGTGGTCCATGCCTTAGTGCTAAAGAAAATTCTGGCCCAGCCCCTTTGATGGGTACAATGATCCCCTTGCTCTGTTCCCTGGGAGCACCCAGTGTTTCTTGAATTGACATCACAGGAAGCCTGGAAACCTGGCAGGTGCAGGCACCAAGTGGAGCTGGGTATGCACAGGTTGGGGGTCTATGGAAGCCCAGCACAGACCAATGAAAGAATCATTTGCATGGAACTCATCCATTCCATGCAGGAATGAAGTCCTTGGGGTGTTGAGGACTACCGGGACATCCACCTTCCAAGCACTCCCCTCTCTGCCACAGCAGGCTGTGTTCTTGCCTGGGAAAGTGTGTGGCTGGCATCAAGAGGACTGAGAAAGGGATCTGGGTGGTGGAAATGGGGCTTGGAAGAGTAGAGTTCAAGGAGACTCCTGGAGGCGGTGGCCATTTGCAGAGGATGTGTTTTCTGGTGGTAGTCACAACCCTTGCAAGGCTCACAGTCTTTCATCATTAACTTCTATTGAAACAATTTACACTCTCAAAATATGAACTATGTATTTTATAAATAATGTCCTTCCAGAGTACTTCTTCATGGATCCAGACTTGTGATCAACAATTGCTGGGCAGGAGGGATGAATGGGTGCAGCCCGGGGGCTGTTTGGAGTGGTGAACCTGCTCTCAGGGTACTTGAGTGATGGATGCCTGATACTCTGCAAGGGGTTCTGGTGTTGGAGTGCCCCTAGCACCTGGCTTAGTAGGATTTCTTCTGGAATAAGGCCTAGAGCTGACCTCTATAGGAAAGGATTTGATGGTATTAGCCCTCAGGACATATGCTAAGGTTTCACATGGAATTTTATGTTGCAAAATGGGTAACTGTTCCTTCATTGACCACCGTGGGAGAATCTGAATGTGAACGGGTGAACATGTGCCAGGCCAGTGTCAGGCCTTTCTGGTGATGACAGCAGACGCAGGATGAAATACCAAGACAGGACCACCCTGGATACATTTGCATGAAGGGCCGGGTTGCACAGGTAAGGCAGAAGCACCAAGCACAGAGCTGCCCAAGGCATGATGAGCATGGAGAGTTTGATCCCTTTGTTGCCCACCAGGCTGCAAGAGGAAGTGATGAATGCTGAGGGGTGTGGAAGCGGCAGTTCCCGAACCTGGGTAATGATGCTTATGCAAGAGCACAGCACATTGCTGTCTTCCATATTACAAATAAATATGAGCAAAGACCAGTTTGCAGCAGAGTGTGAAAAGCCAGACAAGGGAAGAGGTTCTCATTTGAGAGAGGAAAGCCTCAGCCCTCTGCTGCCAAGTTGCTTCAAACTCCATCCTTATTTGCAGCATTTTGGATACAGACATCTTGGTGTGCTGATCTTAAAAACGTGTGCTGTGGATTTGATTTTTTTCCCCTGGGATATCATTCAATCTGGAAATGTAACATTTGATTCTCCTGGCTGGCTGGTGTTTTGCCATCCTCATTGGCTCTTGTAGCCCTTCCTTCTTTGTTTAGATTTGTAAATGCAAGAACAAATTTTCCTCCAAATGCAGTTTTGAAAAATTGAATCATATTCTGCATGATATAATTTATATCAATTATCAGATAATCCACACCAAGTAACCAAAACCCCAATGAAGTACACCATGAAAACTTAATGCTCAATGAACAGAGATGCTGTCCACATTCATTCTTTCATTTCTTTTGAATCCCCTATGGCACCTCTCTTCTGAGTAAGGCAAAGTACAACCCAAGAGAGAATGAAGGGGCTGGAATGAGAGGGGAGGATGGTTCCCTTGCACATGGGAAAGGGTCCAGGGGCCCAGCACAAGGGGAGAGGGGAGGCTGTGGGGAAATAAGGAGAGCAAGGTTGTGCCATGTACAAGGTGCTAATAACCCCAGTGAACCTCGACATCACACACCATAGACATGGGCTAAGTTCAATAATATCACTAAGAGACAAGCTGTCTTGCACACCTGTAATCCCAGCACTCTGGGGGCTGAGGCAGGAAGATAACCAGGAGTTTTTGGACAGCCAGGACTACAATGTGAGCGTCTGACCAGCCTGAGCTGCATGGTGAAAATCAGTCTCAAATAGACCAACGAATGAAAAGGGGGATAGGGAACTAGCAGAGAGGGGAAGGAGGTGACTAAGGGGATTAGAAAACATGCAAGCTGCATTATATGGGTGCATCAGCTTCCCCCAATGACTATAATATGAATTTACTGCAAATCTGTAGTAATACAATAAAGTAAGTAACAAAGTTGAATGGGCATCCTTCCTTATTTTCCTGGTGCTGGGGTTCCAATTTAGGTCTCCTTTCAGGTGAGACATGTGTTTTACCAGGGAGCCATGACTGAAACCCAGTAGCCTTTATATTTAAAAGGCCTTTTAGGGGCTGCAGAGATAGTTTGGCAGTCTAAGAGCTTGCCTGGCAAGTGCAAAGATTGGATTCGATCCCCTGTACCCGGTGCCACACCAGCCCCAGAACTCTGGGCGTGCCATGCCTGTCAAGGAAACCTGTCATTGTGGTGCACATCTGTAATCCGAGTGCACTGCAGGCTGAGACAGGAGGATTAGCTGGAAGGTGATTCACTAAGTCAAATGGGATTTCTAGTCTCATGTTGTTGAACAATCTCCATCTTGATCTTTCAGAGCTGTTGCAGCACAGTTTTTACATAGATCTGTGACCCATTCTTTTTTTTTTTTTGGTGGAACCAGCGATTGAACTCAGGCCCTTGCACTTGCCAGACAAGTGCTTATTCTACTGAACCATCTCCCTGGCTCTGTGACCGATTTCGAGTTAAGTTTTGTGTCAGGTCTTCAGGTTCAGTTTTTTCTTAGCATGTCAAGAGTTTCTGGCAGCATTTTGTTATGAAATTATCTTTTGTACCTTACATTGCTATTATGGTTTGTATCTAGTTGTCCCCCCAAAGCCTCATGCAGGCATGGGGCGGGGACTTCTAGAGTTTGTGATTAACTCATGATCCACTGGGATTATGTGTAATCCAAGGCTGGGATCATGGGTTTTAGTACTGCTGGGATTATGAGTGTGCATACTTCTCCCAGCCTGAGGCAGAGAGCCTGAATGTAATATAAGAGAGACAGACTCTGTTGCTATTGTTGTTGTTCCGCTGCAATGAATTGGATGCTCTCTGCCCTGTGACCCTCTGCCTTGGAGCCAGCCAAGTATGGGCTAAAACCTCCAGTAACTGTGAGCTAAACCTTTCCTTCCTTTATTTTTAGTGTTGGGTATTTGTCCCACCAATGAGAGCAGAGTAACTGAGACAGAATTTGGTACTGTAGGAGTGGGGTCATTGCTGTGACTAAACTTGACCATGTGGATTACAAGTTTTGGGGAATGGTTTATGGGGAGGGAAAGGAAAGGTTCAGAGATGTTGCCCACTTGCAACATCTACAGCAGCTTTGGCTGTTCTGTATGGAGATTCTGGTCAGAGCTCAGACCTGCAGACTGTCAGGAAGACTGCCTGTGAAGACCAGGCAGGGGCGTTTCTGCTGGGAAGAAGGACCACATTGGTTGTTGGACTCTGGATGATTTGTGCTATGGCTTGACTCAAAGTCTGTCTGAATTTTGCTCATGCCCAGAGACTTTGCTTCAGACTGAGATTAAGCATAGAGGACTGATTAATCTTTCAAAAGATATTTCAGGGCCAGCCAAATAGCTCAGTGGATTAAAGTGCCTGCAAGCAGGCTCAGGAACTGGGGAGTCTGATCCCTGGGCCTGCTGTGCCTGCCCAACCCCTGGGGTGCCTGGAGAGGGCAATTGAGACTAGGCATGGTGGCTTTTGGGAGCCTGTAAGCAGGCAGATCATTATGAGTCTGATCTAGTAGTGAGACCCTGAACACCTTGTAGACCTTTCCCTAAAAAAATGAAAAGAAAAAGATATTTCAAAGCAGCCAAATATTGGGGCTGTAGCATGGCTGTTATTGGGGGCTTTTAGCCAAATTTATGTTGAGAATTAAGAGCAAAGAACCAAGCAGGAGGATTTAAAATGTTATAAGTTTGGCCAAAAAGGAAATACCAGGAATGCTGTGGATTGCAAAGATAGAGCTGGGAAGGTCTTCGTTGCTGGGAAGGAACCAGATAATCAAAAGAAATGGCCTGAGGGCATCACTGCAGGCAACAGGTCTCCACCCTTTGGAGCCTCAGAATTGCAAGGGAGAGAAACTTTGCCTTGAAAAGAAAGCTGCAGAGTCCTACGTTCCAGAATGGCGGCAGCGGCCACATTAGGTTCTAAAATGGTGCTGGCATGGAGAATTTGTTCCTCAGAATCATTGTCAGAGTGTTCATTAATCCAGGCACTTGACCCCTACAGCGAAGAGAAAATGAAGCCTGGCTACTGCTCCAGCTGGCAGCAGACCTTGGCATCATCTACGTGGCATTGGTTTTAGGTGCATTCAGAATGCAGGAGTTCTGAGGTTAAGACAGCTTCCACCTAGATTTCAGAAGAAGGCCTGGGAGGCCAGGCAGTGTGCCCCTGAGAGGGCAGTGTGTAAAGCAGAGAGTGAGAAGTCTACTCAGTGGAAACCCCAGAAGTTTGGAAAAGCCAGAAATGTGGATCATCTAAGGGAAACTGCAAAGAGGGAGCAAAGCCAGCCCAAGAGAAAAGCCATGGGAGCTACCACCAAGAGTGCCATAGGGGCGGAGCCATGTAAGGCCTTTGGAGCTCACAACTCAGTGTAGACTGCTTCACATGTTCCAGTTGGAACTATGGGATTTAATGTTTACCCTGCTGGATTTTGGACTTATGTTGGTGCAAGTGTTTTGTATTCCCCTGTTGTTTGCAACTTTTTTTTTTTTTTTTTGTGGAACCGGGGATTGAACTCAGGCTCTTGCGCTTGCCAGGCAAGTGCTTATTCCACTGAGCCATCTCCCTGGCCCTAAATATTTTGTGTGTGTGTGTGTGTGTGTGTGTGTGTGTGTGTGTGTTTGCAACTTTTGGAATGGTAATGTTTATCTTGTGCCTTTAAATGTTGAATGTATTTAACTTTTCTTTTGTAGTAGGGCTCATAGCTAAGAGTTTGCCTTGGATTCTGGAAGAGACTTGGGACTTGGACTTTTCAACAATGCTGAAACTACCGGGACTTTGACAACTCTTAGAGATGGACTAATATGTCTTTTGCACAAAGGCATGTGCATGAGACTTTGGGAGTCCAGGGGCAGAATGTTATGGTTTGTGTCTAGTTGTCCCCCCAAAGCCTCATGTAACCATGGAGTGGGGACTTCTAGAGTTTGTGATTAACTCATGATCCACTGGGATTATATGTAGTCCAAGGCCTGGATTATGGTTCTTAGTACTGCTGGGGTTATGGGGTGTGTACTTCCCCCAGCCTGGGGCAGAGAGCCTGAATGTAATATAGGAGAGACAGAGAGACTCTCTCTGTTGCCATTGTTATCGTTCTGCTGCCATGAACTGGATGCTCTCTGCCCTGTGCCACTCTGCTTTGGAGTCAGCCAAGTATGGGCTAAAACCTCCAGTAACTGTGAGCTAAATAAACCTTCCCTTTCTTCATTTTTGGTCTTGGGTATTTATCCCAGCAATGAGAAAAGAGTAACTGAGACAGTTGCCTTTGGTCCTTTATCAAAGATTAGGGACTTTTCTTCATGTGTGTCTATTTCTGAGCTCTCTATTCTGTTGCACTGATCTATTTGTCCCAATGCCACCGTACCTTGATTATCATAGTTTCTTGATAAGTCTTCTAGTAGGGAAGCCTACTTTGGTTCTTCTGGGTATTTTGCTTTCCATCTCCACTTTAGAATCAGTTTTCTGATTATCACAGGTAACTTATGAGATTTTGGTTGCAAGTGAAATATGTAGACCACATGGGGAAGATCTGCCATCTACCGATATTGATACTTCCTGTCCCCTGGAAGAGCTTCATTTATTTAGGTATTTGATTTCTTTTATCAGAGTTTAATGTTTTTCTCATGGTGATAGTTAGGGCATGCTATTTTAGGTTTATGCATAAGAATTTAATTTTTGTGGTAATAAATGATATATGATATTTATCTATGTATATATTTATGGGTTTTTGAGACCGTGTTTTGATGTGGCTAGTCTTGGTCTCACTATGTAGCTCGGGCTGGCCTGGATCCCATGCAGACTTTCCTGCACAAATGTCCTGAGTACTTGAGGGCATGCACTACCACGCCCATCTGAGCTTGTGGTTTGTAAAAGTGGTTCTAGGTACCAAACGGAGGCCTTTCCACATGCTACATAAATACTCTACCACTGAGCTATACCCCAATATGTACATTCATTTTGAAACAGGTTTTACAAAGTTGCCCTGGCTAGTCTTTAGCTCCTAGGCTCAAGCAATCTTCCTGCCTCAAACTCCCAAGTAGCTTAGCACTATAGATATGTGCCACCACATCTGGCTATGATTTGAGGTTTTAATTTCAAACTTCAATGGCACAATGGTGACACATAGGAAAGTACTTCACATTTCTGATTATGTTGAAGGTATTGTGCAGTCTTGGGAATACAGCTTAGTAGTTTAAGTACCATTAATGTGTGGGGTGCCTTCTCTTGAGACACAGTTACCCTGAGTTGTCCAGACTGTTTGGAACTCATGGGCTCAAGTGATGTTTCTGTTGCAGCCTCCTGAGTGGCTGGGGTTTACAGGTGTGGCTTCCAGCATATTTTGTTTTATTTGTTATTGATGTTGACTCCTTGGGATTTTCTTTCTTTCTTTCTTTCTTTCTTTCTTTCTTTCTTTCTTTCTTTCTTTCTTTCTTTCTTTCTTCCGGAGCTGGGGATTGAACTCAGGCCCTTGCGCTTGCCAGGGAAGCGCTTATTCTGCTGAGCCATCTCCCCCGACCTCCTTGGGATTTTCTACATAGACAATCATGCCATCTGCAGAGGAAGACAGTTGTTTCTTCTTGTCATCTTTACCACTTTAATTTTCTTGTCCTATTGCATTAGCTAGGGCTTCCAGTAGAGTTCTTGGAATCTGAGAGTAAATGCTTGTTTGATATTAGGGGGGAAAGCACCTACTTTCTCCTGTTAAACATGATGTTCCCTGAAGCTTTCATAAGGGGATGTCCTCATTATGTTCATGAATTTCTCCTGTAGTTCTGATTTTCTGAAAGTCAAAAACAGGAGTGAGGGCTGGGTGTGGTGCTCATGCTGGTAATCTAGCATTCCAGAGGCCGAGACAGAAGACCTGCCTGGGCAAGTTGGAGATCCTCCTGGGATACAAAGTGAGCTCAAGGTCAGCCTGAGCTACATAGTAAAACTCTGTCTATGAAGTTAAACACACAAGCAATCAACAATAACATGAATGGGTTTTGGATTTTGGCAGATGCTTTTCTTGTTTCTGATGGTCTGATCATGAATTTTTCAATTCAGTGCATTAACATAATGGATTGATTTGAGTTTCAAATGTTGAGGCACCTTTTCAGAGATGCAACTTGGATGTGTTGAATGAAATTCTCTTTTCTTCTTTTTTTTCATTTTATGTATTTGGTACAGAGTCTCACTACGCAACTCAGACTTGTAGTGATCCTCCTGTTTTCAACCACCCCAACACTGGGATTACAGGTGTGTGCCACCATGCTCGGATTTATTGGCTGGCTCAATGTGCCCAGAGGCAGGGTCGACATGGCCTGTGGGACTGGGAATTGATCCCTGGTCCTTGTCGTAACAGGTGCTTAGTCAGCTGAGATATCTTGCTGGCCCTGAAATTTTCTCTTTGTGCTGGGTATTGAACCTAGGGATTTGTGCATGATATGCAAGCATTCTAGGCCTGAGCAATGTCTCCATCTCCTATGAATTTTTTAATTGCTGGACCCAAAAGGCTAATAATTTGTTGAGGATTTTCACATTTGTGTTCATGTGCAAAATTTATCAGTAATTTTCCTTTATTGCTGTGAGTTTCTTTTTTTTTTTCATTATTCCTTTTTATTGATATTTGAAACAAAGGCTTCCATGCCTGACTTGGAATGTTTCTTATTTAGTATCTGAGTAATACTGACTTCATGGAAAAAGTTAGGAAGTTTTTTCTCTGATACAATTTTGTATACCAGATTGCAGAGATTTAGTATCATTTCTTCCTTATAGAGTTCTCTAGTGAAACTATCTATGCCTACTGTTTTCTGCTTTGGAAGGATATTTCTTTTCTCCTTTCTTTCTTTTTTTTCTTTTTTTTTTTTGAGACAGAGTTGCTATGTAGTTCAGGTTGGCCTTGAACTTGCTAAGTAGCCTAGGCTGGCCTGGAACTCCAGCACAATCTTCCTGCCTGTGCCTCCCCAGTGCTCGGATGACAGGCATGTGCCACCATGTTCACCCTTTGGAAGAATATTGATTACTGATTAAATTTTTAAAATTAAAAATCTAGGGGCCGGGAAGATGGCTCAGTAGAATAAGTGCTTCCCTGACAAGCATAAGGGTCTGAGTTCAATTCCTGGTTCCACCAAAAAAAAAAATTAAAAATCTATATATTGCTTATTTCTGACTTTTTTTTAGATTTAACTTAGTGTATGTTAGTACTGCACAATGAAGGTATTTCTTTTGGGAAGTTGTTACTGACAGTTAAAAAATATATAGTCCTCTTTGGATTGCCTGCTGTCTCCTTTTTTTTTTGTATTTTGAGGGAAGGGTCTACAGGGTGTTCAGGGTCTCACTGCAAGATCGGACTGGTAGTGATCTATCTGTTTACAGCCTCCCAAGAACTGGGATTATAGGCATGCACCACCATACCCAGTCTCAATTGCCTTCTCAGCCCACCCCAGGGATGTGGCCTGCATGGCAGGCCTGGGGATTGAACCCTGGGCCCATGCTCCTGCTTGCAGGTACTTTAATCCACTGAGCTATTTGGCCAGCCCTTGGATTGCCTATTTTTTTCTGTATATATGTTAGTAGACTGTGTCTTTCAAGGAACTGGTATATCAGATCTGAGTAATCAAATCTGTGGCTGTTCAGAATATTCCTTTTATGTCCACATGATCAGCAATCATGGTTCATCTATCTCTTCTTTGTTACACGGTGTCACTCTGCAGTTCTGGCTGGCCTTGAATTCACTTTGTAGCCCAGGCTGGTCTCCAACTGAAAAGGATCCTTTTGCCTCAGCCTCTGTAGCACTGGGATTACAGTTGTGCGCTGCCATGCCTGGCTCCTCTTTTTTTTTTTTTTTTTTACTTTTTTTTGGTGCAGGGTCTCACTATGCAGCTGGGACTCATAGTGAGCCTCCTGTTTTCAGCCGCCTTAGTACAGGTGTGTACTACCATGCCAGGACTCCACTGCTGGCTCAGTGAGCCCAAGAGCAGGGCTGGTGCAGTAGGTGGTGCAAAGGATTGAACCCCGGCCTCTGCGCTTACCTAAGCAAGCACTTAGTCCACTGAGCTATCTTGCTTGCTCTTTCATTTTTTTATATAGGAAATTTTTGCCTTTTTGCCTTTTTTTGTACTGTGGTTTGAAATGAAGGCTCTGTTCCATAAGTACTATACCACTGAGAAATGCCCCAGACTCCCTTCGTTTTTGTTTTCAGACAGGGTATCAGTGAGTAGCCCAGGCTGGCCTTGGTCTCTTCATCCTCCTACCTCAACCTCGCAAGTAACTGGGATCATATGCATTCACTGTCATGCAGCACTCACATTTATCATGTGTTTTCTTGGTTGAATTGTGTGGATATTTGCTCTACATTTTGCTCTGTCTTTTCTTCTTCTGTCTTTCAGTTCAACTTGCTTTACTTTCTTTAGCTTCTTAAGGTGAAAGCTTGGAGTATTAACATTAGATTTTTCTTTTTTTTGTATTTAGAAACCACCTTTACTGTTACAACCCACTTTTATTTACAGACTATAGATCTCTTGACAAAGATACATTGTTTCACTTAATCAATGGTAAAAAAAACTTTATTAATCAGAAATTAGGTCCCAGGATTGCTTTTGCTATGCTAGATCTCTTCTGATTCCTCTCTCTTTTTCTTTTTTTTTTGGCAGAACTGGGGATTGAACTCAGGTCCTTTCGCTTGCCAGGCAAGTGCTTATTCCACTGAGCTATCTCCCTGGTCCCTCTTCATTTCTTTCTTTCTTTCTTTTCTTTTTTTTTTTTTTTTGCGGAACCGGGGATTGAACTCAGGCCCTTGCACTTGCCAGGGTAGCACTTATTCTACTGAACCATCTCCCCAACCCTTTCTTCTGATTCCAAGTGAATTTTAGGAATTATTTCTCTACTTCTGTGAAGTATGCTAATGATATTTTGATTGGGATTGCATTAAATCTGTACAATCCATAATATAACAATGATTGTTAATTTTCTTTTTCTTTCTTTCTCTCTCTCTCTCTCTTTTTTTTTTTTTTTTTTGCATAACCGCGGATTGAACTCAGGCCCTTGTGCTTGCCAGGCAAGTGCTTATTCTACTGAGCCATCTCTCCGGCCAACCATTGTTAATTTTCTATTCTTGTTTTAAAATTCTGTAACATGTATTGTTATATGTTGCTTTGCTTTTGTTACTTGTTTTTGTTTTAGCTGTTTGAAATATAGCATAAAGAAAACAAGAATGAACATGCGACTTGTAGTTTTGTTAATTGGCATTTTTCTCTTGAAAGTAATGTGGATACAGCATGTTTCCCTGTCAAATTCAAAGAGTTGCCTTCAGTACTTGACTCAGTGAATTCCACTGTGGGCACTTGTGAGCTGTGTGATCGTGAACAGGTAATTTTATTTCACTGTGTCAGTTGTCTCCCATGTAGAATAGCAATGATGGAAGTTTATGTATATCTCTAAGCGTATTACTCTGTTCAAAACAAACCCTGAGAATATTAGAGCTATAATTATGATCTGGATGCATTGTTTTCACAGGAAAAGCACCACTTTTCTGTCCTAGGGGGGAAAAAAACTTAAGAAGATACAGTGGAAAATTTCAGATATTGTGTGGATAAGAGAATAAGAACTGGAGCACACCTAGTGAAGCTTCAGTGGGAGGATACTGGCTGTGACCTTTCTTGGCAAATGAGGGATCAATATTTCAGGGAAGGAAGATGACAGCTGGACCAGGCAGGTTAGGTTGAAAAAAAAAAAAGAAAAAGAAATGTGGCGGATAGGACTAGGAAAGATGAGAGGAAAATAGATAAAATTTGAGTGAATTGGCTAGAGAAACAAGAATAAATGAAGAACGGAACAGAAGAGGGAACAGAATAAGCAAAGAAGCTGTGTGAAAAGTAAACATTACATGTTCTGGGGACCATCTGAGTCCAGCTCATCTCGATTGGGCACGTGACTGGATTACAACCCCTTAGCAGACTATGAAAACACACTTTGCCCACACCTAGATGTGTCATGGACACATAGCCTGGGGAAATGTGTCTCCTCCTTGGCCCCTTCCTTCTGATGCCCTGTCCCAGCGTTCTGCTTCCCAGGCATCACAAAGCATGGTGCTTAGCTCTAGTGACCTTGCTACCATGCTGTTCTTGCTTTTAAGGCAGCTGACCCTGGACTGAACCTGTGGGTCACAGAAAGCACTGAGTCCTTTTACTGCAAGTGGCAGCCCCTATGTTCTGTTCCAGCACTGGAAAAGCTGACTAATATTCTCTGTGAGGCCGTGGAGTTTCAGAGTCATCATTCTGCAGCTGAAATTTATCGGAGGCAACACTGGAAAGAACCAATACTGGCATTTTCACAGAATGCGTCCCAGCCATAGGATTGTCTCTAAATGGTTATACAAATGGTTGTTGGTGAATGGATCCAGCAGAGCTGTGGTCTGCTCCTTCGTGTTTCCCCAAAAGTCGCATGTTATAACCAAATCCTCAGTGTTCTAGCTGTTGGAGCCTGGAGCTGGGGTAAGTGCATGCCCAGCACTCATGAGGCCATGGATAATGGGTATCAAAATAATGCACAAGGAAATGTGCTGACCATTTCATCATATAAAGACATGTAGAGGACACGGTCCTCAGCAGACATGGAACCTGGGGTGCCTCAATCCTGAGTTTCCCAGCCTCCAAATGAGGGGCAAACACTGTTTTGTTGTTTATAAACTGTTGCACTTAAGGCGTTTTTTTCTAGCAGCCTGAATAGAGTAACGTCAGCAGCAAAAACAAACAATGGCTACTCAATTTGGCTTGTAATAAATATGCAGTCCTGTGGATTCCCTCCTACTCTGTTCTATTACCTCCATGTTCTTTTCCTAATTGCTTCTACTGATTTGCATTCCCACCACAGTGTGTAAGAGTTCACCTTTTGTTTCTTGGGTTTATTTTCCTCTTTTTTTTTTTTTTTTAGAACAAGAGGTTTATTTAGCTCACAGTTTGTGAAAGTGTTAGTCCATAATCAGCTGGTGATATGGTGCAGGGGCAATACTTCAAGGCTGTTGGAGCCAGCAAAAGCAAGAAGAGCAAAAAGATGGAAAAGCAAGCTATTTTCTCCCCTACATTTTTTAAAATTAATTTTACTGAGAAACAAATAGCAATGAGACAGTTTCAAAACGGATTAGTAGGACCAGTTTCAATAATTAATACATTGCATGCTGTTGTCTTCTTAGTGGTTATTCATAGTAGAAGATGCAGACATGATATCTGGTCCAAACATTATTAGTGCAAATCTTTCTTATTGAATTAAGAGAAAGTAGCTGTATATCTATCCTAACAATTTTATATATACAGATACAAAAAGGTCCTTCATTGTTATCCCCTTTTTTGTTCTGTTTTGTCAGAGATGGGTATTCCGTTGCTATTTAAATATTGTAAGTGCATGAATTCAGCAAAATACTCCAATATAGTCCAGTCATTCATTAATAGTACTGGGTCATCTGTAGGACTGGCAATGTCAGAAGTTGTTGATTTGAGCCTTTTACAACTCAGCATATTAATATGGCTTTACTTTTTATACCTTGTTTTTATAATTTTCTGCTGGATGGTTAAGACCAAGATAAAGCAAGACCTATATAACAAGAAATAGAACTTTTTTAAAAATTATAAATATATTTTTATTTGTCCTTTGGATTCATATCACCATGATGATTTTTCTTGTATTTATCATTATGTTGGCTGAAATGTTATTTTCTCCTTGGGTTCATTTTGCCTCTACTTGAAGCACATTCATCACAAATCAGTATCTTTTTTTTCCTCCATAATTTTATTGAGAAGCAAATAGCAATGAGACAGTTTCAAATCAAATTGGTAGGATAGTTTCAATAATTAAACATTGCATACTTTCTTCCTAGTGGTTATTTGCTGTACAAGGTACAGACATTATATCCTATTTACAAACACTATTAGAACAAATCCCTCTATTCATTTATAGAATGTAACTGTATATCTATCCTAACCATTTTGAATACACAGATACAAAATGAACATTCATCTGTATCCCCTTTTCTTTGTTTAGTTTCGTCATTTGAGTACTATAGGTGTGTGAACTCAGCAAAATATTCCAAAATAGTCCAGTAGTCCATAATAGCATTGGGTCTTCTGCTTGACTGGCAATGTCAGAAATTGTTGACCTGAGTCCCCTACAGCTCAACATAACACCATGGCTTTATTTCTTTAACTTTTGTATCTGACAAGGTCAGTCAAATCCCCTCAGGATTTATCCTGAAACCCGGTTTGGCAGTTCATAGATCCTTTGTGAGTGTCAGCCATGTGGATGAGTCACAGCCATTGCTTGGCCAATGTGCTCTCTGTGAAAGCCTGAGAGAATGTTTTCTCTCCATATGACTCTCCTTAGCACACTCTACATCATCAATCATGTTCCTCTGTGGCCCCATAATCTCCTTGATCAGAAAATTGGGACATCACTGAGTTACAGGATGTTACACTACAAGGTCTCCTATGGCCTGAGTCCTCACTGACCTCGAGAGGCTAGGGCCAAAATGTTGGCTGTCCTTGCAGCCCTTCTTTTTCTCTAAGTCTGAAAACTTAAGTTGTTAAACCATTTTCCTCTTTTTGGATCATGCCCATTTTCACTGATGTGAGTGATATCTCATTGTAGTTTTGATTTTTATTTCCTTTAAGGACCTGAGAATAAAAATACCACTTCTTTCTCATCCATTCCTCAGGTAATGGGCATTTTGGTTGTTTCTAAGATTTGGCTAGGACAAATTGTTGTGCTATAAACACAGGTGCACATGTACCACCATGGTATGATGTTTTCAGTTCTTTTAGGAAAATATCCAGAAGCTAAATAGCTAGATTGAATGGGATTCCCAGTTCCAGTTTTTTGAGGAGTTTCTATACTGATTTCCAGTCTATATTTCAGGGCTTGGTGCACCAGACTGGGTGTAGCACTCACACCCACAATCCCAGCAACTCTCATGCATAATCCCAGCAGCACTCACAACCATAATCTCAGCACTGGATCATGACTTAATTACAAACTCTAGAAGTACCCCCCATAACTGCATTAGACTTTGTGGGGAAAACTAGACAAAAACCACAACAAGCTGTTAGCCAGGTCTGCTGTTTTGAAATGGGTTGAATTGTCACATGGTTCCTTCGGGTCCCCCATCGGTTTCTTGTAATGGAATAGCCCTTCAGAAAACCCATGGTCCAGTTCTCTGCCCTGTGACTCCAATTTGTGTGTCCAGGAACAGTAGCCATAGCACCAGCAGAAGCCATGTAGGGGTTCATGTGGCAGTGCTGTGAGAGGAGGGTCATGCTCCTTCCTGTGCAGCATTTCATCAGGGAAGGGATGTCCCTGGGAAGGAAGGGCAGCAGTAACCTGCACCCTAGGGATCCTGCACTCACACTCATTCCCAGGCCCCTCACATGCTGGGAGGTGCTGCGCAAAGGCCCAGGACTGCTTCCAAGCTCCTTTCACTTTGGACCATGGGGCTAGGGTGGAGGCATGAGGACTGGGCTGAGTGGAGTGGACCAGAGTGTAGGAGAATGGGGGAATGGAGGAGGGAGAAGTGGGGGTTCAGAACAGAGGGCAGAGGAGGTGTGAGAGAGTGGGGTGGAGGCCACAGGGGAGGGCTGCGCCCTAGGGGAACAGGTTGTAGATTGGATGACAGGACTCAGAGGCCATTTCACAGCCCAAAGAGGATTTTACCATGTTGTGACAGCCTATTTCTCTGGGCTCAGCAGGACTCTGGCATCCAGCCTAGCAGCTCAGAGAGCACCTTATGCCCAGGCAGCAGGGCGAAGCACAAGCACAATCTCATCCCCACAGTCTCAGTTCACTAGCTAGCGTATGGCCCTGGAGAGCAGAATCATCTTCCTGGAGCAAAGAACTGTCCTGGGCTGCTCACCTCAGGTTGGCTAGAAGCTGAAGGCAGGTGCTGAGCAACACATGGACACAAGGCCTACAGGAACGGACCCTGTATAGCCATTATGACACACCAGGTGGCCCAAAGGACACTGCAGGACACTGCAGTGACAGAAGGATAGCATAGTCTTTGGGGAATTGCTACATTGTATAAGGTACAAATTTGCTTGGATTGCAGTAACTTCAGTTGCCCATAGTCCCTTAAGGCCATTCTGTTTACCTTGGCTTAGAAATACACGATCAATTCTGTAAATGGAACAATCTCTAAATGGCAAGCTGTAGAGAAAGAAACCCAAATGTGCTTCAAGGTCATGGGACCTGAACAGCTATCTCTTCTGAGCTTTGTGTAAAATGAGGAATGAGGAGGAGAGTGAATACAGAGATGAGTGGGAAACCACTCTGGGCTTAGTATTGCTTAGCTCCACTGACTGAGGTCACAGAGTGCTGCAGGTGCACCAGTCCTGAGGAAGGAGAGGTATTCAGCTTCTGAGCTGGGGGGCCTGTGAGGATTTGGTGCTGGCTGGGGAGGGGACAGAAAGGGGCAACAGCCTCTCTCAGCTCCCAGGAGTGACTTCCTGTGGTTCTCCTGGGGCAGCAGGACCTTGGCCCCCAGAAGCTCCCCCAGCATCTTCTTTGCTCCCTAGCCAGGAAGGTGCTGAGCAGACCTGGAACACAGTAGATGTCTATGTGCATGCTTCCTTTCCCCTGAGCAGAAGCAGCCTCTTTGGGACCTTCTCTCCTAGTACAGGGTTGCCATGGACCTCCTCAGTGTGGGACAGACCCAGCCCTATGTGCATACAGTGTCCTCTCACCAGGGCCCTGTCCTGGGCTTTCAGGCACTCACTTCAGTTCAGCAATGACAGCATTGAGGTGCGGATGCCATGGACATGTTTTCAGGGAGAGAGATTTAATGAAAAGTGTTTTAAACTCAGCATGGCTCTTAGAAGACTGATGTCTAAGCCACTAGATGGTGACTTAGGGACATCCTCTCCTGACAAGAGACCACATCATGGTCTTGAACGAATGGAATGTCCACATGAACTTACATTGCTACTTTACAAGGGTCAGAAAAACAAGCATCCTGAGAGCTCACTACTTTCCTGCTAATGTAAGTGGTGAGAACGTATAGGTGGCACAGGCACCAGCACTTGGCCCAGACAAGAGAAAGTCCCATCTCTCCTGTGGTCTCAGAGAAGGGGAAGTTGTCAGTGCTGCGGGGGCGCCTGGATGTCACATTCAAGCTGGATAGCAAGTGGCGCCTCTCTGTTCGCTGCTTCCCTCTGACTCCCCCTATATTTGGCTCTCTGAATCTTGAACCAGGCCTGCAATGAGGGGACAAAAGGCACTGGGTTAGAGCACAGAAGAGTTGCTGTCACCCCGAGAAACACGTCATGTCACTTCACAATAACTGCCCTTTAATTTGCAGAGCAGAAGCCCTGTGCTTATTGCTCCTCTATGCTGTGGGCTGTGAGGGTCGCTCATTGGAAGGCACTGGACTATGTTACCCCTGGCCCTACCTCCAATTCAGGCACCAGAATCAAAGAAAATACTGAGAAAACAACAGCACACCTCCCAGTGCACCTCACTCTCATGAGCACCAGCTCCAAGCCTTGCTCAGG
Organism: Octodon degus; assembly: GCF_000260255.1. Classification (NCBI taxonomy): domain Eukaryota; kingdom Metazoa; phylum Chordata; class Mammalia; order Rodentia; family Octodontidae; genus Octodon; species Octodon degus. The sequence continues at coordinate 3,502,421 of NW_004524812.1, forward strand.
CACAGGCTGACAAGGTTCTCCTGCCCTCCCCAACTCACTGTTCTTGAATGGTCTCTCCCAGGTGTGGGATGCAGGCCTAGGGGACAAGATGCTCCAGTGCCTGATGTTAGCTCCATGGCTTCTGAGCAGGTGAAGGAGCACAGCATCCTGACTGCTGACCCCACCCCAGGCAGCTCACTCCTGCCCCTCCTCACTTGGAGAGCTTCTCCAAGTGTCAGAGCCTTGGCATGATAGCCCTTGATCTGTAGTTAAAAGCTTATGCAAGGTGAAGGTGTCCCAATGTGAAAATTCTGCCCTCAGTTATCACATGGGCCTGTTTGCAGAAGACTCAATTCAAAGATGCGTGAGCTCCACTCATCCTCCACAGTCCGTTCACAACAAAGCGCAGGGGAACCAGGAACTCAGACACTGCTGTAATTTGTGGCCTGTTGTGAAAGACAGAAGTTGACACCTGCTCATCCTTAGTGAATGACACCTGTCCATGTCCTTGCCCACTCATAGCTTTAAGGGCAGGACAGTGGCCATGGTCACCAGTGTTTCTCCTGCAGTCTCCAACCTGCAACACCCGCAGGTCTCTCTGGGCCAGGAATAAAGCCAGTGGACTGCATTCATCAAACCTTCCAGGTCCTGGACCACTCTGTCTCATACCCAAGTCCATGCTGTACCCCATGGACAACACAGCCCAGCCCTGGTTCCCAGAACAAAAGGGGAGGTGCTCTCCAGGAAGAGGGGCCAAGCAGTGAGGAGTAGGTGGAGTTACAGGACTGCTCCTTTGTAAACTCCTGCTGGCCATTGCACTGTAGCAGACTAGGAACTGTGTCAGATATCCCTGTTCCCTGCACAGCCTCTCAGCCTCCCAGTTCTTGAACATTCCCGAGGAAGGTACCCTTTGGAAAGTTCAAACACTGCCGTGTATAATGACACAAGAGGCCTTCTCTTCTGCCTCATGCCTGCTTCCCAATATGAATATAAAGTATCAAGAAGCCCAGAGTAGAAGATGTGGCTTGGAGAGGACTGAAAGATTGCATGGGGGACAACTGCATCTGCACACAGGCATGGGCTGACAGCAGGTCTCCTTCATGAGCCTGCTTTCCTAGCAGTCCTACTACTTTCCTCAGCAGAGGGAAATCACACGAGAGTTTCTGGGGAGCCTAATTCTGAGATTGGACATCCTGACATTTCCCTCCTTCTTTAGTTTACTGTGGCCACTGTTCCCTCAGGGCTCCAGTGAGAGAGGCCCACAGCCAAGGAGGGAAGAAAGCACCTCCCACACCTTGGATCCTCTGTGCCTGTGATGTCTCAGGCAGCCAGAGCAAATCTCCCCACATCTCCCCCATCTTCCAGCTGAGACAGCTTGGGTGGGGCCTGCATGGAACTTGGCCTGAGACGTCGGAATGCCAGAGCTCAGTGGCCTGCTGTGCCGGGCTGCTGTCCTGGTCCCCAGCACCAGATCCTGAGCCATTTTCCCCACTGCCCTCTGGCCTGCCTTCTGCAGCAATGCGAATGATGAGCTCTTGCTGATTTTCTGAGCCAAGCCCTACTCTTCCTGTGCTCACTAGACTCATGCAGGGTTCCACTGACCACATGAGCTACCCTTGTGTTGCGCATCACTGCCTGAAGGACTGGAAAAACTTGAAATGAAGGCAGTTAGATATCTACCCTGAAAGGAAGGTCACACCACCAAATTGTTCCACAAATGGCATCTCCAGGGAATAATATCAGGGAAAAGGAAGTGCACATCTCTCCATGTGACATACATAATATGCTCAAAGAAGAATAAGGTCAGAATTTGGTGGCTATCTTGTGAATAAGTTTGTAACAGCCTAAGTAAATGACAGTACACTGGCTGACCTATCACAATCAGGCCTCACAAACCTAGTGATCATTTAATGGAGTGAAAAAGAAAGAAGAGCAGGAACTTAGTGATGAATCCATAGGACATGTCTTGACTGACATTATTTGCTACCCTTTTCCTCCCTCTTTGCATGGGTTTTTTGAGCCAGGGCCTCATGATGTAGCCTCAGTGATCCTTGGGCCACTGCCTGAAAACGATTGATTATATCCCAGCACACCTACACCTGGTTCTTTGCATCCCTCTTGGATTAACCGAAGTTCCTTCCACACCACTCTTTTCCATTGTCTTTTTCTTGACAGCAGATGCCAAATCCAGATCTTCTATCCTCTATTGTAACCAGATTCTTACTCTTTTGGGCATGTGGTTAGGTGGACACATACAGCATACCAAAAGTTTAAACTGAGGGCTGCTACAGTCTGTAGTGTTTTCCCTAGACCTACACAGCAGAGGAAGCAGACCTCACACTGGGCCTTCGTCTTTATTTATTTATTTTTTGTGGCGGAACCAGGCATTGAACTCAGGTCCTTGCGCTTGCTGGGCAAGCGCTTATTCTACTGAGCTATCTCCCAGGCCCCCAATTTTTTCTTCTTGTTCTTTTTTTTTTGGGGGGGGACTTCAAGGTGTCTTCCCTCCTCACTATCACCTAAAGAAGAGATGCATTAATCTCTCATTTATTATATTCTTTGAGTTATTTCCTCTGTCATCCCAACACTGCCAAATGTATTTGTTCTCTTAAGTGCTTTATATGGATTTCAGTTGGTGAGGATCAGCCTGATCTTCCCTAGATCAGTTTGACTTCTTCTGCAGTCAGACTGTGCCCCAATAGGACTGCATGCAGAGGTGCCCTGTAAAACATAGCCTCCCTAAAAGAAAGAGAAATTTGAACTCCACATATTGAAGACATACTCACACATTACACATTTATGTAACTACACATTCCCATCTTGAATACATAGGTTTTTTTTTTTTGTTGTTGTAGCTGTTTTGGTGGCTGGCTCAGCCCACTCTGGGGGCAGGGCCATAGTTTTTGGATTGCCCACGCAAAGCAGAGCATGTCAGCCAAGGCAAAGGACAGGATAGCAAATGTACACTCACCTCAACTTATCTAGCACAAGGTTTCTACATCCAGAAGTGTGCTTTACAGTGAGTGCCGTAGTATGTTTTTTCAGATGTACTGACCAATACTTAGTTTCAGCCACATACAGTCCTCTTGCAAGATCCTTCTTGCAGAGAAAAAAGTCAATGCTCAGGATTGTCATTATAGTGAAAGGACAGGTAGTAAGTATATCCTGGCCTTATCAATTGCCCCTGCCTACTGCAGTGTAGCCAAAGTACTTGAGTAAAGGCATATAATGGTGCTGTTCCAGGCCTGGGGTGAAGGAGCATGCAGTGTGGGAAGATACATAGCACTGTACAGATCTGCTGGGCACTTCAAAGGTGGGTCCCATGGGAAATTGTATGTTTCCGTGCATCTGCCCACAACTGTAAAGCAAACAATGTGTGGCTAACAGCCCATTTGCTGATCGTTTCTCCATCCTAGGAAGTGATAATATGAACCTTTAACCCCAAATATCACCTCTCAGTTACCAGGAGGAAGGCTAGTGTTGGTCAGGGGCAGTGCAGCGTAGGGCAGAGGCTGGACAGAGGAAGTGGCAGGGGCATGGCATGGGCTGACAGTTGATGGCTGGGGCAGGGTAGAGGCAAGGGCAGGGCAGAGGTAGGGGCACGGCTGGGGCAGGGCAGGGGCAGGGCAAAGGTAAGGGCACGGGCAGGAGCAGGTGCAGGTGTGGCAGCAGAGCAGGGCAGGCGCAGGGACAGGACGGGGCAGGGGTAGTGGCAGCGGCAGAGAGAGGCCTCTCTTCAGGGTTGGAGAGGAGGGCAGGGTGTAGCCTGGAAAGCAGCCTGACCACCTGAGGCCAGGTGTGCCTGCAGGGAGCCCCTGACCTTATCAGCAAGTTGGGAGAGTGAGTTTCCCGTAAAACCCTTTCTAGTACCCGCAGCTGCAACTCTGTGAAGCTCTACTGGATTTGAGGTCGTCCACCCATGGGGGCTGCAACCTGACACCTTGACCGAAGGCTGGCGCAGGTAGCAACTGCTGCATCTTGGGCTCTGGCTCCCTGTCATCAATTTCCCCTTCCTGTCACCTCCCACCACATCTGGGCTCTCCTGCCTGTGCTGCTGCAGGTAGCCCTCCCGCCGCTCTCGAAATAAGGGTCCTTGCTCAAAGTGTCCACTTTCTGCCCATTGACCACCCAGCCCAGGCTGAGCACGACTCTCCCTGTTGAGGGGCAATGACCTAGAGAAATTTGGCTCCTAGCTGAGGTCTGCCTGAGCCTGGCCAGGAACGCTCCAGAACCCTGAGGTGTTAAGACTTCTGTGGGAGGGGCCGAGCTGCTCCTCGTCTTCCTATTGGTCACCGGAGTTAAGGGTGGGTGGATCGCTCACTGTGATCATCGGAGGGGGCACGGCCTACTCCACCACCTGAGGGGCCCAGGCTTCCATGGTGCACTGAGGCCAGTCACCCCAGCAGGGCCTCAGGCAGAAGAAACGCCCGAATACAGACCCTGGGCAGGACAGGGCCCAAGTTTTCCCTTACCAAGCCCACGGCCCCTGAATCCCAGAGATAAAGTTGCAATGGCCTGGGGAGGCCTGCGAGATGAGTGGGAAGTCAGGGAGGAGAAGAACACACACTGACAGGGCATCTGTTGTGGGAAGGCTTGGACACTGTCCCCCATACCCTCCAGGCTGCACTGTCTGCACAGTGCAAGGGCTCTGAGGGCGGCTGGCCTGACCCTGAGGACCTGCTCGCTTCTGCTTCCTGCAGCGAGGCTGAAACCAGATACTTCCCAGGTGCCTGAAGGTACCCAGTATCTGTGGCTCTCTGGAGACTGAGAGGCACCGTGCCCTGATGGCCTTGAACCTTTTGAGGAAGTCTCCCTACTTCACATTTGTGCCAGACTCCAGTGACTACATGGAAAGCCTTGCCCACTGCTCATCCCATCCAGGAGCCCTCACTGCCCTTGCAACCCTCCCTGTTGCTATGGTAGGAACCATCCAGAAGTTGGTTCTCAGCCAGTACTTAAGATCCCTTGCAGGTGGGGAAGACGTGACCACGGTAGCACAGCTCTACTGAGTTCACTAAGTCGCTGGCCTTCCACACAGTTTGCAGGCAGGTTGGGGATGGTCACTGACTCTCAGAAGTGTGTCTGTGTCTCTGTGTCACGGGTGACTTGCAAATATTTTCTCCCACTCTGGTTTTCTTTTCAGTCTCTTGACTGGATCTGGTGACCTACAGAGATGTTTACATTTCACATGGTCCATCTTATTCATTTGTATCTCTTGATTTCATGGCTGCTTTTGTAAATAAGATTCTGTGGCCTCTGGGTCAATAGAATGAGACAGTGTCATGCTATAGGCTTCCTGTATTTAAAATTTGTACTACATGTTCTTTGTGGATATTTGTACTCTTCTGTGTTTTTCAAAACAATGCATTAAAAATAGCACTGAACTGTTAATGCCACCTTAGATTTGGTGAGCAGTTCAAAAGTTTACCCTCAATAAAGTGTAGTTTAGAGTCACAAGGTCATGGCCCTTATCATAGCAGTTGAATGTGCATTGAAATACTTTTCTATTTTGTTTAAATTACTACAGACAAATAAGAAATTGTATGACATGGAAGGTCATGATGATTCATTTATTTATAGTTGATATCAGAGTTCTATTGCTTATGTTTTTTATACAGAATTCTCAGCTGCATTATACATTGTGAAATTTTGATTCAAAATTCACCTGTGTATTATGCTTAGTAGTAAGATTTAAAATGAGACTATTTTCTTTAAAACATCACCCTAGGAAATTTTGCAAGTGTACATTAATAGTTTATTGTATATAATATATGCACTTTTTGTGTACCTCCCAATTTTCACAGGAAGAATACTACTTTAATTAAATTCAATTTTTTCTCTTTTTTCTTTTGAAAGGAATAAACTGTTGGGATACATTGTTATAACTTTTTATTATTTTCTGGGTGCACAAGAACATTTACACCTGTAGTCTCACTTCATTGTATCTGACTTCTTTTCTTTTTTTTTTTTTCAAAAACCAAACTAACAAAACCCCCACAGTTTATCTTTTAGTTTTTCCAAAATTGACAATATCAAGTCCTACTGCTAAGGAGAGAAAACACATAAACAAACAAATATAAAATCTGTGAGCCCTCCCCCTTCTCTGAAGTTATGGAACATGGAAGGAAGTGCAGGCGGGCAGGTGAGTGCAGAGAACCTGGAGGGAAGAAGGCAAGAAAAATTCCCAGCACCTAAAAAGCCATTCATCAGAAACTGATAAATACAAGGCAATGGCAGCACAGGTGAAAAGAAGGAGTAGTAGTGAGAGGCTGTGCTGTGGAACAGGCCTCCCTCCCTCCCTCCCTCCCTCCCTCCCTCCCTCCTTGTATCTGATTTCAAAAATTCAAGCACCATTGAAAACCAACCAAACAAGCGAAATTTTCCACAGGGAGTCTTTTTTGCTTGGAAATGTGGCAAAATATATGTGTGGTGCTTTGCAGAGTGACTGCAAATCCAAAACCCGGCGTAGAATGCATCCGTAATATTTCCTTCATCCAGAACCCTGCACGGAAGCACTTGTGCGGAAGGGGCTCATGGAGTCCTTTGTGGTGCTGAAACCTGCGTGATGTGTTCTCCCTGTGGCTTGTGCATGCTCTACCTCTTTCTCCTGTATTGCCCGAATTAGGGGCTGCTTTTGGCAGTAATGGTAACTTGGAGCCACGGCCAAGAGAATGAAGTGCTCTCTTGCTTTGGGATTCCTATACCTAAAATGTGTTCAGTATACTTTATCATATATTTCACATTCATTTTTATTATAAGGATAATACACTGAAAGTACTCTGCACCGTTTACACACTCTAGTAAAGTATTCCCCTTTTGATATTTTAATAATTTTTGTTTTTCACGGTACCTGATTTTAGTACGCACTGACTATATTCATTTTACAGATTTAGTTCCTCTACATAACACATCTCAGTTGGTTTGGTCTCTTCTGTTCCCCTCATCTTTCAAAACCATTTTGTGTCAGCATCAAATTCACTGATTTCATAGATCTTTGTAATGGTAATTATAATCACACACACTAGACTAACAAGCAAAAACCATTTAAAACAGCTATATTAAACTAAGTGCGCTATTGGGTGCAATGATGGTGCTGGATTACAATAACTTTTTTGTCTTTTTCTCTGTTCTCTCTTCTCTCTTGCACTTCACTCATATTTTAAGTTGTCTTCGTGAACCTGTGTGATATTTAAGCTTGTGTGCCTCAGTGAGGTCATGTAACATTATCCTCTGAGGCTCATCCTTTTCCTTACTGATGACTCTTTTTCCTTCTTTGTGGTAGAGGAGTGCCCCATGGTAGATATACCTCTTTTGTTTCTGCACTCATATTTGACAGTCATGTAGGATCTTTTCAGATCTATTATGAATTCAGCTGCCTTAAAGAGGAACAGGTGTATAACATTCTGCTATGATGTGTTTAACTTTCAGGGAAGATACATACAAAGGAAATAAAGGGATCAAACCAAATTGCTCCTTTTAGTTTTTCCTTGAAGCTCCATACAGTGACTGTAACAGATTGAAATCTTACTAATAAAGAAGAAGAGTTCCTTTCCCCCACCGTCTTTCCTATCTTTCGCACTGGTTGACTTTTCATAATCACCGTTGTGTCAAGAGTGAGAAGAAATCTCAGTGTTGTTTTAATTTGCATTTTGCAAATGGCCAGGAATATTGAACATTACTTTTTACATTTATTGGCCATTTGTGCTATATAGCGTGAGAAGTGTTTATTCCTTTCAAGTGGCCATTCTTGGATTGGGTTTTAAATTCCAAAGGTCTAATGTTTTTAACTCTGTAAGTATTTTAGGTATTTTTTGAGTGTCTGGGCAGTAATAGGTAAAATGTTTTTTTAATTCTGTAGGTTATCTCTTCACTATTTTCTTTGTTTCCTTTGCTGTCCTGAAGCTTCTTCTTCTTCTTCTTTTTTTTTTTTTTTTGAATTTAGTACAGGGTCTCACTATGCAGCTCACACTCATAGTGATTCTCCTATTTTCAGCCTCCCCAGCGCTAGGATTACAGGTGTCTTCGACCATGCCCAGACTCGGTGGCTGGCTCTGCGTGCCCAGGGGCAGGGCTGGAATGACATGTGGTGCCTTGATCAAACCCCAGTCCCTGTGCTTGCCTAAGCAGGTGCTTAGTCTGCTGAGCTATGTTACTAACCCTGGAGCTTTTTAATTTGATGTGTTGCTCCTTGTCAGTTCTTCATATGATCTCATTCTTTTCTGTTTTATTAGTACATGTTTGTATTTCAGGCAGTTTATAGTCACCTTGGGGAGTGATTTCATGTACACAGAGTGTCCTAGGCCTTAAGAGGATTGTGCAGAAGCAAAGCTGTGGCTGTGCACAAGCAGCTTCATGGCTGAAAGGGCCTGGCCTGATGCAGTAGGGACTGAAGGCACAGAGCCAGAACAAGCCAGCTACAGCGAGGTAGCCTGTTGCTTAGCACTGGATTGGGGCACTTCTGCAGTGGAAGGAATCCTTGGCAGGAGAGTCAGCCCAGGCAGCAGTTTCCACAGAGTCACAGACAACCCTGCTTTAGCAGAGAGCCCCGGGGATCAGCACTGTGAGGCCTCTAGCGACTGGGAGAAGTGGGAATTTTCCATGGTGACCACATAAGACTTTTCTGGGAGCCAGGGCTTGGAGCTGGCGCTGGCCTGTGTTACCTGCTGCCTGAGGCTGTGCACCTGCATCTTTAAGCCTCCCAAAGGATGAGAAAGATGTGACCACCTCACTGTGGTAGATCCTGTGTTTTCAGAGCAAAGACAGAAAATAATGTATTGCAAATTATCCAATGTTCTTCAAATAGTCTTCAGATAACATGGGGATCACTGGCTTTGTGACCTTTGAAATGAGCACATCCCACAGGACATAGTTAAGGTACAAGCACAAGTACAAATATAGCAGCTGAACTTGTGTCTCTTCTTTCTTTTTTCTCTTTCTTTCTTTCTTTCTTTCTTTCTTTCTTTCTTTCTTTCTTTCTTTCTTCCTTTCCTTTCCTTTCCTTTCCTTTCCTTTCCTTTCCTTTCCTTTCCTTTCCTTCTGACATAATCCTGCCATGTAGTTGAGGCTGAACTTGTCTAACTACATAAACCAGGCTGGCCTTGAACTCATAGCAGTCCTCCTGCTTCAGCCTCTTGAGTACTGCAATTGCATTCCTGAGTGACCAGGACTGGGATAATATGGCTTGTGTTCTTTTTGATACTAAGATATTGTTCTAAAGCCTCACGCCTTTATAAAGCTGGTTTTGGGGAGGTGACGGATCATGGATGGGGCAATGTCACCCAGTAGTCCAAGGCTGTGCTCCTAGGTACATGTGCTGAGGGAAGAGGAAGCCTTGTCTGAGGAGCTGGGCCGCTTGGGCATGACTGGGTGCTGTCTCTTCCCAGCTCCTCTCTTCACCAAGGTCTCTTTTCCTCTTGCCAGGCCATGAGCTCCTCCTTCTCTGCCCAGACACCTTGCTTTGGCTCTAGCTGACTATGGGCTGAAACCTCTGCAAACTGTGAGCCACAGTACTCCTCTCCTTTATCTTGAGGGTATTGTCTGTGACTAGAAAGTAACTCACTTTGTTTTAGCAAATCATAATGATTATATCGGAAATGTTCAAGCAATCCACAACTTCTGGAATAGAAGGAGACTCTATTGTGGCATTTATGAGGAGCAAATGTTGGGTGATACTGGAGAACCGTTACGTGGCCATCGGTGCACACTCAGCTATAAAGAAGATAGTGGGAATGGATGCAGGCAGGCAATGTGATAAGACTGAAGCACAATACATAGATTGAACAAATAGAAATGACACACACCGTCCAATTCTGAAGCAGGTTAGAAGGGTAACTCTGTCACTGCCCCCTTTGGGCACAAGACCTGCACACTGGTTTCAGACCCACTCATGCCACTTGCAAGCCTTCTGCCCTTTTATTATTACTATTACTACTATTATTATTATGATGATGATAATTTTGGCTTTCTGAGATAGTACCTCACTGTGTAGTTCAGGTTGGCGTTCAAGTCAGTATTTAGCCCAGGGGGCACATTTGGTTACCTGAGGGGAAGTACAGACCCCATTCTGCGCATGCCCATTATCAAGAAATTTCTTCCGGATGGCGTCTCCTTTTCTGGCCACGCCCCCTCATTTTCCTATCCTGTAATCTCTTATGTAGCAGTGGCGGCAAGCAGACAGCCAATAGCAGCTGTCAGGGGAGTCTGGTGATCTTGATCCTGTCCAATGGGCTGTAGGATCTCTATATCCCCTTGCAACGCCACGCCCCGCTTTTCCTGAGAGGCACTGCGTGTGCACTAGGCTTTGCTGAGGGGCGTGCCTTGTGGCCTTTGGTGTCTTCCTGCTATGGAAAAGGAGCACCACAGCTCTGAGCGCCGCTTCTTTAACCTAGCTTATTGGATGCAGCAAGCCATGGCCTGGTTTGCACCTGGTGTCCCTGCAACAGCTAAGGGCGAGAACCTCAGTGAAGAAGCTACCGGCGTCGTGGGGAAAGACCCCACTGAGAACGTCTTGGAAGATGAAACTCTCAGTGTTGGCTTTAACCTGACCCAAGAGGACCACCCAAGCCAGAGAGGTGACACTGATCGCCACAGGGCTCAAGGTGATCAGGAGAAGGAGCAGCTGTTCGCTGTCCAGAAGGATCCTGCAGATGCCAGCAGTCGACGGGGCTGCCGGACCAGGCGCTCAAGAAATGGCCTCAATCAGTGGCAGGTGGCGGAATTGGAAACTGTTTTCCAATACACTCAGTACCCAGATGTGTTCACAAGGTGAGCTGTTTTCTGGGGGCTTTAGTGGGGCGCGGGCGCATTTGCAGGTGTCTTTTTCTCCCTCCTGTTGTCCTCTTTCCTATCTTCACTAGACAGCACTCAGGATCTTCACCTCCCTGCATTTGCGCTGGGTGGGATGGCTCCGTGTGTGGACCATGGTCAGGATGTTCCTGTGGTATTGTGGGGAATCCAGTCTGGAAACGGTTTGGTGTCTGCTATTTTGGTCTGTTTGTATTCTGTGGTATGACACGCACCCACTGAATTTTACTGCCAGAATTTGAAGGCAGATGTCAGCGGTATTACATAGTTTCTTTCTTTTTTTTTCTTTTTTCTTTTTCTCTTTCTTTCTTTCTTTCTTTCTTTCTTTCTTTCTTTCTTTCTTTCTTTCTTTCTTTCTTTCTTTTGTATTTAGGACAGGGTCTCTAGGGTCTCACTGATTAGATCGGACTCCTGTTTACAGACTCCCAAGTATGGGATTACTGGCGCGCGCCACCACGCCCAGTCTCTATCGCTGTCTCTGTGTGCCCCGGGGGCGGGGCCGGCAAGGCAAGACATGCTGGGGATCGAACTCAAACTCTGGCTGCTGCATCTGCCTAAGCAGGCGCTTTAATCCGCTGAGCGATTTGGACTGCCCCATAGTTTCATGTAAATGCAGAGCTGTGCGCAGTGCTGGCTATGTTCTCCGGGCTATCCATCAGATCTCCAGAGCGCGTGTCATCTTAGAAAATCAGGCCACACATGAAAGACCGCCCATTTCCCTGAAGGCCCCAGTTCTCACCACACAGGATTCTCTGTTTATACTCTGAGAGGGAAGTGTATGGGAAGCAGATCTAGGTGGCATCTTAGCCGGTTAGTGTTGTTGTGCCTGGCTTAGGGGCTTCAGGCATCCTCCCAGTGTATTCAGGCTTCAGCAGGTGTCAGATGTTCCTAACTTTTTAAGGCCCATTGATTTTCCCTTGCACAGAGAACCCTTGTGGCTCTGTCATCTGTGAAGAGGTTGCTTTCGGGCATAGTGCTGCTGTGAACATGCCTGACACATAGCGGGGAACATGCAGGGTTTCAGGGCCCAGGGGGCCTCCTAAGAAATGGCATCATTGGAGCGCCGAATTCAGTGTTAATGCTTGGAGATCAAGCCCACTGTTTGCAAGAGACGAGAGGACACTGCCATTGCTCCTCAGAGTGACTGAGGGTTCCAGATTCTGCCTGTGCTCCGCAGCCTTCTTATTTCCCAGATTGTGACAGTGGTTCAGACATGGGTGTGCTTGATATCCGTGTGGTCTGGATGTACATTAGTGGGTGGTCATTTGCAGTGTTTTTCCTCCACTTTTCTGGTTATGTCTATGCTTTCGATAGAAAAATGTCTCACTGAGTCCTTTCTGGTGCCTAAAGCTGGCTGGTGAATTTCCTTACTGACCTCGGAGAAGTGTTTCTGTGTCTCTGTATGGGAGGTACTTGGCCAACGTTATCCCCCATTCTCTGGATTTCATTTCACTGTCTTGTCTGGGTCTGTTGACTGGCAGAGGTGTTTACATTTCACAAATTCCATTTTATTTTCTTGTATTTTTAAAAACACTTTATGTTTTTATTTTTTTTCACATTCCAAAGATTTATCATCAAATACAAACTAAAATCAAAATGGATCAAAGAACTGGCTATTAAAACAAAAGCAATTAATTTGTTGGAATATACAATAGGTTAAAAATTTGTGAAATATGTATAGTTAAGAGACTTTTAAAATAACAAAATCATAATTACATAAATAACAATGATCAATAAATGAGGCTGTGTCAATTTATTCTGTACAATAAATAGACAGTAGAGTGAAAAAAAAATCAGCTATTCCTCTAAGGCTGACTATTACTTCAAATATACAAAGAACTAAAAAAAATTAGACCTCTCTAAATTGAAAGTTCCAGTCAAAAGCATGAGCGACTGAAATGAATAGACACCATTAGTGAAAGGAAAGATGTGTGGTAAAAACATTAATTGTCTTCAGTATCTTTATCCATAAGCAAACACAAATGAAATCAATACTAAAATTCTAAAATTTCATCTTACACTAAAAGGAACAGCTATCTTTAAACAATGGCTGTGACTCATCCACATGACTGACACTGACAGAGAATCTACAAACTGCGGTGTAGGGTTTCAGGATAAATCCTGAAGGGAGTTGACTGACCTTATCAGATACAAAAGTTACATTTCTTGTCGTATAGGTCTTGCTTTATCTTGGTTTTATCTTGTAAAAAGCTCAAGTCAACAACTTCTGACATTGCCAGTCTTTTGGAAAACTCACTACTATTATGGACTACTGGATTATATTGGAATATTTTGCTGAATTCACGCACCTACAATATTTAAATGACAATGGAATACCCTTCTCTGACAAAACTAACCAAAAAAGGGGGATACAACTGAAGGACCATTTTGTACCTGTACATTCAAAATAGTTAGGATAGATATACAGCTGCATTCTCTTAATTCAATGAATAGAGAGATTTATTCTAATAGTGTTTGTGAACAAGATATCATGTCTGCATCTTGTACAATGAAGAACCACTAAGACAATAATATGCAACATATTAATTATTGAAATTGTGCTAGTAATCGGTTTTGAAACTGTCTCATTGCTATTTGTTTCTCAACAAAATAATTTTAAAAAAGTAAATAAAAGACACTTAAAAATCAAATAATATCAAATGCTAGTGAGGCAACAGGGGAAAAGGAAACTTCTATATTGTAGTTGGAAATATAAATTAACTATTGTAAAAATCAATTAAAGATTCATCAAAAAATTAAATATCCCATTTCACTCAGCAGTCTCCCTTTGTAGGTATATTCCCATAGGAGTTAAAGACATCCCACAAATTCAGAAAAGCTGTGCTTGAATTTTTGTTGAATTGTAGATATTGTTTAATTTCTTGTTTAATTTCATCTGTAACCCATTGGTTGCTGAGGAAGGTGTTGTTTAATTTTCATGTGTTTATGGGGTTTTTGTGGTTTCTTTGTCATTTAGTTCCAGTTTCATTGCACTGTGGTCAGATAAAATGCATGGGATAATTTCTGTTTTCTTGCATATACTTAAGCATGACCTATGGACTAGTATGTGGTCTATTTTAGAAAATGACCCATGTGCAGCTGAGAAAAATGTGTATTCAGCTGTGGTTGGGTGGAACACTCTGTATATGTCCACTAAGTCCATTTCTTCCAAGCTCTGGTTCAGTTCTGCTACTTTGCTAATTTTTTGTCTGGTTGACCTATCTTTTTGGGATAAGGGGGTGTTAAGGTCTCCTGTTAAGATTGTGGTATTGAATATTAGATTTTTCATGTCCATTAAAATTTGTCTTATAAGTTGGGTGCTCCCGTGTTTGGTGCATACATATTTATGAACGTTACCTCTTCCTCTTGAATTTTTCCCCTAACTAGAATGTAGTATCATTCTTTATTTAGTTTGATCATTTTTGGTTTGAAGTTAAAATTGCCTGCGACCAGGCTTGCTACACCTGCTTTTTTCTGAGATGCTGAGGCATGTAGTATTGTTTTCCATCCTTTGACTTTCAGTCTATGAATTTCTTCATGAGTCAAGTGTGTTTCTTGTATAAAGCATAGTGTTGGATTTTGCTTCCTAATTCACTGTGCCATTCTATTTCTTTTAATTGGTGGATTGAGTCCATTTACATTGATGGTTATAATTGAGATGTATTGATTTATGATTGACATGTTATTTATGTGCTGTTGTATTCCCCTTTTTCTCTTGTGTGCAATTGTTTGCCCTATTTTGTAGGTTCTTTCTGTTCTCATTCATGGAGTTGTGGTCATTTTGGTCCTTCTCTAGAATATCTTTTAGAAACCCCTGGCCTGGTGTGTTAAACTTTTATGTTGACTTATAATCATATAATTATTTAAAATTTAATTAATATAGATTTATAGCTAATACAAGTATAATTACAATATATCTAATTATATATGTATAACCAACTTAGTAAAAGGCTTATGGTATTTAAAATCATCATTTTATTGATCATTTACTATATACCAAGCACTACAATAAGCATTTATTTTTATTTTCTTTACTTTTTTTTGTATTTTAGGGAAGGGTCTACAGGGTGTTAAGGGTCTTACTATCTGATCAGACTCGTAGTGATCTGCTTGTTTACAGCCTCCCAAGAGCTGGGATTACAGGTGCGCACCACCATGCCCAGTCTCAATTGCCATCTCAGCACGCCCCGCAGGCGGGGTCGGCATGGACCGCCAGAAACTGAATCCATCCTGGACGCTACGCTTTGCCTAAACAGGTGCTTTAGTCCTTTGAGCTATCAGGCCGGCCCTAATTTTTGTTTTTCATACTACGTGTTTTTAGTATGCACTGACTATATTCACTGTAAGGATTTGGTTCCTCTACATAACACATCTCAGTTGGTTTGGTCTCTTCTGTTCCTCTCATCTTTCAAAAAAACTTCATGTCACCATCAGATTCACTTATTTTACAGCTCTTTATAATGGTAATTATAATTGTTCACACTAGACTAACAAGAAAAATATCTTTTAAAACAACTATAGTAAACTAAGTGTGCTACTGGTTACTTCGGTGGTGCTGCATTACAGTAACTTCTTTGTCTCTTTCGTTTTCCTATGCTGTCTCTCTTGCACTTCACTCATATTTTGAGATTTTTGTCTTAGTGAACCCGTGTGATATTTAAGCTCGCGTGCCTCAGTGAGGTCACATAATGTTATCCTTTAAGGCTCATCCTTTTCCTTACGGATGACTCCATTTTTTCTTCCTTGTGGTAGAGGAGTGCTCCATGGGTAGAAATATCTGATTTGTTCCTGCACTCATCTATGATGGTCACATAGACTCTTCCCAGATTTATCTATTATGAATTCTGTGGCCTTAAAGAGGAATAGGAGGGCTGGCCAAATAGCTCATTGGATTAAAGCACGTGCAAGTAGGCTCAGGGGCCGGGGTTTGATTCCCAGGCCTGCCATAAGGCCCCGCCCCCCGGGGGTGCGCGGAGATGGCAATTGACACTGGGCCTGGTGGCTCATGCCTGTAATCCCTGTTCTTGCCAGGCTGTAAACAGGCAAATCACTACGAGTCCAATCTAGTACTGTAGACCCTAAACACCCTGTAGACCTTCCGTAAAATACAAAAAAAAAAAGAAGAAGTATAGGTGTATAACATTCTGCTATGATGTGTTTAACTTTTTGGGAAGATACATGCAAAGGAAATAGAGAGATCAAACTGAATTTCTAGTTTTAGTTTTTCCTAGAAGTTCCATACTGATTTCCACAGTGACTGTAACAGATTGAAGTCTTATTAATAAACAAGAAGGGATCCTTTCCCCCACTGTCTTTCCTATCTTTGGCATTGATTGACTTTTCATGATCACCATTGTATCAAGAGTGAGAAGTAGGGGCTGGGGAGATGGCGCAGTGGAATAAGCGCTTCCCTGGCAAGCGCAAGGGCCTGAGTTCAATCCCCAGTTCTGCCAAAAAAAAAAAGAGTGAGAAGGAATCTCAATGTTGTTTTAATTTGCATTTCGCAAATGGCTGGGGATGTTTCTTCTTGCATTTATCGACCATTTGTGCTATATCATGTGAGAAGTGTCTATTCCTTTCAAATGGCCATTCTTGGATTTCGGTTTTATTTTATTTTATTTTTTGATTGGGTTTTAAATTCCAACTGTCTAATTATTTCATATGTTTAAATATTTTAGGTATTTTTTTGGTGTCTGACCGGCAGTAGATAAAATGTTTTTCCAATTCTGTAGTTTATCTCTTCCCTGTTTTCTTTGTTTCCTTTGCTGTGCTAAAGCTTTTTATTTTGATGTGATCCCCTTTGTCGGTTCTTGTTATGGTTTTGTTTTATTAGCACATGATTGTAATGCATGCAGTTTACAGTCATCTTGGGGAGTGGTAACATGTACATGTTATGGCTTCTTTTTTCTCTTTTCTTAAGAGTTCCTTTCGCTCTCTTTCTGCCTCTTGTTCCTCCTCTGTTTCCCAATCAGTTATGTTATACCTCCTGATATGATTCGTCTGAGCCCATGGTACTGCTTATAGTATTTACATTGGTTGGGGTCATTATGTTCCTGTTCATGACATCTTTATTTCTCTCATTTTTCCTTCTCCTTTCTCACTATCACTTGTGCTGTTCAATATAGTATTTGAAACATTAAGCATTCAGGCAAGAGGAAGAAATGAAGGAGATAGGAAAGGCAGAACTTAGATTACCCATATTTGCAGATGACATGGAAAACCCAAAGAACTCCACCTAAAAATCTTAGAATCAAAAACCAATTTCAGTCAAGTAGCAGGATACAAGTTCAACACAGACACACAACTAGCATTCGTGTTTACCAATAAAGAATGGAACGAAAAGGAAATTATGAAAATAATACCATTCATTGGCTTAATAATGAAATAATTAAAATTAAGCTAACGAAAGAAGTGTAACCCCTTTACAAAGAAAACTGCAGTACCCTAAATAAGGAAGCTGGAGAGGACATCAGAAAATTTAAAGGTGTCTAGGTAGTATTTTTGCACAAATGATGTCATATTAAGAATGTCTTTGAGGCCAACTCTGTCTCAGGGATTTTCCTCTTTTGTCCTCCAGCAGATTGTTTCCTCTCTATGTTTATTTTTTCCCATAATTTTATTGAGAAACAAATAGCAATGAGACAGTTTCAAACCACATTGGTAGCACAGTTTCAATAATTAACACATTGCATACATTCTTCCTAGTGGTTAATTGCTGTACAAGATGCGGACATGATATCCTATTTACAAACACCATTAGAACAAATCCCTCTATTCACTAAGAGAATGTAACTATATATCTATTCTAACCATTTTGAATACACAGATACAAAATGGACATTCATCTGTATCCCCTTTTTAATTTAGTTCCATTATCTGAATATTATATTCAAATTATTATATTCAACTCAGCAAAATATTCTAAAAGAGTCCAGTAGTTCATAATAGTATTGGGTCTTCCGCTTCACTAGCAATGTCAGAAATTGTTGACTTGAGTCCCCTACAGCTCAACATAACAGCATGGCTTTACTTCTTGTACTTCATTTTTATACTTTTTTGGTGGATGGTTAAGACTAAGATAAAGCAAGACCTATGCAACAAGAGTTGTAGCTTTTGGATCTGATAAAGTCAGTCAAATCCCCTCAGGATTTATCCTGAGACCCTGTACCTCAGATTGTAGAACCTTTGTCAGTGTCAGCCATGTGGATGAGTCACGGCCATTGCTTGGCCAATGTGCTCTCTGTGAAAGCCTGAGAGAATGTTTTCTCTCTATGTGACTCTCCTTAGGCACACTCTACATCATCAATCACTTTCCTCTTTGGCCCCATAATCTCCTTAGCAGAAAATTTGGGAGACTACCAAGTTACATGATGTTACAGTGCAAGTTCTTATATGTCCTGTGTCTTAATTTACCTAGGAAAGCTAGGGCCAAAATGTTGACTTTCCTTGCTGCCCTTTTTCTCTGATTTTTGGTCTGCAAACTTAGGTTGTTAACCCTCCACAAGAGAAGTTTATTGTTATTACCATACAACCTAGGCTGTTAAGCTTAACCTCACTATCTGTCTGAATATCAAACCTCTTAGGCATAACATGGAGCAGGTATTTTTCATCAAGTATTGATATGTTGAACTTTAAGTCCCTACAGAATATGATGAAAAAAATTTAGAAATTAGAATGTATTTTAAAAATAGAAATAAAGAATTATATAATTCTTATGTTTACACGGAAGTCCAAAAATCTAACCATATACAACCTTGAAGCAGGACAGTAAATTATTTTATTTTATTTTATTTTTATTTTGTGGAACTGGGGATTGAATTCAGGCCCTTGTGCTTGCCAGGCAAGCACTTATTCTACTGAGCCATCTCCCTGGCCCTTCCCTTTCTATGTTTATAGAGAGTTGATTTACTTTGATTTTAGTTTAGTACATGGTGAGAGACATAGGGATCCAGTTTCAGTCTTCAGCGTGTGGAGAGCCAGTTTTCCTAGCATGGACTTTTAAAGAGGTTTCCTTTTTTCTGGGAAATATCTGTGCCCTTGCTCAAGGAGAAGATTCTTGAGGGTGCTGGAGTTGTTTCTCCAAGCTCTACTGTGTTCCAATATGTTTTTAATTGCTGGCCCTTAGTAGTATCCCTTGAGGTATGGAATTGTGATGTCCCCTGTCTTTGGCTATTCTAGGTCCCTCCTACTTGTATGTGAATTTTAGGATTGATTTTTCTAGTGCTTTGAAGAATCTTGGTATTTAGATTGAGATTGTGGCAAATCTAGGTAACAGTTTTGCTCATATGTGCATTAGACTCTTGGTTCTGCATAAGAAGGGAATACTGCTTCCACTTTCTGTAATCCTCCTCAATCTCTCTATTCAGAATATTGTAGTTTTCATTGTAGAATTTTCTTACTTGCTTTTTTAATTGCTAAGTATTTTATTTTCTTAATGCTACTTTGAATTGTACAGTTTCCCTAATTTCTCTCTCAGTGAGTTTATTATTGTTGTTCAAGATTGATGTTATTTTTAGTATTTTAAGGAGGAAAAATAGAGATTTATTTTTAAGTCTTGGCTTTGTATCCTTCTATGCTGCTGAATTTCATTACAAATTATAGGAGTCTTTTGCTGGAATTTTCTGAATTTATAGCTAGAGGATCATGTCACTTACAAATAATGTTAATTTAATTCCTTTCCTTAGACATATCATTTTGCTTGTTTTTGTCCTCTAATTGCTGTGGCTAGTATTTTAGGAAGTATATTGAACAGAAATGTTGATACTAGATATGGTGGTTTGTTTCAATTTTTGGAAAGCTTTCAGGTTCCTCCATTTAGTATGATGGTCATCATTGGTTTAACATACATAGATTTTATTAGATGGAGACAAAGAACTATACCTCTATTTGGTGGAGTTTTTATTATGAATGGATGTTGGACTTTATCAGATGACTTAGTGCAGCTACGGTGCTGATCATGAGAATTTTGTCCATGTTTTCATTATGTGGTCTATCGTATTGATCTACATATGTTGAACTACGCTTGCATTCCCTGAGTGAATCCAACATGGCTGTATTGTTTCTTTTTGAGGATTTGCTGTATGCTGTGTGCCAGTTTCATATTTTTTGCATCTGTGCTCATTACAGATTGGCTTGTAGTTCTTTTTAACTTTTTTTTAAAGATTAATTTGGTGTGTTTCTGGTTTTACAGTCAGATTTGATTTTCAAGCACCTGGAGGTATGTCATTAGGTTATTTGAACTTCCTCAGGTTTGACTTTTGGCAATTCATTGCTAGAAACTTCCCTCACAGGACTGTTTACTTTATGTGTCAGAAGCTCTGCTATGACACACAATCTTTTTTATTTCAGTTTAGGAAATTTCTCATTTCTTCTTTAATTTCATCAGTGGTGCAATGATTATTAAAATGTTTAATTTGCATAACTGGCATAATTCCACTGCTTTTATTCCCATTGATTTCTAGTTTCCTTATTTTGTTTAAGCTTGCTTTACAGGCCAGTTGTGCTAGTTATGTTCTCTATTTTGGAGAACGTCCTATGCACTCCTGAGAAGAATGTATAGTCTCTTTCAGTTGCATGGAGCAATGCGTAAATACCTAGTAAATAATTTCTTCAAAGATTGGTGGAGTCTGACATTTCTTTGTAGATTTTATGTATAATTACTATGTCCATTTGTGACAGTGTGGAGCTGAATCTATTCATTAAAATTGTGGTGGTTGTCTGGTGTTCCATATCCACTGATGTTTATTGTATGAATTAGGAGAGCCAGTATTTGTTGCACATATATTTGTAATAGTTATCTCTTCTTGTGTTTTTCCCTAAACCAATAGTGACTTTTGTTTTCACCTCTCATCAGTGTTGGCTTGAAGTCCAGTTTGTCACAAAATAACATAACCACTCCCGCTGTTTTCTGGATTCACACTGTGTGAAATATCGCTTTACATTTTTTAGTGTGCATGTTTCTTTTTTAATCAAATATGTTTCATTTAAAGTGCATTGTTTGGTTTTGCTTATTGACTTGCTTTGGCAGTCCGTGTCTTCTGCCTGGGTGATTGAGACCATCGTAAAAGTGTTTCAAAAAAGACAGCCTTTTTTGGTAATTATAGAAAAATATGCATACAGTGCTTTCCAGGGAAATAGCAAATAAAACAAAGAAAATCTGCACCATCTATATTGTTGTATGCTACTCTATTTCTGTCTTTGTTTTTGTTAATGTTCTTGTTTTGCTCTTTAAAATTAAATTTAAATAAATACATAAATATTGCACAGTGCATCTGCTATCACATTCATTTAGAACCCTGAATTGTTCATGCGAAAACTTGAATAAGGAGTATTTGTGGCTTTTTCTCCACAGACTGGAGCTGGCAAGAGACATGGATGTGCCTGAATTCAGAGTGCAGGTCAGTAAACCCAACAAAAGCCACTGGGCAGGAAGGTCGTTCCACATACTACCTCAGGACCCTGCATTGACCTGAACATTGTGAGGGTGGTGTTCTGTGTGTGTGCTTGCTTGTTGCTCTGACAAACAAGAGTTGAACTTGCTGGCCTTCATAGGCAGAAAATGGGAGAGAGAGAAACGTGAGCTTGTGGTTTCTCCCCATTTCCAGAGAGAAGGTGGTTCATAAGGAAAAAGACAAAAGAATCCATCAAGCTAAGTGATGTTCCCATCATGCTAGGGCCGGTGTGCTGTAGGCACCCTTCTGTGTGCAGTCCTGCTGGGGCTCAGTGGGACCTTGAAGGTGTCCAAACGGATGCAGGCAGAAGCAGGTTAAAAGAGGGTTCACCCACAAATACCTGTTTGAAACCCAGCCTCAGAATTTCACTAATCATGTGTGGCTGTAAATATTTATTTTTTTTGGTTTTGCTTTATCTCTCTTTTTCTTCTTTCTGGTGTTGGGATTAGAACCCAAGACCTCACACATACAAGCTGAGGGCTCTGCTACAGTGTTACATCCCCAAACACACATTCCTATATTCTAGGGTAAGGGAATAAACGCCCAATGAAAATACTCTGAACAACTAATGGTGCCTAAATCAATTCAGAATTATGAGGGAAAGTAGCCAAACATGTGAGTTTCTGGTCTTTCAGATTTGTATGCAAATTTTTTAAGGTAATAGAGTCAGGTGCAGTCCATAATTGAAACTTTTCTGCATGGAGTACAATCTCTGTGTGCAAACATTCTCCAAATGCTCAGAATCTGGTTGCTGTACAGCATAGGACTGCATGCTTTGAAAACTCGGTTAGAGCCAAGATAGCAAAATGAGGGCTATGGAATGAATTTGGGGCTATGAATGAGCAAGGTTAAAGTGCAGTGGAGCTGAAAATGCTCTCCACCCCTGAGAAAGAAGCAAAGGACACAGAAAAGTTGCATTTAAAGTTACCATAATAATTCATTTTCATATCACTAAATGGGTATTTTTGAGTTTTTTTTGGGAGGGATTTTTTGCTTGCTCCCCTGCTGCCCTTCCCAAGGGCAGGGTGATTTGTACTAGGGCTCTCTGCCTGTTCCTGGGCTCAGCAGGCCTGGCTCTAGGATGCCAGCTCAGCCTCATTGTGGGTTCCCCACAAGACTCACTGCTGCCCCTGTGTCCTGAAAAATCCAATGGGCTCTCTCCACGTGGGCGGCCAGCTCTGCCCGCTGCCTTATCCTGCAGGGTGCTGGCCTGGTGAGCTGTGTAGTTCTTCATCCTGGCTAGCGTGGGAGGCAGTGTGTACAAGAGGAGCAGCAGCAGCATCACTGCCACAGGTCCAGTAGTTTGGATCCACTGCCCAGGACCAGCATGGACTGAGAGAGGCAGGGGCGCTCAGGGGCTGTGCAGGGGATGGACGCCAGGAGGCGATGGAGAGGGCATGGTTCTCTATTGCTGTGCTCTGGGAAAATGCAGCAGAGCTCCTGCAGGGAATCCTGCCAGGTCTGGACAGAAAGGCCTTCTAGGAATATTTTCTAAATACAGTCAAGTGTGCTTGTCCTTTGGTGGGGTACTATTCACAATATATGGAATCTATGGATTAATATATATGGTGGTGTCACCCTAGTTTTCAGCATAGATTTGTGCCTGTCTTCATGTCGAGTACAGTAAAACTTCCCTTTCTGAGCATTATTTGTTCCAGAAACATGCTTGGAGTTCAAAACACTTACATATTGAACCAAATTTCCTCACAGTAAATCAGGAAATCTCAGACATTTTCATAGGAAAATGAATCCAATATTATAATGTAAAAGAGAATGCTACAGAAAATACAAGCTGTAAATAAATCAACAAATGAACCTGCACTTCCCTTTGAAAACCTTCCTGTCTAGTGCAAAAGAGCTAAGAGAGCAAGGTTATAGTGCAGTGGAGCTGAAAATGCTCTCCACCCCCACCGCAGCCAGTAGACTTCAGATTGTTAGCTGCCCAGGTCATAGTTCCTGTTGCAGTTCTGGTTCCTCCTGTCTCTTGGAAAGGGCTGGCCACTGGGATGCATACGTGGAGTCTAGGATGCACACTGTAGAGACCAATGCCCAGCTGACGACCATTCTGCCCCTGTGCTTCCTGCTTGCTTTTCCAATATACTCCTTATACAACCAGACGTCAGGGCCTGATAGTCTGGAAATGATCCCGATCAGTGCCTGTCACCGAAAACAAGTCTACCTCCAAATCCTGGGTGTCTTTTTGGTGTTTCTGCTTGTTGTTGCAGTAGGATGAATTTCACTATGGGAATCTCTGCTTTCCATTGGCTCAGTAGAATCATTTTTGTGTCAGTGATGAGCAATACATGAGTAGTTCCTGGGATGAGAGGTTACCTAGGTGAAACTGAAAAATCCAGGTAGGTATCACATGAAAAGTACAGAATATCATGATGGGCTCACCATTAGCATTGCTGCAGAGTGCAGGCCAGAGAGCAGTAGGAAAAATGGGCTGAGGATGTGGGGCTCGGGTCCAAGACAGCAGGCCCCTGAGTCCTGGCCTACTAGTGCCTCCATCCAGGCTCCCCCCAGGCTGTCTGAGCTGGAGACTTGGGGAGGAATTGCGGAGTATTTTCGCAGGCTGCCTGAGAAGCACAGGAGCAGAAGTGTAGGACGTGTTTTTGCTGGTTACTATACAAGGTGTGGGAGGTGCTTTCTCCCCTCCCTGGCTGTGGGCCTCTCTCACTGGAGTCCTGAGGGAACTGTGACCAAAGCAAACCAAGAAGGAGGGAAATGTTGTCAGGATGTCCAATCTCAGAATTAGGCTCCCAAGAAACTCTAGTGTGATTTCCCTCTGTGGAGGAAAGTAGTAGGACTGCTAAGAAAGCAGGCTCATGAAGGAGACCTGCTGTCAGCCCATGCCTGTGTGCAGTTGCAGTTGTCCCCCATGCAATCTTTCTGTCCTCTCCAAGCCACGTCTTCTGCTCTGGGCTTCTTTACACATTATATTCATGTTGGGATGCAGGCATGAGGCAGGAGAAGAGAATGCTGCTTGTGTCATTATACACAGCAGTGTTCGAGCTTTCCAAAGGGCTCCTTCCTCAGGAATGTTCACTAATTGGGAAGTTGAGAGGCTCTGCAGGGGACAGGGACATCTGAAAGAGTTCCTGGTCCAGGTTCAGTGCAATGCACAGGAGAAGTATAGAAAGGAGCGGTGTTGTGACCCTTCTACTGCTCATGTCTGCACCCTCATGAAGAGCAACTGCCCTTTTGTTCCTTGGGAACCAAGGCTGGGATGTATCCATTGGGAGCAGCAGGGACTCATGTGTGAGGCAGGCTGGTCCAGGACATGGAAGAATTGATAAAATGCGGTGTGCTGGCTTTGCTCTCAGCCCAGAGAAACTTGGGGTGTGGCCGTTTGGAGACAGCACGAGGAACACTGGTGACCATGATAATTTTCCTGCTCTTAAAGCTATGCATAGGCAAGGACATGGGCAGGTGTTATTCACTAAGGATGAGCAGGTGTCAACTTCTCTCTGACACTAAATGCCATAAGTCACAGAAGTGTCCGGGCTCCGTGCCTTCCTGTAGTTGGTTGTCAAGGTGCTTCAGAGGCTATGGAGGAGTCACCCATTCTGGAATGGAGCCTTCAGGTAAGAGGCCCACATGGTCACAGAAGGTGGGATTTTTAAAGTGGGACCTCCTCAACATTCATAGGCCTTTAACTACAGATCAAGGGCTGTCATGCCAAGGCTCTGGCACTTGGAGAAACTCTACAGGTGAGGAGGGGCAGGAGTGAGCACACTGGGATGTGGTCAGCAGTCAGGATGCTGTGTTGTTTCACTTGCTCAGAAGCCATGGAGCTAACATCAGGCACTGGAGCATCTTGTCCCCTGGGCCTGCATCCCACCCCTGGGAGAGACCATTCAAGAACAGTGAGTTGGGGAGGGCAGGAGAACCTTGTCAGCCTGTGCCTGAGCAGGGCTTGGAGCTGGTGCTCATGAGGGTGAGGTGCAGTAGGCAGTGGGCTGTTGTGTTTCCTCAGTTATTTTTTTTGATTCTGGTACCTGAATTGGTGCTAGGGCCGCGGGCAGCTTAGTTCAGTGCCTTCCACTGAGCGACCCTAACAGCCCACAGCACAGAGGAGAAATAAGCACAGGGCTTCTGCTGTGCAAATCAAAGGGCAGTGGCCTGTGAAGTGACACGACGTGCTTCTCAGGGTGACAGCAACTCTTCTGTGCTTTAACCCTGTGCCTTTTGTCCTCTCATCCCAGGCCTGGTTCAAGATTCGGAGAGCCAAAGCTAGGAAGAGTCAGAGGGAAGCAGCGAACAAAGAGGCGCCACCTGCTGTCCAGGAAGAACGTGACACCCAGGCGCCTCCACAGCACTAGCAAGTTCCCCTTCTCTGAGACCCCAGAGGAGATGGATTTTCTCTTCTCTGGGCCAAGTGCTGGTGCCTGAGCCACCTACATCTTCTCCCCTCTTACATTAGCAATAAAGTAGTGAGTTCTCAGCATGCATGTTTTTCTGACCCATGTGTAGAAGCAGTGTAAATTGATGTGGAAATTCCATTCATCCCAGACTGTGATGTGGTCTCCTGTCAGTAGAGGACTTCACTGAGCCACGGTCTAGTGTCCTGAGATATCAGTCTTCTAAGAGCCATGCTGAGTTTAAATGGCCCTTCATTCATTCCCTCTCACTGAAAACCGATGAGTCCTCACCTGTGCGCTGTCATTTGGGGAACTGAAGTGAGTGCAAGAAAGGCCGGGGCAGGGCCCTGGTGAGAGGACACTGTGTGCACACAGGGCTGGGTCTCTCCTACGCTGAGGAGGCCAGTGGTGACCCTGCACGGGGAAACCAGCTCCTCAAGAGGCTGCTCCTGGTCAGGAGGAAGGCGGCAAGTGCACAGCCACCTACTGTGCTCCAGGTCTGCTCAGCACCTTCCTGGATGGAGAGCACAGAGGGTGCTGGGGTGCTTCTGGGGTGGAGATCTTATTGCTCCAGGAGAACCAGAGGAAGCCACCCCTGGGAGCCCAGAGATCCTGCTGCCCTTTTCTGTGCCATCCCCCGCCAGCACCAAATCCTCACAGGCCCCCAGCTCAGAAGCTGAATACCTCTCCTTCCTCAGGACTGGTGCACCTGCAGCACTCTGTGACCTCAGTCAGTGGAGCTAAGTAATACTGAGCCCAGAGTGACTTCCCACTCATCTCTGTATTCACTCTCCTTCTCATTCCTCCTTTCACACAGAGCTCAGAAGAGATGGCT
Organism: Octodon degus; assembly: GCF_000260255.1. Taxonomy (NCBI): domain Eukaryota; kingdom Metazoa; phylum Chordata; class Mammalia; order Rodentia; family Octodontidae; genus Octodon; species Octodon degus. The sequence goes on from NW_004524812.1 coordinate 3,528,853, forward strand.
GTTCAGGTCCCATGACCTCGAAGAACATTTGGTTACTTTCTCTATAGCTTGACATTTAGGGATTTTTCCATTTACAGAATTGATCGTGTATTTCTAAATCAACGTGGACAGTATTGCCTTAAGGGACCATGGGCAACTGAAGTGACTGTAAACCAAACAAATTTACACCTTTTGCAATGTAGCAGTTCCCCCAAAGACTATGTTATCCTTCTGTCACTGCAGTGTCCTACGGTGTCCTTCTGGCCACCGGATGTGTCAAAAGGGTTGTACAGGGTCCATTCCTATGGGCCCTGTGTTCAGGTGTTGATCAGCACCTGCCTTCAGCTTCTTGCCAACCTGAGGTGAGCAGCCCAGGACAATCCTTTGCTCCAGAAAGATAATTCTGCTCTCCAGGGCCATAAGCTAGCTAGTGAACCGAGACTGGGGATGAGATTGTGCTTCTGCTTCCCCCTGCTGCCTGGGCATAACGTGTTCTCCGAGTTGCTGAGCTGGATGCCTGAATCCCTGCTGAGCCAAGAGAAATGGGCAGTTGCAAAACTGGTGAAATCTTATTTGGCCACTGTTATGAGCCTTGATTTCCCACCACTAATGTCCAAACCGCTCCCCGAAGCTCCAGCCCTCACCTGTAGCCTCCGCCACACTCTCAACCATCCACTGCCCTCTGGTATGGACCTCTACTTCTCCCTCCCCCACTCCTGTGCACTCTGGCCCACTTCCACTCCAGCCCAGCCCTCATGCCTCCACCCCCAGTCCCATGGTCCAAAGTTAGAGGAGCTTGGAAGCAGTCCTGGGCCTGTGCACAGCACCTCCGAGCATGTGAGGGACCTGGGGGTGAGCTCAGGACCCCGTGGGTGCAGGTTCTTGCTCCCCTTCCTTCACAGGGGAGACCCCTTCCCTGATGAAATGCTGAGCAGGAAGAAAAGATGACTCTCCTCTCACAGCACAGCCACATGAACCCTTCAGTGGCTTCTGCTGGTATTGTGGCCACTGCTCCTGGTTGCAGAGCTGAGACATGGGGTCAAGTACTGGACTGTGTGTTTCCTGAAGGACTGCTCCATTACAAGAAACAGATGAGGAGGACCATAAGAAAGTGTGGGACTATTCACCCCATTTGAAAAACAACAGACAGTGTCCCTGTCTAATAGCTTGTTATGGTTTTTGTCTAGTTTTCCCCGCAAAGTCTACTACAGTTATGGGGGGAACTTCTAGAGTTTGTGATTAATTTATGATCCAGTGCTGGGATTATGGATTTGAGTGCTACTGGGATTATGAGTGTGAGTGCTGCTGGGATTAGGAGTGTGAGTGCCACACCCACCCAGGTACAGATAGCCTGAATGCAATTTATTTATTTTTTGTGCGTGGTACCAGGGATTGAACTCAGGACCTTGTGCTTGCTAAGCAAACATTTATTCTATTGAGCTATCTCCCTGGCCCCTGAATGCAATTTAAGGGTGAGACACTTGTACTCTGTAGCCACTGCTGCCACTGCTCTTGCCCTTTTGCTCTCTTGCTCTTTGCCATGGCCATGAACCATTGCTCTCTGCCCTGTGCCAGTCTCCCATGGAGCCAGCTGAGATGAACTGAAACCTCCACAAACTGTGAGCTAAATAAACCTTTGCTTCCTTAGTTTTTTTAAAAAAATAATTTTATTTTATTTTGAAAATAAATATAAAAACAAGAACAAAAAATTTGAAACAAGGACAAATAGGTAACATACAATAATACATATGTAACAGATTTTCAGATCAAGAATAACTGATTAACAATGGTTGATATATCGTCTATTTTCATCAAATCTATTGGTCAGATTAACAGATTTAGTTGTGTAAGACTAGACATACAATTGCATATTACCACTTGCTTTCAAGAAACCTTAAATTTTTGTTTTCTCTTTTTTTGACATTTTTTTACAAAATTTATTTGAAAGAGAGTACAGCAATAGCAGATATGACATTACAAACAGAACATATTAGAAGACCAAGGTGACAGATATTCAAGCATAGTTTTTGTATTACACATTGCTATTCTCGATGTAGTTGCTCAGATTGCAGATATCAGCATACAGAGTTAGTCAAGGTGAAAACTCTACACATTAACTGCTATTTTCAAAAAAAGATGGAAATTTTTAGTACAACCAGCTCAGCCATCTTGTATAAACACTTGCATGTTTCCCCCCTGCCTTTTTTCCCTGTCTTTTCTCTTTTCTTTCATTTTTGTTGTTTAACCCTCAAGTTGCACTTTTTTCAGTTTTTCTATATTTGTTCTTTCTTTTAGGTTTTAATTTTTTTGGGTTCTTACACTGGGGAAACAACATGAACTTTACACATGTAGATCTGATTTATTTCACTTATGAGTATAGCCTCCAGTTGCATCCACTTACCTATGAAGGCTTCGAGTTTGTCTTTGTTTATAGCTGAGTAATGCTCCTTTGCATAAAAATATCACATCTTTCTCATCCATTTCTCGGGTGTCCTTCCTTTATTTTCAGTGTTGGTTATTTGTTCCAGCAATGAGAGAAGAGTAACTGAGACATTAAGCACCAGAGAAGTGGGATCATTGCTGTGGTTACACCTGACCATGTGAATTACAAGCTTTTGGGAATGGCTTATATGAATAGATAACAATGTTTTGGAGATTTTGCCTACAAGAGAAGCACTGAGATAGCTTCGGCTGTTCTATATGAGAGATTTTGGTCAGAGCTCAGAAGGCCAGAAGGCTGATAGATAGCCTGCCTGTAAAGACCAGGCTGGGGAGAATTCTTCTGGGAAGAAAGATTGCATTGGTTGTTGGACTCTGGATGATTTGTGCTGTGGCTTGGCAAAAAGTTTTTCTGGATTTTTTTCATATCCAGAGACTTTGCCTGACACTGAGATTCAGCCTGGCAGACTGATTAACATTTCAGAAGAAATTTCAAAGCAGCCAAATATTGAGGCAGTGACATGGATGTTGTTGGGGGCTTTTAGCCAGATTTATGTTGAGAATCAAGAGCAAAGAACCCAGCAGGATGATTTAAAATGTTGTGAGTTTGACTAGAAAGGAAGCTCCAATAAAGCTATAGTATGCAAAGATAGAGCTGAGAGGATTTCCATTGCTGAGAAGGAATAGGTGAAGTGAAAGGATGGCAAGAGAGAGGGACTTTGCCTTGGGGAAAATGCCACAGAGCCTCATATTCCAGAATGGTGGCAGCAGCTACACTGTGTTCCAGAATGGTGCCACCATGGAGAATTTATTTCTAGGAATCAGGGTCAGATTTCTTAGTGATCTGGGCACTCAACCCCTACAGCCAAGAGAGAAGGAAGCCTGTTTACTATTCCAACTGACAGCAGATCTTGGCATCATACAAGTGGTGTTGGTTTTAGATGCATCCAGAATGCAGGAATTCTGAGGTTAAGACAGCTTCCACCTAGATTTCAGAAGAAGGCCTGGGAGGCCAGGCAGTGTGTCTTCAAGAGGGCAGTGTGTAAAGCAGAGAGTGAGAAGCCTATTTAATGGAGACCCCAGAAGTATGGATAAGCCAGGAATGTGGATCATGAAAGGGAAACTTCAAGGAAGGGACAAAACTGGCCTAAGAGAGAAGCCATGGGTACTACCACCAAGAGTGCCATGGGGTGGAGCCACATGGAGCTCACAATTCGCCACAGATTGCTTTGGATGTTCCACATTGAAGTACAGGATTTAATGTTTGCCTTGTTGGAGTTTGGACTTGCATTGGTCCCAATGCTTTGTATTCCCCTGTAGTATGTACCTTTTGGAATGGTAATGTTTATCCTGTGCCAGTGAATGTTGGAAGTGTTTAACTTCATTTGTACAGGGGCTCACAGGTAAGAGTTTGCCTTAGATCTTGCAGGAGACTCGGGAGTTGGACTTTCCAGCAATGCTGAAACTGTAATGACATTGGCAACTTTAAAAGATGGACTAAATTGCCCTTTGGAAAAAGGAATATGTGCATGAGAGTTTCGGGGTCCAGGGGTAGAATGCGATGGTTTGCATCTAGTTGTCCTCCCAAAGCCTCATGTAGTCATGGGGCAGATTTTTTAAGTTTGTGATTAATTTATGATCCCAGTGGGATTATGGATCTGAGTGTTGTGATTATGGATGTGAATGTTGCTGGGAGTATGGGTGTGAGTACTATACTCAACCTGGTGCAGGTAGCCTGAATGCAAATTAAGGGAGACAGACTTGCTCTCTGTAGCCATTGTTGCCACTGCTCCTGTTCTTTTGCTTTTTGCTGCCACCATGAACAGCTGTTCTTTGCCATGTGCCACTCTGCCTTGGTGCCAGCTGAAATGAACTGAAAACTTCCAACCTGTGAGCTAAATAAACCTTTCCTTCCTTCATTTTGAGTGTCAGGTATTTGTCCCAGCAATAGAGAAAGGTAACTGAGACACAGCTCTTATGGCTGAACAGAGAAGAATATGAAGGCTGGGACCACATTGAAAGGCAAACAATGCATGCATTTCTGATAATGCTATATAGTAGGTAAGACATGTTTACCCTCAGTCATCCTGATAGAACTCCCTTGTTATTTATCTATGCTTCAAATGTATGCTAGCGTCCTGTGATTTTCTTCTTTTTTTTCTTAATCTGAGGATTCAATCCTGGGACTTTGAACTGTGCTACATGCGCTGTTGTTTTTACAACTTTATCCTGACACAGGATATCACTAATTTGCCAAGTTCCTCAGCATGGTCTTTTTTTTTTTAAATAGGCATAAAGAATTATATACTTCTTATGTTTACACATAAGTCCAAAAATCTCACCATATACAACCTTGAAGCAGGACATTCCCACAATATCCCTTTTCCTGTCTCTTGCTTTCATTCACCACCCCCTTCTTCTTGAACAACCACCTACCCGAGAGACATC
>NW_004524812.1:3535548-3537114 GCF_000260255.1 Octodon degus
AATTGGGTATTTTTCACTATGGAATTCTTAGGTCAAAAGTATATCAGTATGTATGACAGTTGAAACAGTAAAATTAGGAAATAGTCTTTTGAAAAGCTTAAAAAAATCAGTAAAATTCTAATCTATCACCATCACTTTATTTCCTGAGTTTTAATCTACTTAAAATAAAAAATATAAGGTTTTAATGATACTATTTTTTCATTAGAAGGAATAACATCTGAAATAGTGTATCAGACTGCACTGTTTGGGAAAAGTGGCTTCATTAAGAAATACATTAAAAAACTTCATTGGACTTAAAAAAAATCTTCTGGAGGAGAGAAAGTGGGGGCTCTGGTGTAGGGAACCAGCTGACTAGTGGGAAGAGAGGGGGGCAGCAGCTGGGCTGCGATTGCTGGCAACAGGTTCCAGGTGTGCCTGTGTGTGGGGAAGAGGGGGAGAGAAAAGTGTCTCAGAGGTGGCATTCTCTCAGCCTGAGAGCCTTTTTTTTGGGGCGCCATAGACACCCCCAGTTTCTCAGCTGCTAAAAGAAGAGATGAAGTTCTTAGCGAAGCAATGTCTCAAGATGGCACTTCTCAATTCCAAGAAGTCATTAGATAAGAGCTAGAATTATCTGTGAAGAAGGAATTAGAAAAAATACTTACCACAGCACCCTCACATGAGTTTGAGCACACTAAAAAAGATCTTGATGGATTTTGGAAGCTATTTCATAGATTTTTGCAAGAAAAGGGACCTTCTGTGGATTGGGGGAAAATCCAAAAACCTCCAGAAGATTCAATTCAGCCATATGAAAAGATAAAGACCAGAGGACTGCCTGATAACATATCTTCTGTGTTGAATAAGCTAGTGGTGGTCAAACTCAATGGTGGTTTAGGAACCAGCGTGGGCTGCAAAGGTCCTAAAAGTCTGATTGGTGTGAGGAATGAAAATACCTTTTTGGATCTGACTTCAACAAATTGAACATTTGAACAAAACCTACAATACAGATGTTCCTCTTGTTTTAATGAATTCTTTTAACACGAATGAAGATACCAAAAAAATACTACAGAAGTAAAATCATTGTCGTGTGAAAATCTACACTTTCAATCAAAGCAGGTACCCAAGGATTAATAAAATCCTGTAGCAAAGGATGTATCTTACTCAGGGGAAAACACGGAAGCTTGGTACCCCCCAGGTCATGGTGATATCTATGCCAGTTTCTACAACTCTGGTTTGCTTGACACCTTTATAGGAGAAGGCAAAGAATATATTCTTGTGTTTAACATTGATAATCTGGGTGCCACAGTGGATCTTTATGTTCTTAATCATCTGATGAACCCACCCAATGGGAAATGCTGTGAATTTGTCCTGGAAGTTACAAATAAAACACGTGCAGATGTAAAGGGTGGGACACTCACTCAATATGAAGGCAAACTGAGACTGGTGGAAATTGCTCAAGTGCCAAAAGCACACGTTGATGAGTTCAAGTCCATATCAAAATTTAAAATATTTAACACAAACAACCTATGGATTTCTCTTGCAGCAGTTAAAAGACTGCAGGAACAGAATGCCATTGACATGGAAATCATT
>NW_004524812.1:3537373-3538215 GCF_000260255.1 Octodon degus
ATGTGACATTTGGCAAAAATGTTTCATTAAAGGGAACAGTTATCATCATTGCAAATCATGGTGACAGAATTGACATCCCACCTGGAGCAGTGTTAGAGAACAAACTTGTATCTGGAAATCTTTGCATCTTGGACCACTAAAATGAAAAATACTATGTACATTTGTACTAATTATGGGCTAAAGGGTTTCTTACAATGTAACCTCTAAGATTCTAAAATAGGTACTTTATTATGTTACTGTACCCTAAAATACTGATTTTTTTAATTTTATTTTTAAATCTTTTATTTATTTGTTCGGTAGAGGGTCTCACTATGCAGCTGGGACTTTTAGTGATCTTCCTGTCTCAGCTGCCTCAGCACGGAGTTATAGGTGTGCACTACCACACCAGGCTTTGGTAGCTGGCATGGTGAGGAGAAAAAATACTGATTCTTAAAGTAGTTTTCCGCTGTTAGTCTTAAGAAAAGCACAGTTGAAACAATACTTGCCTTCCATGAAGAGAATCCTGAAGGTTATCTTAAAGTGCAATATTGTTTAATCATAAAACTGAAGCAGTCTGCTAGAAGATCTTTCAACAGAAGCCTCACTGACAGATACTTTGAATTTCTTGTGATGTCAACAATAAAGAGGTGGAGCACTAAACAACAAAGCAAAACAAAACAAAACAAAATCTTCTGGAGAGTCTCAGGATCATTGCCTTGCCCATCTTCTATATATAACTGTATGGATTGTCTTATTCATGTTTCCTAGCTCTTCTCCTTTCCCTCTCTTGATTAGTTAGTCTTTGAGATACTGCTTTCCTTTTACTTGTATTATACCTTTCTGTTTGTATTTCTTCTTTTGAG
>NW_004524812.1:3545949-3546987 GCF_000260255.1 Octodon degus
ATTTATCCACCTGTGCCTGGCTTGTGTCTGATTGCTGTTCTCAGCTCCTTCCTGCTGCTGCCCTTGAGGTTGAACTTGTTGCGCCCCTCTGGTAAGATTTTCTTCTCCTGGACTAGCTGGTTTGTTCTATCCTCTACACTCTCTGCAGGGATTTCAGCTGCAGGATTACAACCCAGGCCTGTATGCCAGGCCTGAGCTGAGCCTGCAGGGGACAAGGTGGAGTAGGGGGGAGAGGAAGCTCTCCACACACTCATTGGGCCTGGGCTAGCACTGGGTCTGTGGATTCCAGGAACGTGGCAGAAATTCCTATTTGGTGGGCGGGGTAGGGGAGGTGCTGTGGAGTGGTGGGGGGCATCCCAAGTGGGTAGAGGAGTGTCTAACCCATGCTGTGCCTGGGCTCAGACCAGTAATAGGTCCCTCTGGGGCAGGGTAGCTGGAAGCTCTCCCACACACTCACCGGACCTGTGCTAGGACTGGGTCTGGGGGTTCCTGGAACGTGGCAGAAATTCCTGCTCGGCAGGCGGGATGGAGAGGTGCTGCAGAGAGGTGGAGGACGTCCCAAAGGGGTAGAAGAGGGTCTCACGCATGCTGCGCCTAGGCTGGGACCAGTAATTCAGCGTGGTCTTGAACTCATGATCCCCCTGCTGCAGACTCCATGAGTGCTGGTATTACAAGGTCTGGGGCCACATGCAGGGCTATAAGTTTTTCTTAAATTTACTGAGCTTCATGTTCCTCCTTAAGAGAAGCTCCAAATGTGCCCTCAGTTACATCGATGCCTCATACTCCCTAAAGCACTATTTCTCACCAAGTGAGGGTGTTTCCCTTTGATAAGGGGACTGGCATTTTCTTTCTTTTTGGCCATAATTTTATTGAGAAATAAACAGCAATGAGACAGTTTCAAATCAAATTGGTAGGACAGTTTCAATAATTAATGCATTGCACACTCTCTTCCTAGTGGTTATTTGCTGTACAAGATGCAGACATGATATCCTATTTACAAACACTATTAGAACAAATCCCTCTATTCATTAAGAGAAT
>NW_004524812.1:3547828-3549212 GCF_000260255.1 Octodon degus
TTAAAAAATTAAAATATGTTTAAAAAATAAGAATAAGGAATCTAACCATATACAATATTGTTGCAGGACAGTCCCACAACACTCCTTTTCCTGTCTCCTGCCTTCATTCACCAACCCCTTCCTTTTTAAACAATTATCTACCTGAGAGACAGCATGGCAGCAACTGGCATGTCATGACAAGCAGTCCGTATTTAGAAGACCAGAATGACAGGAACTCTAAGCATGAACCTACTATTACAAATTGCCATCTTTAGTGCAGTTGCTTAGTTCACAGGTATCAGTATATATAGTTAGGGTGAGAATCCTTCCAATTAACTGCTAGTTTTGAAAATCTTCTGAAGATTCTCAAGATCATTACCTTACCCATCTTGTACATATAACTGTATGGCTTGCCTCTGTCATGATTCCTAGCTTTTCTCCTTGCTCTTCATTGTCTAGTCCTCAAGTTCCTGCTTTCCTTTTAATTGTATTATACCTTTCTACTTGTGTTTCTTCTTTTGAGTTCTTATACTAGGGAGACTATATGATATTTACACATGTGTGTCTGGTTTATTTCACTTAGGAGTATATGTTCAAGTGGCATCCGCTTCAATATAAAGGCTCGCAGTTTATCATTCTTAACAGCTGAATAACACTCCATTGTGTAAAAATACCACATCTTTCTCAACCATTCCTCAGGTGTTGGGCATCTTGGTTGTTTCCAAGATTTGGCTATCGCAAATTGTGCTGCTATAAACATAGGCACACATATATCACTATGATATGATGTTTTCAGATCCTCTGGGAAAATTCCCAGTAGAGGAATAGCTGGTTTAAATGGAATTTCCAGTCCTAGTTTTCTGTGGATTTTCCACTCTGATTTCCATAATGGTTGCACCAGTCTACATTCCCACCAGCAGTGGAGAAGGGTTCCTTTTTCCGTACGGCCTCTCCAACATTTGTTGTTGGTTGATTTCTTTATGATAGCCATTCTTTCTGGGATGAGATGATATCTCAATGTTGTTTTAATTTACATTTCACGGATGGCTAGTGATGTGGACCATTTTTTCATATATTTATTCACTTTTTAAATTTCATCTTCTGAGAAGTGTGTGTTCATCTCGGATGCCCATTTCTGGACTGGGTCTTTAAATTTTTGAGCCCTAGTATTTTTTAGTTCTTTATAAATTCTAGAGCATACCTTTCTCTGAATATTTTTTGTCATGATTTTTTCCAAATTTGTGGATTGTCTTTTCACTTTGTTAGTAATTTCTTTTGACGTGCAAAAACTTCTCAATAAGAAAACTTCCCGGTTGTCAATTCTTTCCAGTATTACCTGTGTGATTTGATTTATGTTCATGAACTCTTTGGCTACCCCTATATCTTCAAGAGTTCCTCCTACTTT
>NW_004524812.1:3550227-3550845 GCF_000260255.1 Octodon degus
TTCGTCTCAATTGAATTAATTTCTGCTCTAATCTTTATGATTTCTTCCCATCTTTGGGCTCTGAGTTTGGTTTGCTCTTCCTTTTCTAGTTGTTGGAGGTGCAGCATTAAGGTGTTTGTTTATTTATTCCAGTTCTGTTTTCCTAATGTGTGAGTTCACAGCTATGAATTTTCCTCTGAGAACTTCTTTCATCGTATCCCATAAATTCTGATAAGTTGTGCTTGAATTTTCACTGAATTGTAGATATTGTTAAATTTCTTGTTTTATTTAATCTGTGCTGGGGAAATAGCTCAGTAGAAAAAGTGCTTGCCTGGAAAGTACAAGTTCCTGAGTTCGATCCCTGGTACCACCAAAAAAAAAAAGAAACTGTCTGAATTTAATCTGTGACCCATTGGTTGCTGAGTAAGGTGTTGTTTAATTTCCTCATATTTAGTTTTTTTCTGGTTTCTTTTGTCATTTATTTCCAGTTTCATTGCACTGTGTTCAGATAATATGCATGGCATAATTTCTGCTTTCCTGCATGTACTTAAGCATGACCTATGGACCAGTATGTGGTCTATTTTAGAAAATGACCCATGTGCAGCTGAGAAAAATGTATATTCAGCTGAGTTTGGGTGG
>NW_004524812.1:3568440-3577731 GCF_000260255.1 Octodon degus
TCGTTTACTACTTTTTCTCCTGTGTTTAATTATTTGCCCTCCTTAGTTGGTTGCTTCTGATGTCATTCGTAGAGTTCTGACCATTTTGTTCCCTCTCTAGAACATCTTTAAGGAGCCTGTGTAGGATTGGCTTTGTCATCATTAAATTGTTTAGCTGTTCTTTGTCATGGAAGTATTTCACTTCTCCATCAAACTTAAAAGAGAGTTTTTCAGGGTATAATAGTGTGGGCTGGAATTTGTTTTCATAGAGGACTTAAAGTACTCTGTTCCATGCTCTTCTTGCCTGCATGGTTTGTGAAGCAAAGTCAGCCGTAATTCTGATGGGTTTTCCTTTGAATGTGATCTGCTTCTTTTCTCAGCTTTCAGTAGATTATTCTTGTGCTGGATTTCTGGGATCTTGACTATCATATGTCTTGGTGTGATTTTAATTGAGTTGAGGTTACTTGGTGTTCTGTATGTTTCATTTACCTGAATGTCAGATTGTTTTCTCATATTTGGGAAGTTTTCTGCTATTACTTCTGTCCATATTTTTTTAATGTCATTTGTATTGACTCCTTCTTTCTCATTGATGCCTATTAGTCTCATATTGTTCATCTTTGTATCATCTTGCAAGTGATGAATTATTTTTTTCTGCATCCTGGTTGTTTTTAAGAGAACTTTTCTTAGCTTTTCATTAGCAGCACTAGCATCTTCATGATCTGAAACTCTGTCTTCACTTTCACTCAAACAATTTTGCATGCTTGTGATTGAGATTTTAAGTTCTTCTATATCTGTTTAACTCTGCTTCATGCAATCTATTTCTTTCCTGTATTGCTCATTCAAGGAATCCATCATTTTTATAATAACCTCTATTTTTTTAAATCAATGTCTTCTTTAGACGCAGTCATTAATTCTTTTACTGCAGAAGTTTTTCAGATGGGGTTTCCTATGTTTCCGTATTTGCTTCTTTACTTCAGATGCTATGAGTTCTGAGAATCCTTTTTTTATTTCAGAAAATAATTCTGCTCTGAGTTCCTCTATAACTTTCTGCTGTTGCTTATTTACTTTCAACGCTATTGTTTCATATATTTCAGCTATGCTAATGTCCTCTGCACTTGTTCTGGGTGGGCACTGGGTTTCCTCCATATGTTGTTTCTGCATTTGATTCTTTCTTGCAGATGCTATTAATTCAGGGATTTCTTTTTTCATTCCCAATCTGAGTTCCTGTATACTTTTCTGCAGTTGTTTCTTTATTTCAGAAGCCATTGATTCCTTGCTTTCAGCTGTGTGATTGCCAATTTTTTCTGTGTTAGTGTCCTCTGCACTTGTTCTGGGTGGGTTTGTGGTCTTAGATTGTGATTTGCTCCTTCTCCTTGTAATTTTGTATATCACTGTCTTCTGACCTTTGTTGTACAGCTTTGGTGCAGTTTTAACCTTAGCACCTACTGAAATTCAGGTGCACATCTACAAAGTTTGAATTTATCCAGCTGTGCCTGGCTTGGGTCTGGCTGCTGTACTCAGTTCCTTCCTGCTGTCGCCCTTGGGTGTGAACCTGTTGTGCCTTTCTGGCAAGATGCTCTGCTCATGGACTAGCTGAGTGGTTGTCTCCTGCTCTCTCTACAGGGATTGCAGCTGCAGGATTTCACCCCAGACCTGTAGTCCAGGCCTGAGCTGAGTATGAAGGGGACAAGGTGGAGCAAGGAGGAGAGCAAGCTCTTCCACACACTCACTGGGTCTGCTAGGGCTCAATCTGGGGGTCTGGAGAATGCGGCAGAATTTCTCGCTCACTGGGCGGGAGTGGGCGTGACTGAGGAGTGGTGGCAGGGATCTCAAGGGGGTGGAAGAGGGTCTCCCCTTGCTGTCCCTGGGCTTGGACTGGACAGGTCCCTCTGGTGCAGGGTAGCCTGAAGCTTTCCCACACACTCACCAGGCCTAGGTTAGGGCTGGATCTGGGGGTCCCGAGAACCTAGTAGAAGTTCTCACTTGGTGGGCGGTGGGGGTGCGGAGTGCTGGGGGGTCCCAAGGGTGTGTAAGAGGATCTCACCCACACTGTGCCTGGGCTTGGACCGGACAGGTCCACCCATCGCAGAGTAGCCAGAAGCTCTCCCCCACACTCACCGGGCCTCAGCTAGGGCTGGATCTCCAAAAAAATAAAATTTTAAGATTTACTGTAACAAAAGAAGTAAAAGTTCAATATGATGAAAATTACAATACTCTCAAAAATCTATTGAAGAAAATTTCTGAAAATGGAAAGATAATTCCATGCTCCTGGATCCGATGAGCCAACATTGTGAAAATGGCTAGACTCTCAAAATTGGTGTACATATTTAATGCAATCATTATCAAAATACCATCAATGTACCTCACAGAGTAACATAAAACTTTTCTAAAATATATTTGGAACCAGAGAAGATCTACAATAGCACAGGCAAGCTTGTGTACCAAAGCAAGGCAGGAGGCATCACAATCCCTTACCTGAAATTACACTATATAGCTACTGTAACAAAATCAGCATGGTACTGGCAAACAAATGGACCTCAGGATCAGTGGAACAGGCTAGAAGGTGTGGATACTACAAGAGACACACTCAGTCATCTTATCTTTGACAAAGGGACCAACCATGTTCACTGCAAGAAGGAGTGACTTCAACAGATATTGCTGGAGAAACTGGCTCTCCACGTGGTGAAAAATAAAACCATACCTGAGTTTATCACCATGCACTAAACTAACGTCAAAATGGATTAAAGATCTAAATATTAAAACAGAAGTACTAAATCTACTGGAAGAGAAAGTAGGTGGAAATCTTGAAGACATGGTTGTAGGCAGAGAGTTCATAAACAAAAACGAAACTGCATGGGAAATACTTTAAAGAATCAACAGGTGGAATGTCATCTTATTGAGAAGTTCCTGCATGTCAAAAGAAATCACCAACAGGATGAAAGGACAACTCATGAATTGGAAAACATCCATCTATCACTCAGACACAGATATTCTATCTAGAGCATATAAAGAACTAAAGGAAATTAGGCCCCAAAATTTTAAGACTCAGTCCAAAATGGGCCTCTGAGATGAATACACACTTCTCAGAGGATGAAATACAAGTGGCAAATAAATACATGAAAAATGCTCCACATCAGTGGCCATTCAAGAAATGCCAATAAAAACAGTATTGAGATAACATCTCTTCCTGGAAAGAACGCCTATCATAAAGAAATTAAGTAATAACAAATTATGGATAGGCTTGGGCAAAAAGGAACCTGTTTCAAATGTTAGTGGCAATGTGGACTGGTACAACGACTATGGAAATCAGTGTGGAGATTCCCCAAAAAACTAGGACTGGGACTCTGTTTACTCCCAAGACAACAGAGTTATTCTTCTGGGTATTTCCCCAAAATTACAGAAAACTACATTCCATAGTGATATAAGTGTAATCATGTTTATAACATCACAATTTGTCATAGCCAAACCTTGGAAACAACGTAAATGCTCATCATATGAGGAGTGTATGAAAAAATGTGGTATTTTTATTCAATGGTGTATTACTCAGCTATAAAGACAAGTTTAAAGCTTTTCTCAGTAAGTGGATTCAACTAGAGGCTTTACTCATAAGTGGAATAAATCAGAACCACATTTGTAAATATTATATTGAATCTCTAGTGTAAGAAACTGAATGGATAAATAAACCCTCAAAGGTATAATAGATATATTAATACAGAAAGAAGCTGAACATATGGATTAAACTACAAAGATGAGTGAAAGGAAAGAAGATAGGAGAAAAAGAAGGGGAAAATCATTTATGTATATATACAGGATGGCTGAGATGATTGTACTAGTAATCTCCATCAGTATTTTTGAGGATAGAAGTTCACATTTGGTATTTTCACTTTGACTCACTGTTTAAAGCTGATGTCCATGATCTCAGCAACCATAATGTGTACTACAAAACCATGGTTGCACACTCTCATCTTGGTCTTCTAAGTGCGTACCATTTCTAATGTCTTATCAATTATTATTATACTCTCATTAAAAGCAATTGTAAAAAAATTAAGAAAACACAGGAAGAAAAATAAGGTTTAGTGAAAAGAAGTGCTAATATTCAATTATTTGTTCAATATTGCATAGTTATACTTCTTAATCTGAGCAACAGATTTATCAATAAAAATACTAATATAACAACCATTGTTAATTTGGTATTCTTGTTTTGAAAATCTGTGATATATGTAATGTAGTATATTACCCTGTTTCAGTCTTTGTTCCTGCTAATTCTTTTTGCCTTTGTTCTTAGTCTTCAAAATGAAATAAAATAAAAATTTTGAAGAAAAATACCCGTGATCATTTGGCCTTGGTCTTCCATTCTTTTTTTTTTTTTTAAGTTTAAAATTTTGCTATTTTTAAGTTTGATCATTTATACAACTCCAAATAGAACAATCTCATGCTATAAAAACAATCTCATGCAGTAAGTGCAATTTTAAAAGTATTGTGTAAATAACAACATTTGGTTATTATAGAAGGCAAGATTATTCAGATTTTTAAAAATGATTGCTCTTCCATTCTTCTAATGTGTTGTATTGCATGCATTAATTGGTGGGTTTTGAGCTATCCAGGTGCACTGCAGGGACAGTGGCACTTTATGAGGAGTAGCGTCCTTTCCAGTGCCTCCTGGCACTCTGTCTGCTCCCGTGCTTTAAGGTCTGCTGCATGGTTGTCCATCAGGGATGCTGACTGACCCACGATGGCCCCGCTGGGAGTGTCCTTGTCTGGTGCTGCCATCAGGGTCTCTTCTGCTGGCTCCTAAAGTGAGCTTGCAAGTGCTCCTACCTCCAGGACCCCTAGGTGACCTCTTGTCCCTTCTCCTTCCAAGACTTATGTCTTGGCAGGCTCAAGCTTTGAGAGTTTTTCCCACGTGGCAGGGTCTCAGAGCCCTGCCCAAGTCACACTATGTGTGCTATTGCCACCTTGTGGTCACATTGGAAGAGTGAACTCACAGACAGGCAAACTCTCAGACCTTTTAGAGCAAAAGTTAAAGCTCCATGAGTAGCCTCTGCCTGAGCTCATGCTGCGTGTCACACAGCTAGATGCTGGGCTCAGTCAACCTCCACTGTCTGCGTCCAGCTGCTCCTTGCACATAGCTGGCCGGGTCACACTGGCCCCATCCAGCTGCAGTGTCTGTGATTTTCAACTGAAATTATGCACAGGTGTAGCTTTGTTTTGGCCCACTTCAAGGACTCTGTGCTTTCTGCCCAGAACACACTGGCTGAGCTGAGGACCCTGTCAGCTCTACTGAGCAAGCTCCAGAAGTGCTCAGGCTCTGGATGTGTGCTGCAGCCCCACCTCCATCCTCTCTGCTCCCCCAGCTGTCAGGTGGGCTCAGGTGCTGGATGGCACAGTGAGGGGCATGGGTGCAGTGAGGAACACTTCTCTTGGGTCGCTGGGACTGTGATGAGGGCTGCTCCCCTTGGGCACTGGAATTCACACATCCAGGTGTGCTCCCACCTAACTGCAGTGCCTGCACCCACCACTTTGAGGAGGAACACTCTGAGCAGCAGGTGTGTCCCCATGCCCTGCTGCTCCCCACTGCCCATCAGTATTCTGTAAAACAGAGCCCTCCATCTATTTAGCCACTTCTGGGATGCTTGCTCAATGGTTACTGCAAGCATGTGCTATACACTGAGATCATGACCTGCGTGAAGTACATGGCCTGACTCTGAATGTAAATCGTGATAACATATTGATGGTATTCATCACATTGAGTAGAGTGGCACAAGGTACTTCTTCCTCCCTCTTTTCTACGCTGAGGAAGGGGGACCCCAACATTAAGAATACCTTGGCTATTTTTTTATGCCTTGTATCAAGGACTTTTGCATAGGGTTACCTGGTGGGATTGCCCAGAGTTAGAGTACTTGCCTGGTATGGCTGAGACCCTGGACTCATCCCTAGTACCAAAAAATAAATCACACACAAAAAGTCAAACCTTAAACCCCAAGGCTTCTGTGAGCTCCCCATAAACTCTACACTCAAAAAACCCCCATGTTTAGCACAAGCCTGCAGGTAGCTGTTATAGAACATGAGCTGGGGCCCCAGGGAGGGAGGACTGAGCTGCATCACGTATGCATCCATAGGTTTCCTGTCCTCGAGAACTTGCACACTGGCCACACATTTGGTACTAGGTCTAACTATGCAGCTTGAACTGATAGTGATCTTGTTAACCTCCACACCACTGGGATTACAGGTGGGCACCACCAAGTCGTTTTTCTGTGGCCTGCAGTGCACGCAACCAGTGCTGCATGCAGTTCAGGGGATCAAATCCGAATACCAGCACTTGACAGTCAGGCGCTTAGATTATTGAGCTATCTCCCTGGGTCACACTTTTGATTCTTACTGTTTTTTCCCCTCTCTTTTTGAGAGGATTCACCAAGCAGCACAGGCTGGCCATGCACTCACATTGTATTCCTGCCAGTCTTGTATTCCTGATGATCCTCCTGCCTTAGCCCCCAGAGTGCTACAATTACAAGTATGTAAGTCAGGCTTCTCTCTTGGTGATACTATTAATCTTAGGCCATGCCTATGGTGTATAAGGTCTAGGTTCACTGAGGTTATTAGGACCTTGTACGTGGCACACCTTCACTCTACCTATTTCCCCATGGCCTCCCCTCACTCCTTGCCCTGGGACTCCTGGACCCCTTCCCATGAGCAAGAGAGCTATCTTCCCCTCTTATTCCAGCCTCCTTCATTTTCTCTTGGTTAGTACTTTGCCTTAGTGAGAAAAGAGGTACCATGTGGGCAAGATAAATTGAAGAATGAATGTGGCTGCCATCTCTGTTCACTGAGTTTCAAGTTTTCTTGGTATACTTCACTGGGGTTTTGGTTACTTGATGTGACTTTTGTGAAGAAAGTAAAAATTAGTTCATGTAATATATAACTCAATTTTGGAGAACTCCATTTGGAGAAAATCTTGTATTTTTTTTATTATACTGATCAATTTCTTTACTATGTCAAACCATAAAAATTGACATCTGAAACCTAGTAAACAAATGATTAACTAAACAAACGCATGGTACCTTCAAATGTTGGGGGTATGAATGGAACACGGTGTGATGATACATGTTTCCTCAGCATTGTATGCAATTATCTCAGCTAATTTCCTTCTTTGGAAATTGGTTCTTACATTTATAAATCTAAAGTTAGAGGAGAGGGCCACAGGAGACAGGGATGAGGAAGAAAAAGCAGCCACCCAAGAGAATCAAATGTCCCATTTCAGGTTGAAAGGTAGGCCTTAAAAATCAGTGAATTCACAACACATGTTTTTAAGATCAGCACACCAAGATGATGGATCCTAAATGCTGCAAATAAGGATGGAGTTTGAAGCAACTTGGGAGCAGAGGGCTGAGTCTTTCTTCTCTCAGATGCAAACCCCTTTCCTTGTCTTACTTTTCACACTCTGCTACAAACTGGCCCTCGCTCATATTTATTTGTAATGAGGGAGACAGCAATGTGCTGTGCTCTCGCATAGGCACTGTCCAGGATGAGGAACTGTCCCTTCCACACCCCTCAGAGTTCATCATTTCCTTCTTGCAGGCAAATGTATCTGGGATGGTCCTGTCCCGGTATTTCATGCTGTGTCTCCTTTTGTCACCAGAACAGCCCCACTCTGGCCTGGCACATTTTCACCCAGTCACAGACTGAGGTTCTCCCACTGTGGTCAATGGAGTAACAGGTATCCATTTGGCAATGTGAAATTCAGTGTGACCCAAATATCTGAAATTGTGGCTATG
Organism: Octodon degus; assembly: GCF_000260255.1. Taxonomy (NCBI): domain Eukaryota; kingdom Metazoa; phylum Chordata; class Mammalia; order Rodentia; family Octodontidae; genus Octodon; species Octodon degus. The sequence goes on from NW_004524812.1 coordinate 3,576,192, forward strand.
TCCTGAAACCTAATAACATCAACTTCCTTCCTACAGAGGTCACCTCAGTGCCTTACAACAGAAGAAATCCTGGTAAACCAGGTGCTGGGGCACGCACAGTGCCAACGTCCCTTGTAGAGTGTCAGGCATCCATCATTCCAGTACCCTGAGAGCAGGTTCACTGCTCCAAACAGCCCCCGGGCTGCACCCATTCATCTGTCCTCCCCCAGCAACTGCTGATCACAAGTCTGGATCCATGAAGATGTACTCTGGAAGGAAATTACTTGTAAAGTACGTGGTTCAGGATTTGAGACTGTAAATGGTTTGAAAAAAAGTTAATGATGAAAGACTGTGAGCCTTGAAAGGGTTGTGACTACCACCAGAAAATACATCCTCTGCAAATGGCCACCGCTTCACAGAGTCTTTTTAAACTCTACTCCTCCAAGCCCCATTTCCACCACCCAGATCCCCGGCTCAGGCCTCACTGTGCCAGCCACACATCTTCCAGGGCAAGAACATATCCTGGTCTATCAGAGAGGGGAGTGATGGGAAGGTGAATGTCCCATTAGCCCTCAACACCTCAAGGACTTCAATCTTACATGGAATGGTAAGTTCCATGCAAATGATTCTTTCATTGGTCTGTGCTGGGCTTCTGTAGACCCCAACCTGTGCATGCCCAGCTCCAGTTGGTGCCTGCACATGCCGGGCTTCCAGGCTTCCCTTGACTTCAACTCAAGAAATTCAGGAGTCCTAGCCCAGGTCCGGTGAGTGTGTGGAGAGCTTCCTGCTACCCTGCACCAGCGGGACCAGTCCCAGCCCAGGCACAGCGTGGGCCGGACCCTCTCCCACCCCCTTGGGCTGCCCCCCACCACTCAGCAGTACCTGCCCCACCTTGCCCGCTGAGTAGGAATTTCTGCCGTGTCCGGGAACCCCCAGACGCAGTCCTAGCCCAAGTCCGGTGAGTGTGTGGGAGAGCTTCCTCTTCCCGCTAATTCAGCTTGCTCCCTCCAGGCACAGCTCAGGCCTGGAATACACACCTAGGGTGTAATCCTGCAGCTGCAATCACTGTAGAGAGTGTAGAGGATAGATTCAACCAGCTAGTCCAAGAGCAGAACATCTTGCCACAGGGGCACAACAGGTTCACCCTCAACGGCAGCAGCGGGAAGGAGCTGAGCACAGCAGTCAGACCCAAGCCAGGCACAGCTGGATAAATCCAGACTTTGTAGGGCTGCACCTGAACTTCAGTACATGCGAAGGTTATAACTACAGCAAAGCTCTACAACAAAGGTCAGAAGACAGTGCTACACAAAATGATGAGAAGGAACAAAATGCAACCTCAGAACCCAAGCCCACCTGTAACAAGTGCACAGGTCACTAACACAGAACAAATTGTAAATTACACCGCTGAAAGCAATGAATCAACGGCTTCTGAAATAAAGAAACAGCTGCAGAAAGATATAGAAGACCTCAGACTGGAAATGAAAAAAGAAATCCCTGAATTAATAACATCTGCAGTAAAGAATCAAATGCAGAAACATATGGAGGAAACACAGTGCCCACC
>NW_004524812.1:3584606-3587185 GCF_000260255.1 Octodon degus
GAATATATGCAGTGTGTTATTTGTTGAAACTACTTCCAAATTGATTTGAAACTGTCTCATTGCTATCTGTTTATCAATAAAATTTTGAAAAATAAAAGAAATTCAGAAGGCTCCCAGGGAACAGATAAAGAGGACTATAATGCACATCAGAGGGGCAGGACCTGAGATCTCCTTTTGACAACTAAGGCATGGACTATAGTCCTTGGGGAAACATAGAGCCACCATGCTTACAAAATTACCATTTACATGCGACTAATGCAGACGTGCTCTCTCTCTATCTCATCCTTCCTCCCTTTGTTTTTTTGAAACAGGTGATCCTTCTCCTTCATGCCCCTAAGTAGGAATTACACTAGGAGGTTTTCTGTCAAAGCCTTTCTGTTGGAAATTTTACCAAAAGCACAGCATGTTGGGGCACACCAGTAATGGCAGCACTGATGAGGCTGAAGCAGGATGTTCACTTTAGGATGAAAACCACTACGTGGAGTCTGATGCACACTGGAAATACATCTTGAAGTCCTCTCTTGCAAGAGAGAGGGAGAAGGCGAGGGGAGGGGAAAAGGAAGGATAGGATGGGGGAGGGGGAAAGGAGAGAGCAAAGATATAAAAATGATAGAAAAAAGTTTTGCAAAGCTGCTCCATACACATGTAATTTTTCTGAATTAATACAGTTCAGGGACCTCACCCTACAACCACTAGTTTTACATAAGTATATCCCCGTGATCCACTCTTCACATTTAACGTGACTTCTCTTAAATGAAAAAATCTGATGTTTCATGATCTGATGCCTTATTTCTCAGGAAAAGCTCAGAGTCCATCTAGTCTATGATACAATATTTAGAATTTTGAAACAAAAGAATAGGCCTGCACATCTTCAAACCAATCAATGAACATTAGGATGCTTTTTAAATACAGTGTGCATTTCATGCTCACAGTGATCGTTCATCACAGATGGCTGGACTGGCTTAAGATGGGCTAATTTAAGGGAATGGATGGGAGGGTATTCCAAAAGCCTTTTCCTGGAGCCAAGTCCTGGGCATAGGAGGTGGGAACGTGGGCACTAAGGCTGCATATTTCTCTGGGCTGTGAATTACCCTGGACTGCCTCAGGTCCTGACATTAAGAGAGTGTGGGCCTTTTAAGATAACTTTGTGTCCCTTGCAGTGTTTCTAAGCCCAAAGTGATGCCTTTTTCAGTAGGAGATGGCTTTCAGGGAACTCAACCTACAAGCCCATCATGGAAGCTAGGGTGTAGAGGTAGGGGAAGTGGATGAACAGCTGGCAGGACAGGTGGAAGAACATGAGCACCGTGCAGAAGACCCCTAAGGTTCCTGGCTTGGTGGTGGACACATGTAGTTCCAGCAGTCAATGGGCTGAGAGAGGAAGGTTTCCTTGAATCATAGACCATCCTCCACTACAAACTCTGCCTCTTGGAAGGACAAGAAAATTGCATGAAGCTCCCAGCCCTGGGAGTGCAGACAGGAGAGCACTGAGTGCATACAGGGGAGGGCGATTGTTCATCCTAGAGGTAAAATAACTGCAGCTTGGGGCAGACGTGAGAGCCTGGAGGCATTGGCTCCTTCTAGGAGAGTCCTGTGTGTCATGAAGGAGGCAGTAAGTGCTGAAGAGCTGAACAGGACCAGTGTGTGTGTGTCCCAGGGCAGATGACCCCGGGTCCAGGGCAGGGCATGGTCAGGAAGAGATGGCCTTGCTCACAGTGCATTCTGTGTTCTATCTGCCAAGCCACCATCTTGCTCTAGGCTTGCATTGCCTCATCTATACATTGAAGAGAGGCCTGGGGTTGGGGCACAAGACTGGAATCCCAATACTCTGGAGGCTGAGGCAGGAGGGTCTCTGTGAGTTCCAGGCTAGCCTGGTTCATGGTGAGTTGATGGCCACCATGTACTTCATGGCCAGAATGCATCTGACAAAAAGAAATGAAGAGGGCATACTGGATGTTCACCAAGGTCCGCCATGGCACATACTGGCTCCAGTGGTCTCTACAGTTCAGCCAAATATCTCCCAAAAGAATCAGGTTGTCTGCTCAGAATAGCAACATGAAATGAGGAAGCCCACTCCTAGGCATTGCTGAAGTTTTCCTGCAAGATGCATGAACACTGTCTTCACTGGCCAGATGGGAATGATCTTCTGTGAGTTCCTCAAAGGAAGGTGAGCTTGAGCCTGCTGAGAAAAAGATGCTAGCTGAAGGAAAGCTTCATTTTCTTGGGGAACCTCTGCTGTACTGGGGGTCAAGGAAGGAGCACAAAAGAATCTCAAAGGAGGGTTAAAGTTAACAGGACCTTCAGGCATTATTTGGAGAAGGAGGAGGAGGAAGGAGGTCATGTCAACGGTAGCTGACTCCAAAGGCTGTGCACTGACAGTACTGTAACCCTGGGCATAGCACTCCATGAAAAGAAAGCAATTTTTATAAATAAAATTACCTTTAATATTCACTGACCTTGTCAGACCAAAAAGCTACAACTCTTGTTGCTCAGGTCCTGCTTTACCTTGGTCTTAACCATCCAGTAGAAAAGTATGAAGATGAAATATAGGAAGTAAAGCCATGTTGTTATGTTGAGCTGTG
>NW_004524812.1:3587385-3593845 GCF_000260255.1 Octodon degus
TATAGTTGCATTCTCTTAATGAATAGAATGATTTTTTCTAATGGTGTTTGTAAGTAGGATCACAAGTCTGCATCTTGTACAGCAATTAACCACTGAGAAGAATATATGCAGTGTATTATTTGTTGAAACTGTACTTTCGACTTGATTTGAAACTGTCTCATTGCTATATGTTTATCAATAAAACTTTGAAAAGAAAAAAAAATATTGGCAGGCTAGGGCTGTGGGTGTAGTTCAGTGGCACAGCGCTTGCCTAGAACAAATGAGGTCTTGGGTGTGATATTCCACAAAATCTCTCAGAAGTGCATTACCTTAATGGAGGAGGAGTTTCAGCAGGGCAGACTAAAGCAGGGGTGCTCATGGGACACTCAGAAGATGGGCCCCAAGGAATCTTGCACTCCACAGCTGAGCAGTGGGGTCACTGATACCCAAATGCAGAGGCAGGCCCTCCTCAAATGACTGAGTTCTGTTCCTGTGATGAGGTCCCTCCACGAATTGGTTTCTAAATGAGGAGTTGTGCATTGTAAGCACATGACAATAGTCACAAGCAGGAATCGGTCCGAGCACTCTCCAACAGGATCACTTATCATTCATAGAGTGACATACACACAGTACTGCAAATAAAAGTAGATACCCAACAGGTGAATTCCAGGGCCAGGGGCTTTCAGATGGAGACCTGCATCTTCCCCTGTCCTTGACAATGCTTATACTGCAGGTGCAGAGAACCTTCCTGCCTGGGAGGGGATCTAACACCCTCAGGGAAGGCACCTAACACACAGGTCCCGTGTAGTGCCACTTGCCCCAATGGGTAGTTCACTGGGAGAGTAGCTCATTGAGCAATTCAACATCAACCACTTCAGAAACTGACAGCCAGAGTATCATTTGGACAACACAAACAGACTTAGGATGAACAACCCTTTGAGAACAAATATGATAAGGCCCATAGGACATACACGCTGCTGACCATTGACAAACAGGAATGACAGAGGCAAGAGGAAGCAACCCTGGAAATCAGCAGAGCCCAGCATGTGCGCCATGGGACACAGCTCTGAGCCCTGGGAACAGGTTCCCACTGTGACAGTGGCACTTGCACGACATCATGTCTACACCCAGAGGGCACTTACAGTCACCACAGAATCTTAGCAGTGGCCCTTCACTCACTTCCCCTCAGGACTGTGGAGGTCAGGGTTGCATGGTTGGCCTTAAAGGAGAGAGAATATAGCTTTAACATTAATATTAAAGAGGGAGCATTAAACACTCCCCATAACCTTTAGAAGAGAGATGGCCAAGGTCTCCTGATGGTGACTCAGTGCAGCCCCTTCCCAACAGGAGACCTCAATATCTGTCTGCTGAAATGACATTTTATCCAAGTGTAACTAACCCCACAAAGAATGGGAAAACAAATCAATTCAGAAATGACTACTTTATTGCAAATGTTTGCTATGGAAATACCTACACAGGGGAGAAACATGTTTGGTGGTCAGATTCCCAGCAACACAGAACTCCAAGCACGATGTGCCTCCGCAAGAAGGACGGTGTCCTAGAACTGCTCAGCCTGGTCATCCATGAGAACGACATCCAGGGAATCAGGTGCTGCGTTCTGGAGCAGTGCTTACTTCTGATTTCTCCTGTACTTGGCTCTCCGATTGTTAAACCAACCCTGAGGTCAGAGGGGAAAGTAGACAGGGTTAGGAGACAGAAATGTTATTATAAGGAAAGACACACCATGTAAGTTCCTGAAGATTAGCTGACTTACATACTTCAGGAGGGGCGCTTTTGCTTCAGGTTCAAATACTTAGAGGGCTGGGGGTGGACATCCATGAAGGAACATAGCCTTGACTGTCCAGGCTCAGGAAATTATTGCTTTGTAATAGAAAAATGTACTAGCTCTAGGAAAGAAACTGACACTTCCTCTTTCACACCCTTAGAGGGCAACAGTTCTGCTCCCTGCTGATGCACAGGCCCGGAAGTTTCTGTCTGTCCTCTGAAACTCTGTGCTCTAATGTTCTCTTCCCATTATTGGGTGTAGGCTGAGGGGAGAAGTTGCTCCAATGCCTGATGTTAGCTCTATGGCTTCTATGCAGATGAAGCAGCACAGCATCCTGACTGCTGACTGCACCCAGCCTGCCTGAGGGGCACACAGGTTACTGCTGATCCATCTGGACATGCACAGCCCAGCCCTGGTTGACATGACACAGGAGAGGTGCATTTCAGGGAGAGGGGCCCAGACGTGAACACTTGGAGCATTCACAGGACTGATCCTCTAAATCTCTGCTATCCATTGCTCTGCCACACACCAGGAACTGTGTTTGATGTTATTGTCCTCTGAACACCCACGCAGCCTCCTAGTTCTGGAAGTTTCCAATGGCCTAAACTGTTGGGAAGTTGCAATACAAACCATAATGACACAAAATTGGGGCATTTTATTCTAATGCCCCAATACCTGTTTCCCAACTAAAATATAGCACATGAAGAAGCCCAGACTAAGAGAAGTGTGGTGGACCACACCTGTAATCCCAAGAGTTAGGAGGCTGAAGTGGAAGAAACGTTGTGAGGTCCTAGCCAGCCTGGCTGATAAGGCCAGCCTGACCTGCACCGTAAGACACTTTCTCAGCTACTCTCTTAGGAAAGTGAAGACCAAGAAGCCCAGAGCAGCAGAGCTGGTGTGGAGAAGCTGCAAAGTGTCCATGGCTGACATCTGCATGAGCACACCGGGGTGCACAGCCCACTGTCTAGGTGGGATGACATTAGGTCTCTCTCCCAAGGCTTCTCTCCCATCAGTCCTATTACCTTGCACAGGAGAGGGGACACCATGCTCCAGTTCAGTAGGAAGTTCAAGCTGAGATGTAGCACATGCTGAAAACTTTCCCTCTTTCATTAGTTTGCCGTGCACCCTGTTTCCTTAGGATTCCAATTAGAGAGACCCACAGCCAGGGAGGGAGAAGATACCTCCCACTCCTTGGATCCTCTGTTCTTGTGCACTGTCAGGAAGCCTGAGAACATGCTGCCCACCTCCACTCCCATCTCCCAGCTGAGACAGCCTGCATGGAGCCTGGCCTGAGGCACGAGGATGCCAGAGCTCAGTGTCCTGCTCTGTCAGGCTGCTGTTCTGGACCCCAGCCCTAGATCCTCAGCCAGTTTTTCCCATTGCTCTCTGATGTTCACTTTGTAACAAAGCTAATGGTGAGCTCATACTGACGGCTTTCCCAGGTCCTACGATTCATGGTGGAGCTACCTGGGTCCTTCAGTCTCAGGTAGGGAGCATCTAAGCCCATCTCCTAGCCTCATGCTGGCCATCACAGCTTGATGCACTCAGAGGTCCTGGAAATTACAGTAGGTACAAATCTCCCTTGAAAGATGGGCTACCCCGCCAAAGAGTTCTACAAAACTCTCCTCCAGGAAATAGTACCATGGAAGAGAAAACCTGCATCTACCCACAATTTTAAAAAATTGTGTTAAAAAAGACTCAAGAATTTAGAGATAAATCTTAGAAGCATCTTCAGCTCTTCATTGTGTTTTTTTTAACCCTTTCTTCTTTCTCAGACGAACCAAACTCAGCTCTATGTCACTCTTTTTGATTGTTTCTCTCCTTGATCTAGTAACGCTGGTCATCAAATACTCTACTGCAACGAATTTCTGACAATTTGGGGAACTGTGTGCCATGGAGATTGAGCTATATGCACTGAAATGTCCATTGTGACCACCACCATCTCCATCACCTCAGCAAGACTTGCGGGAGGAGCAAGAGGAGGCAAGTAGACTATGGAGCTGCCTTCCTCCATCACACTCAGCTTGATTAGATGTCCATTCCTCACTCTTAAGCAGATTTCATGGGAGACTGCTCTCCCTGCTCAATGCTTATGAGCTTGGGATTGGGCCTTCAACTCAGTGGTAGAGGACACCTTGTGGGTATGAGCTGCTGGCTTCTATGCCCAATGCCAAGGGGCAAAGCAAAGAGAGGTGACGAGAAAAGCAATGAGGGAATCATCATTAGTCATGTTTAGCTAGGTTCTTAGGCGGGGTTTCAAGCAATTTCCTACCAAAGTACCTCATTTCAACCTTGAATCTTTGTCTCAGTTACTCTTCTCTTGTTGCTGGGACAAATATCGTATATCCAAAATGAAGGAAGGAAAGGTTTATTTAGCTCACAGTTAATGGAGGTTTCAGTCCATACTCAGCTGGCTCCAAGTCAGAGTGGCACATGGCAAAGAGCAGAGAGCAAATGGGAGGAGTAGCAGCAACAATAGCAACAGAGAGGAAGTCTGTCTCTCTCTCTTTTATGTTACATTCAGGATATCCACCCCAGGCTGGGCAAAGTACTTACACCCATAATCCCAGCAATACTAAGACCCATAATACCAGTGGATTACGAGTTAATCTCAAACTCTACAAGTCCCCCCCCCATGGCTGCATGAGAGTTTGGGGGGACCACCAAGCACAAAGCATAACATTCCTCCTACACCCATTTGAATACTTTCAGGTTAGATTAAGTCCCAATATGAGGGCGCACAGAAGGGTACCCTAAAGGACAGCAGTTCTCCAAGAAGGGAACCTTACTTAGTGAGAGGATATACCTGTGCAAATCCATGTATTAGGCAGGTGCATAATTACAGTGATCTTGGTCATATGCATGCATATATCCTGAATTGTGCACACAGAGTAAGAGAAGCAGCTTGTTTTTTTTTTCTTTTCTTTCTTGTAGTACCAAGGATCACTCTCTGAAAACTGTGCTAGCCAGGCAGTTGCTTAAGCCTCTGAACTATCTCATCAGGTTGGTAGTAGATTTTTCTTTTTTCATTTTTTCTTTTTTTTTGTGGTACTGGGGATTGAACTCAGGGCACTGTGCTTGCCAGGCAGGCACTTATTCTACTGAGCTATCGGGCAGCTCCAAACAGCTGTAGTTTTTGTTTGGTTCTGTTCTCTTTTCTTTTGTTTCACTATTATAGATTCTTACTCTCTTTCATAATGGGAGGGAGCCTCAAACCCACCTTTTCTTTTTCTTTTTTTAAATATTAATTTTATTGAGAAAGAAATAGCAATGAGACAGTTTCAAAACAGGTTAGTAGGACAGTTACAATAATTAATACATTGCATATTGTTGTCTTCGTAGTAGTTATTCATAGTACAAGATGCAGAAATGATATGTTGTCTAAACACTATTAGTACAAATCCTTCTTATAATTGAATTAAGAGAATGTAGCTGTATATCTATCCTAACTCTTTTGTATATACAGATACAAAATGGTCCTTCATTTATATCCTCCTTTTTTGTTTAGTTTTGTCAGAAGGGTATTCCATTGCCATTCAAATACTGTAGGTGCATGAATTCAGCAAAGTAATCCAATATAGTCCAGCAGTCCAATAATTGATATGGGTTATCTGTAGGACTGGCAATGTCAGAAGTTGTTGACTTGAGCCTTTTACAGCTCATCATATTAATTTAATATAAGCCCACCTTTTCTCTCTCCCTTTCTCCAAATACAGGCTCATAACTACAATCTTTCTGATTACACTAGGAAAGGACCAGTGATAACACCATCTTCCCAATATCCAGGGAAGGATACAGATGGAGGAACTGGTATGGAGAATGAGTGAAAAGCCAGTTGGCCTTTCTTGGACTCACTGACCTTCACTCTGGATTCAGGCTCTTTCAGGACTCTTGCAAGCATCCGTCTATGGAAAGAGATCAACAAACGTTCCTAATTCGTTGTTGAGGTGAAGGACTCAGTGTTCGGGATGAATGAATGATCACATATACATCCCTGCTGAGGTCCCCACTTGAAATCATCCTCAAGTACCCTGAGTATTTTTTCTCTATTGTGAAATAGGTCTCTTTTGAATTGTGTTGACCTGCCCACCAAATTTAAGTTGGCAGTGCCAAATCATAGCTAATTTTATTTTATTTTTATTTCATTTTATTTTTTGTGCATTTAGTAGAGGGTCTACAGGCTCTCAACACAGATCAGGCTCATAGTGATTCTGCTGTTTTCAACCTCCCACGTGCTGGGATTACAGGTGTGTACCACCTCGTCCAGCTGCATTTGAAGTCTCAATGCACCGAGGGGGTTGGTCCAGCCTGGCAAACCCCAGCTGCTGCGCTCTCCCCAAGCAGGCACTTCAGTCTGCTGAGCTATTTGGCTGGCCCTATAGCTAATTTTATTTGGTACAAGGCTTTAAAGTCAGGACCGACCATGTGCTCGGCAGACCGCGACACTGAGCTCTGCGCCTAGCCCATTCACAGCTAACTTTAAAGTAATGTCATGAGAAATAAAAAGGGAATGCAAGCCTCTAGGCTACAGCTTAGTAGAAACATTAAAGTGGGATGCTTACAGAATGATACGATCTCACTCTATCGACTCGGAGTCCACAGGCAATTTACTTAAGAAGCAGCCACTAACTCAGGGAACACAGCAAAATAAAACAACTTGTGCCAGATGTGAACATTTGTCTGAGTAAAAAACCC
>NW_004524812.1:3594104-3595201 GCF_000260255.1 Octodon degus
ATTTGTCTGAGTAAAAAACCTCATGAGGACACTGAAAAGAAAACCACAGTGTAGGAGAAAATATTGGCCAAGTGTGCTCCATAGAGATACAGAAACACCTCTACCAATCAGGAAGCGAAGCTCGCCAGCCAGCTTTAGGCACCAAAAAGGACTCAGTGAGTCATTTCTCTAAAGAAGGGAGAGAGATGACCAGGAAGCTGGAGAAGACATACTGCAAATGATCACCAGGGACATGAAGTACAGCCCTGTCTGAAGCAGTGTCACAGCCTGGGCAATAACACACCTGCCGAGCACAGGGAGACACTGGATCCCTCAGTCACTCTGAGGACAAATGACAACCTCCGCAGCCTCTCCTGCAAACAGCCTACTGGGTCTGCAAGCATAAGCATGAACTCTATCCTGCAGGGAAGCCATTTCTCAGGAGGTCTCGCAGACTGAAAACCTGCATGTTCCCAGCTGTGTGTCAGGCAAGTTCACAACAGCACTATGCACAAAACTTTCTGACACCTGCAGCATGGATGCACTGTGAGGATGCCTGAAGTCCCCAAGCCAGGCTCAAACATGGTAACATATCTCCTAGATCTGCTTCCTAGACAATTCAAGCTCATGGAGTAAAAATGTGAGATCGTCATAGGGAAGAGCTGCAGGGAAGGGGGTACTAGGAGGTGTGTCCTGGAAATTGTTTGATTTTGAGAAATCAAGAGTGCTCTGGGCCTGATGCTCAGCCACAAGAAATACATACTACTGGTGACACCTCACTTCAAAAAAAAATTAATATATTTAGTACAGGGTCTACAGGGTCTCACTATGTAGTTCAGACTCGCAGCTATCCTCCTGTCTTCAGCCTTCCAAGTGCTGGGATTACATGCCTGCGCCATCACTCCTAGTCGCAATCGCTTTCTCAGTGTGTCCCAGGGGTGGGCCTGCATGGCACGCCTGCGATGGAACACTGGCTGCTGCGCTCTGCCTAAGCAGGCACTTTCCTGTGCTGAGCTATCCGGCTGGCCCTGCCTTCAAAAACTGGTAGCAAAGTTTTAGTGTGCGTCTAAGAGCAGAACACATAAGGAGAACACAGGAGAAGCCACCATGCAGTTTTC
>NW_004524812.1:3597326-3598989 GCF_000260255.1 Octodon degus
CACAGTGGCTCCTATGTGCACAGCCCTCCCTACAGGATAACCACCTCAGACACTAAAGAGAAGCCCAGGGTGTCTACCAGGAGGAAGTGTGTGGAGGTTTATGAGATGGTGAGCAATGAAGGAGTCTTGCTTTTTCAAAAGTGCTCAAGTGTTCTTGCTAAAGCTTTCTATGTCCTCTTCTGACAGGTAGGGTTTGTATTGACCTCTCTGGCATAGGTGGATAAAGATGAAATTGCCTTAGGCCTGCAGCCTGACAAAGGCCTGTTCTTGTCATCCTAGCTCCATGGGGCCCAGAGGCAGAAAGATTTCAAGTTCAAGACCAGACTGAGCCATTTAGTGCAATTCAGTCTCAGTGAAAAACACAAAGGGTTGAGATGGTGCTCAGTGCAAGACCCTGGGTTCTTTTTTCAAGTTGCTGAAAAAAAGGTGTGGAACCCATTTACAAAAACTGAGCTTAAATGTTCAGAATATAAATACTTGTCAGAGCAACTGCAAAATTATTTTCGAGGGTTAGGGGGCACAAGCTGTTGCATAGCTACTGATGGCTATAAACCTGCTGTACTATGTGATGAGTGACTGAGGACTCTTGCAGAGACACAGATTGGATGGGCATGGACATGGCAGCACGGAGAGGCAGAAAGTGGCCCAGGGGCACCCAGGTGTTCAGCAAACACCAACCCTGAGCCTATGTGGGGCCCTGCAGCCTGAAGTGGTCAGGTGCTGCTCAGCAAAGCTGCTAGTAATGCTATGCTGAAACCTGTGCCTGCGGGATTCCTGAATGCTCTGTGCAGAGCTCGAAGCTTGAGATCCGGGGTGCTGAGTGCCTTGCTCACTCTGCTGTGCTTGGATATCCTCAGGAAGTGCTCTGGCACTCTGTCATGGGGCACCAGAGCACACTCTCTGCAGGGTACCCATATCCAGGAAGGCAGCATTGGCCATGACCTCGGGCAGCCTGGGCACAGGCAGAAGCCCCCATCTCACAGCCTGTATCTCCTGCTTCTGACACTGGAAGAGCTGCGTGCAAGGCTTCCACACCTGAACCAGGCTACAGGCTGAGGGCTGTCTCCACCTCCAAGACAGAAGGGTTCTCAGGGAGCGGGGGCTGGTTCTGGGCCACATTCTCTCTCCTAGGACCTCTATCTGCCCCCTCTCAGCCAAGAGCCACTTAGAGAATGCTAGGCTCCAGGATCTGATGCCCTCAACTACCAGGGTGGCCACAGAGACACCAGTGCCAAATGGAAGGTCCATTCCGAGTATTCCAGGGAGTCAAGTGGTGGAATGTAGCCCTCACACAGAGTTTGTGACAAGAGAATGAGCCTGGAACCTGCATCTGTGTGGGGGAGAGGCTACAGAACAAAATGGAGCTTCAGGTGCAGGGTCACATTCACTTCTCTGTACAGTTCTGGTGACCTCATTCACAAAACCATTGACTTGTCCAAAAAGTACCAAGGCAATCATTTTCTATTCTTTTGGGTTCCAATGTCCTGATTTGTTGAGTTTCTGAGGTAATCCATCTCTAAAGGAAGGCAGAATCTAAGTAGTGAAGAATTATATTCTGGGTATGAGCTATGGTTACAATTTTCAGCACTCAAGAGGCTGATGCAGCAGGATCTCTCCCAGTTCCAATCAGACGTGGGCTATACTGTGAGTGTGAAGCCAGCCT
>NW_004524812.1:3599679-3601679 GCF_000260255.1 Octodon degus
CACATGCTGAGCTAGCCCTGCCCAGAGTCACACTGAACCAGTCACTAAGATGGCACAGTGCCGCAGACCTGTAATCTTAGCCCTGAAGAGGCTGAAAACAGGACTATCACTGTGAGTCTGGGCTGCCTAGTACCAAATACATCAAAAACCCCACAGATATGTATGAGAAAATAGAACTGATGTACCTGTGCTACCCCTGGCATACAGTGCAGATATATATGAGTGACACAGAATTTAACTGTACACGCCACATGCCGTATAATATAAGCAAGTAAGGCATGGTCAACATATTGGTGCATGGGCAGTGACACACACACACATGGCCAATTAGGGGCACTTAGGGACGCCAGGCTGTGAGGTGTGAACATTGGCACTTTCTAGGTTACACATGATGGGCACAAGGGCCAGCACTCCTAAACTGCCAGCTGTCTGTCCTGGGGCAGTGTCATTGGTCATGCTGACCCACTGCTTTTCCTTCTGCCCACCCTTCCACCTTCCTCCTGGCCTTGCTCCACCTACAACTTCCAGTGACCTTGTGCACCTCTGGTTTCTAATATCTGGGCAGGATGCAAACACCTAGATCAAGCGAGAGTCCTCAGAGTAAACAGCAAGGCCAGGAAGTATCTTACTCTCGGGGGTATTTGTAGCTCTCCTTCATGACTAGCAGCCCCTGCTTGGGCCTACCTCACAGAGAAAATAAAGGCAAGAGACAATAGCTGAGGTCATGTGGTGGACCACGCCTCACAGGATGAGGACCCCAGAACAACAGTAGGGGTGTTTATTTAGACCTCTGCAAAGTTGCAAAATACAAGGTTTCCTAGTGACTAAGAGCCCACAAAGTCCAGACAGGATGTTTTTCTCAAGACTGAGGTTGCTTGTCTGCTTTCTGCAATGAGGCTTCATCCTGCCCTCCCACATAGGGTCAATTTCCAGCTTGCATGGCTCCCAACAGACCTGTGTGCACTTGCCACAGGCCAATGGCCAAGCCTGCATCCTCTGAAGTAAAGTTCAGGTGTCCTAAAGCACTCCTGGTTCCCTGGCTGCCTCCCAGCAGTAGTATCCACCTGCCATCCCCCTCTCACCACTCCACTTCTCCCCTTCCCACAGCCAAGTCACAACTGAGGGCCAGGCATGATTGTACATTTATTTTCCCGTAAGACTTTTTTCCACTTCCAGCTTTGAAATAATCCTCATTAGCCCCTTGGTGAAATTTCTTGTTTCTCTCTGCATGGGATCATGGGCAAATATTCCATGGATGTTTGACACTCAGGAGTATGGAAAGAGAGGAAAGGAGGAATCAAAGGAGCGGAAGAGATTTTGGGTGTGAAGCACAAGAGAGTTCTGTGTCCCCTCTGCCCTGCTCTTGGAGGCCCTAGTTTTGATGGAAGCTGTGCTTTCCAGGGTCTGAATGCCACTTCTTCAGATGTCTGTGTCCCTTGGGGTGAATCCCATGTTTGTAAGAGACAGCAGCACGCTTTACAGTGGAACACTGAGTTCTGCTGTGTAAATTATGGGTGTGTCAAATTTGGAAAAACACAAATTCTCCTCTTTTAAGATGTATGCATCAGTAGACAGATAGTGGTCATTGATGTACTACTGAAATTAAATTTGTACCTTTGAATTTATAGCTCTGCTGCTTAACTCTGACCAACCCATAGCTCTGGCATGATGTAAAAGCATGAGTGTGTCAGTGTGTGTTTATTATAGACAAATCCTGCTTCTTGAAAAAGTTAATAAACAGTGAAGACACCAGTGCCTTTTTCTCATGAAGTGCCTGTTGAAAGACTAGGCTTTGAAGGAGATCTAGGAGTTCGGGTCTAGGGTAGAGAAAGCTCACTCAGGCTTTTGGAAGGAAGGGGAGAATTACAAGAACCTCCAAGCCTGGCAAGTGCAGGCATGAGAATACTGAGTGCCTGCAAGAGAGGTCCATTGTTTTCCTAGGGGCAAAATGACCCCATTTTTGGGTAGGAGTGAGAGAGTGGAGGCTTCAGCACCTCTCA
>NW_004524812.1:3602424-3603810 GCF_000260255.1 Octodon degus
TGGTGATAGTACAAGAAAAATTTGTTTTTTTAAAATTATCATTCAAATTTTAAAATACTAAGTCTGTGTGTGTAGTTCAATGCTGCGGTGCTTGTTTGTAATTGCATGTGAACCAAGGTTTGATCTCCTATAAAAACTTTAAACATTACATTAGTATAATGAAGAGGCAGTTCTGTCGGGGCCAACTAGGGCAGTGATGCTCCCAGGACACTCAGCAGATGGGCACCAGTGACGTCCTGCTCTCCAGAGCTGAGGAGTGGGCTCAGGGGTACCCACATGCAAAGGCAGGCCCTCCTCCTTTAATGACTCAGTTATGCTCCTGTGACGAGGTAACTGATGTAATTGGTTTCTATATGATGACGTGTGCATAGTAAGCACATAACAAAAGTCACAAGTGGGAAATTGTCAAAAGATTCTGCAATGGGATGACTTCGCTTCAATTTGTGTAAGTTACTGCCATGTGTACCAACATAAAACTACAGTAACGCCCTGCAGGATACACACAGCTAATACTACACTACTGTGTAGAGGGGAGGGGCAGAGGACCTTCAATCCTGGGAGAGGATCTGACACCTCAGGGACATCATCTAGCCCAGACTTCCGGTGTCAGTGCCATTGTCCCACTGCATAGCTCCCTGGGAGAGAAGCTAATTGAGCAAAATATTCACAGTTCAGGTACTCGAGCAACTGAAACCCAGAGAATCGTTCCAAGATCACTGATAGACTTTCCAATAAGCCTTTGGGAACATATAGCAAATGGCCCACATAGTACACAGTCATTCTGCTGACCATGGACAACTGTGAGTGATAAAGCCAAGAGGGACACAGCACTGGAAATCAGCAGAGAGTGTAGCCTGCACTCCATGGTACAGAGCTCTCCTAGAAATAGGTTCCCAGTGTGACATTTGCATTTGCCCAACATCACATCCACCACCAGAGGGCATCTGAGTCACCGCTGAACCTTAGCTGTGGCCCCTCGCTCACTTTCCCTAGGGACTGTAGAGGTTAGGTATCCATGGTTCATCTTAAAGGACAGAGAATCAAACATTAACATTAATATTAAAGAGGGGGCATTAAACACTCACCATACCACTTAGAAAAAGATGTCCAAGGCCTCTTGATGGTGACTCAATGGAGTCCCTTCCCAACAGGAGACCACATCATCCTTCTGCTGAAATGATATTTTATCCACGTGTAAATTATCCCACAGAGAAAAGGAAAACAAACAAGTTCAGAAATCCCCACTTTATGGCAAATGTAAGCACTACGGATGTAACTACACAGGGGAGAAACATGCTTAGCCCTGGGATACACAGCAACACAAAATTCCAGCCACAATCTGCTTCTTCACAAAGACAGTGTCCTAGGACATCTCCGCTTTTGCAT
>NW_004524812.1:3605385-3613793 GCF_000260255.1 Octodon degus
CCTGTTACCAAAATATTGAAAACTGTACCAAAAGAAGAGAATTCAGGCCAGGGAGATAGCGTAGGGGACAAAAGCACCTGCTTAGGCAAAGGAAGGTCCTTGGTTCCATCCTGGCACCACATGCCATGCCAGGCCCACCCGTGGGTTAATCTGAGCCAGAAGCAGAGTCTAGGCATAGTGGCGCAAACTAGTAAACCCACCTCTGGGGAGGCTGAAAACAGGAAACTCACCGTGAGTCTGAGCTGCATAGTGAGACCCTGTAACAACAAAATACATTAAAATGAAAGAAGAGACTTCATAAGTCCAAAAATAGCACCTCATTCCCAAGTGCAGTCATTTAACAGGTAGGTCATTAAATAACGAATATCCATACACACATCTATGCACTAAGGCTGTGTATAATTACATCTCTCCATTTCATATCCTGGATATATATTTCATTGTTCACACATAATAAGGTAGTGGTTGAGGTTTTGTTGTCCCTCATGAAAGCACGTTGCCTCTCAAAATGAAAAGACACCACAAGACCACTGAGATCCATTCAATTTTCTCTCTTCCTAAGGCCAATCCTTCTTGTCACAGTAAGAAAGGAGAAGAAACAAGACCAGGTCCACAGTGCCAGGACCCAGCGCTGCCCTGAGGCAGGATGGAGAGCGACTGCGCTGTCCTCTGGCTTGTGTGGGACTCACTGACCTGCACTCTGGACTCAGGCACATTCAGGTCTCTTGCAAGCTTCCGTCTGTGGAGAGAAAACCACAGATGCTCCACGGTGAGTGACCTGGATGGAGGATGCAGAGCTCCAGGACTGGAGAAGTACATGCACATTCTGTGCTGGGCTGGGACCTGCACTCAGCCCTCCAGGGCCCACGGATCCTTCTCTGTTTCCCTGAGAATATGGCTCCCATCAGCCATGGTCTGACCTCTGCCCAGTACCTAAGCTCACATGGAGGAGGTATTTGGATGCATTATTTTGAGAACATAAAATGAATGCAGCATTCTGTGGTAAAAATAGTACTGTTTTATTTTACCAAACAGGGATAAGGGCCTGTTGGCAAGTGCAAGGTCCTGAGTTTGATCCCCATTCCTCCCCACAGAAAATTAAATAGAAATTTCTAAAGAAGTTTATAGAAGAATAACAATAGTTACTGCATTGCTTATTCTTATCTTCAATCTTTTTTTTTTGACCTTGCAGGATATGGCCAAAATAGATCTCCAAATGATATTGACACAAGTTCTTCCCAATGACCTGATAGAAAGTCATAGTATAACTACCTAGGAGACTTCTCAGTTCCCTTCCTTCCTCTCCCCTTTCCCACTCCCTATATGCTCTTTTCTTTTGATCAAAAGCCTATAGCAAAATGCATCTGATGCTACAGACACAGAATGCAAGGAAATTTATTTGAAACAGAATCCATGAATTCAAGAATTATAGAACCAAGCCCCTGTCAAATGTAAACATCTCTGTCAGTCAGCAGACCCAATCATGGCAGTCAAAATAAACCTACAGAATGGGAGAACAGATTTGCAAAGTACATGTGACAGCCACATAGAAACACCTATCTGAAGTCAGTAAGCTGAGCTCCGCAGCCAGCCTTAGGCAGCAGGAAGGACTCAGTGAGACATTTCTGTAAGAAGACACAGAGTTGACCAGGAAGCTGGAGAAAACACTGCAGACGACCACCCACTAATGCACATCCTGATGACAGGGATATCAAGCACGCCCGTGTCTAAACCCCTGTGACACTCTGGGAAATAACAAGCCTGCTGAGCACAAGGAAAATCTGGAACAATCGATCACCCTGACATAAAGTGACAACTTACTGAGCCTCTTTTGAAAACAGTCTGCTGGGCCTCAAAGCATAAACATGACATTTTATGTTCCAATGATGCTGCCTGTGAGGATGTCTCCTGCACACTGAAACCCTGCGTCTTCCCAGCTATGTGTCAGGCATGTTCACAGCAGCAACCTCTCCACAGATGGAAGAGCCACAAGGGCTCTCCGTGCAAGGGAAAATCAATGGTCCTTAAAAAGTAAGGAACTTCTGACCCCTGCTGCAGCATGGATGCCCTGGGAGGATGCCTGAAGCCCCTAAGCCAGGCACAACAACACTAACTGGCTAACATGCCACCTAGATCTGCTTCCCATACACTTCCCTCTCAGAGTATAAACGGAGTCCTGTGTGCTGAGAACTGAGGCCTTGAGGGACATGGGAGGTGTTTCATGAGGGGTTGATTTTGTAAGATGTCATCCGCTCTGGAGATCTGACGGATAGCCTGGTGAACATTGGTAGCACTGTTTACAGCTCTGCTCTTACATGAAAATATACAATACCGCTGACAGTTGCCTTCAAATTCTGGCAGCAACGTTTACTGGGTGCATCTCACACCACAAGGCAAACAGAACCAAGCTGCAGACAGCAACGCATTCATGCACTGGATTCCCAAAATACCACAGGAATGTTCAGAGTTTGCCCCCCACACAGAGCCATCCCACCAAGTGCAAAGGCAGGCAGGCGAAGACCCCGAGTGATTTCTGGTCAAGATGGGAAATCAGGATGCAGGAGAGCGAGAAAGCCGCTTGTAAACACGGCCACACCCTGCTAATGCCTGTGTGAACCCCGGGGCAGAAGCTCGCCTCCTAAGTACATCCAGGTACTGAGTTGCTTGGATAACACTTTCCATTTCCTGCACCTGAGACTGTACGAAGCTAAAGTGCATTGGTTGCTGCCTGAGTTGGTCTTCCCTTCAGCTCCTGGGATTTGCAGGGTCCTGCTGGGCCCGGGACACGTGCTCACAGTCCTGGTCAATACGATCCTCCTTGAGGTGAGCAGTGGCAGTTCCCTCGCTCACATTCAGCCTTATGTTCAGGATTTTGCTGCTGTCCTCCTGCAGGATTTCCTCAGACTGACCGTCTTCCCTGAGGCCAGGAGTTCCCTCACTGAAGAGGCGAACCTCAGCTGCTGGGGGATCGCCCTGTGCAGGATCTGCACTGATTTCCAATTGCCAGAGCTTCAAGCCCAACAAAAGCAGACCATGGTGGTCATGCTTATCTTCCATGGCTGCCTGGTACCAATGTAAAATTATGCACAAGTGCAGTGTTTCTGGAAACTGCATGGCGAGGGTGGGTGTGAGGGTACAGCCTAGTATTGTGACTGGTTACAACAATGCTGGATCCCATTTGGCGGTCTTGCATCCACAGGAATTCTCCTGACCTCTACTATTGGCTCTCTGCTTACACGTAGGCTGCCACTTGGTGGGTTACTGTGTAGCAACCCAGATGGGCCCTGGCAGGAAAAGGAGCCCAGGGCTGAGAGAAAAAAAGTTCCTGATACTGCGTTATGCACAGCATGAGAACACATTGTGCCCTTCACTTCCTGACTGCACTCCGTGGATAGCAGTGTTGACTGAGAAAGGGGCTGCGTTGGCATGCAAGCTGTATTGGAAGTGGATGGGAAAGGCAGAGAACTCACACTGAGCCTGCCTCACCCATGGGCAGGCTTGCAGGGAGTCAAACCCACCCCACACTTCCTATGAGCATTTGCATCTTATAATGTGTTCATACCTTGTCCTAACTACCTCCTACCTGAGGTGTCCCATGTACCTGAGTTATGAGGATGGGACTTGCCCTGCTGCTAGAGCACTGGGAACACTGTAATCCCCAGAGGTTCTGACCCTGAGCCAGAGAATCTATGACAGCGCTGATGACAGCCTGCCTTAGGCACGCACACCCAAGAGAAAGGTGGAGAAGCACCAGGTTTTCATATCCACTCTCCAGCCTGAGATGACCAGAAATGGCACAGACCATGTCTGTAAATAACACTGGGTGCCTTGAGATCGCATCTCCTGTCTGTCTTGCGTGGTTCATGTACAACGCCATCATGCATTGTCTCCCTGCTCTCTGCTTGTGTGATTAGCTCCAAAAGCCGTGCAGCCCTGAAAGACAAGGTGATGGCAAGGGGGACACTTCTGGGGAAAGACTGTGGGCTCTTCAAGGAGAGAGAGGAAGCCCACATCCTCACACTAAGTGCAGACTCTGATAGCTCCTGCAAGGTGGATGGTTGGTGCTGCTCTCAGCAAGA
This sequence comes from Octodon degus, assembly GCF_000260255.1. Lineage (NCBI taxonomy): Eukaryota > Metazoa > Chordata > Mammalia > Rodentia > Octodontidae > Octodon > Octodon degus. The sequence goes on from NW_004524812.1 coordinate 3,609,465, forward strand.
GCGTACAGGGACACTAAAGGTTGGAAAGCATGCCGGCCATGTGTGATTAGCCCATGCAGCAGCAGGGCCCATGTGGACCAGGTCTTTGGCCACTGTGACACCAGCTGGGGCAACAGTGAGGGAGGAATGAGTAAGAACATTATTGCCAGCTGGACGATGCAGCTGGGGATGCACCAGCTCTCATCCCGGGTCCCTGACACCCAGTGTGTCAAGCAGTCTGCCAGTTACTGCCAGTAGCACTTCCTGTGGCCTCCACTGGGTGACACAGCCACCAAAAGAAGGCTGGGCCTGCTGAGCCAGGGTAGTGGGCTTTGTGGGGACCCCTGAATGCTGTGATCTTCACAAGTACAACACAAACCACATGATGCATCAGCTGATCTGAGAGTGTGGTTTCCCATACAGGAGGCCCTTTGATACCACTCTGTCCATTGCTGGAATAGAACAAGGATTGGTAATTTCCCTCCAAAACCCTTAGAAGGTGGCAGGCTCCCTCCTGCACCCAGTAGGCTGAAAGCCCTCTTTCATTCTGACTTTTAATTTTGAGATAGGCTCTCACTATGTTGTCTGAGATGAACTTGAATTCTCCAGGTTGTATAGGCTGGACTCAAACTCAGTATCCTCCTGCCTCAGCCTCCCACACACTCCAGTTCCAAGTGTCAGGCCCTGTCTGCAGCATACTCTTAGACCTTTTGATCTAGGGTTACACTTATTAATAGGGACAACAATAGAAAACAATAACACTTTATTTCTTCAAATTCCTGTTCTGGTAATTTTTCAGGGTGTCCTCCCTGACCCGTCATGCAAAACCGTACCCATTGCAGCTTTACGCAAGAGTGGGATCATTCCTTCCAGGCAGAGCTCTTACAAGGGAGCAGCCCCACTTTATACCTCTCAGATTCCCAGTGAGGGTACAGATGCTCCCGTGACCAAATTTGGAAAGTCCTCTGAGCTCCATTGCAACAGGGCTGGGATATGTGGTTTTCTGACTCTGTGACTGCAGGGTCCCATTTTTCTACAGCTCACTCTCAGTGTGTTCATCCATGGGCATCCCTGATCACTATCAATGCCTGATGGGTCGCTCTTCATTTTCCGTCCCCAGGGGAGCTCTGCTCATGCTGCTCCAGCTAGGCCAGGGATCCTATGGGGCTGGTTTACCTGAGTGCTCCATGAACACAGATATCTCTCTTAATAATTTTTATGCCCTGAGCTTCACCCTGTTTCTGAGCTGCGAGTACCCACCCGTCCATACTGCTTACAGGGGAGCTCAGTCTCATACTCAGTGTATGCACTCATTGCTCTGTTCCCTACAAACATCGCCCCCTCCCATGTAGCTGCACAGACCCCAGAATCCCATGGTGCCTGGATCAAACGGGAGGTTGGGCCAAAGCTCTGCTCAGTCCTCAGGGCAGCCTGAGGGGTAGCTGTGCTCCTCGCCTTTGACTGTGCCAAACGTTTTCCCCTTGAATACAGTCTCACTTGCCATCTCTCACACTGACAGTTTTGTGTTTAAATCAACTGGTGATGGCATGTGTATGAGACCTTCCACCATGCTCACCAGAACCCTCCAGCCCAATCCCCAGCCTGGCATGTGTGTGAGACCTTCCACTCAGCTCCCTGGATCCTCTCCAGCCTGAGCCCAGGCCAGGTGTGTGTGAGGTACATCCACAGGAATCTCTTCCTTCAGACACGCCTTGTGTGAAACTCTGCGACTGAAGTCCCTGCAGAGAGACTAGGGGTCAGAATCATCCAACCAATCCAGGAGCTGAACGTCTTGCTAGAGGGGCACAGTGGATTCACTTCCAAGGGCTGCAGCAGCAAGAAGCTGAGCACAGCAGCCAGACCCAAGCCAGGCACGTCTGGACAAGTTCAAACTTGGAAGATCAGGACCTGGGCTTTAAAATTAAGAATGTCCATGGTTGTTGGAAAATACCAGTTGCATGTTATGTCTAAGGCATTTGATACTCAGGCAGATAGTGATGTTAAGCTCAAATGCCTATGTTACAGGGTAATAATATCATTAAGCTTCTCTTCTGGATGTTTAACTAAAGTGTGCAGACCAAAAGTCAGAGAAAAAGAGGGGCTACAAGGATCGCCAATATTTTGGCCCTAGCCCTTCAAGGTTGGTGAGGACTCGGGACATAAGAGAACCTGTGCTGAGACATCCTGTAACTCAGTGGTGCCCCAAATTTTCTGTTCAAAGAGATTATGGTGATCAAGGATGTATAGTGGGCATAACGAGAGTCACCTAGAGAGAAAACATTCTCTCAGGCTTTCGCAGAGAGCAAATTGGTCAAGCAATGGCCGTGACTCATCCACATGGCTGACACTGACAAAGGATCTACAAACTGCGGTACAGGGTTACAGGATAAATCCTGAGGGGACTTGACTGACCTTATCAGATACAAAAGCTGCATTTCTTTTTATACAGGTCTTGCTTTATTTTGGTCTTAACCATTCAGCAGAAAAGTATAATAATGAGGTATAAAAAGTAATGTCATATTATTATGCTGAGCTGTAAAAGGCCCAAGTCAACAACTTCTGACAATTGCCAGTTCTGCTGATAACCCACTACTGTTATGGACTATTGCACCACACTGTGTTATTTTGCTGAATTCAAGTATCTATTATATTTGAGCTGGCAACAAGTATGAAAAGGTCCTTTAAAGACCTCTCCAGACCCAGTCCTAGCCCAGGCCCGGGGAGTGTGTGGGAAAGCTTCTGGATACAATGCACCAGTGGGACCTAATTGTCCCAGCCCAGGGGCAGTGTGGGTGAGACCCTCTTCCACCCCCTTGGGATGCCCCCCACCACTCAGCAGCACCTCCCCCACCACGCCCAATGAGTAGGAATTTCTACCACGTTCCAGGAACCTCCAAACCCAGTCCTACCCCAGGCCTGGTGAGTGTCTGGGAGAGCTTCAGGCTACCCTGCGCCGGTGAGACCTACTGGTCCCAGCCCAGGCACAGCGTGGGTGAGACCCTCTTCCACCCCCTTGGGACACCCCCCCACCACTCCGCAGCACCTCCCCTCCTCTGCCCACCAAGTAGGAACTTCTGCCGTGTTCCGGGAACCCCTAGACCCAGTCCTAGACCAGGCCTGGTGAGTGTGTGGGAGAGCTTCCAGCTAAACTGCACTGGCGGAACCTACTGGTCCCAGCCCAGGCACAGCGTGGGTGACACCTTCTTTCACGCTCTTGGGATGACCCCCCATCACTCCATAGTACCCAACCCCACACCCCGCCCACAGAGTAGGAATTTCTGTCGCGTTCTGGGAACCCCCAGATCCAGTCCTAGTCCAGGCCTGGTGAGTGTGTGGGAGAGCTGCCTCTCCCCAATACTCCACCTTGCCCCCTCCAGACTCAGCTCAGGGCTGGCATACAGGCCTGGGGTAAAACCCTTCAGCTGCAATCCCTGCAGAGAGTATAAGGCACAGAACCACCCAACTAGTCCAAGAGCAGAATATCTTGCCAGAAGGGCACAACAGGTTCACCTCCAAGGGCAGCAACAGGAAGGAACTGAGCACAGCAGCCAGACCCAAGCCAGGCACAGCTGGATAAACCTAAACTTTGTAGATCTATACCTGAACTTCAGTAGGTGCTAAGGTTATAACTGCAACAAAGATCTACAACAAAGGTCAGAAGACAGTGCTACCCAAAATGACAACGAGAAGGAGCAAAATTCAATCTCAGAACCCAAGTCCACCCATAACAAGTGCAGAGGACACTAACACAGAACAAATTGGGAATCACACAGCTGAAAGTAATGAATCAATGGCTTCTGAAAGAAAGAAACAGCTGCAGAAAGGTACAGAGGAACTCAGATTGGAAATGAAAAAAGAAATCCCTGAATTAATAACATCTGCAGTAAAGAATCAAAAGCAGAGACATATGGAGGAAAACCAATACCCGCCCAGAACAAGTGCAGAGGACACAAGCTCAGCTCAACTGTATGAATTAATAGCGTTGATAGTAAATAAGCAACAGCAGAAAGTCATAGAAGAACTCAGAGCAGAATTCTTTTCTACTAGCTCAGTTCAAATGTACAAATTAATAGTATCGATAGTAAATAAGCAACAGCAGAAAGTTATAGAGCAATTCAGAGCAGAATTATTTTCAGAAATAAAAAAAGAATTCTCAGAAAACAGCATCTGAAGTAAGGAACCAACTACAGAAACATAGGGAGGAAACCAAATCTGAAAAAAACACTGCAGTAAAAGGATTTATAACTGTTTCTAAAGAAGACATTGATAAAAAATAGAGGAGATAAGAAAAATGGTAGATTCCTTGAATGAGCAATACAGGAAAGAAATAGATCACATGAAGCAGAGTCA
>NW_004524812.1:3620077-3620673 GCF_000260255.1 Octodon degus
GGCAAGAGATAGGAAAAGGAACATTGTGGGACTGTCTTGCTTCAAGGGTGTATATGGTTAGATTTTTGGACTTATGTGTAATCATAAGAAGTATATAATTCTTTATGCCTATTATTTATGAGCAGAATATATTTATTGAGAGAAAGAAAGCTCCTGTCCAAGAGAGGGACAGGAGGGGGACCCGAGCGGGTAGTTCCCCTGCCTATTTTTAAAAATATATTCTAATGTTTAAATATTTTTTCATCATATTCTATAGGGACTTAAATTTCAACATATCAATACTTGATGAAAAATACCTATTCCATGTTATGCCTAACATGTTTGATATTCAGACAGAGTGAGGTTAAGCTTAACAGCCTAGGTTGTATGGTAATAACAATAAGCTTGTCTTCTGGAGGGTTAACAACTTAAGTTTGCAGACCAAAATTAAAGAAAAAAGAGGGCTGCAAGGAAGTCCAACATTTTGGCCCTAGCCTTCCAAGGTCACTTAAGTCTCAGGACATATGAGAACTTGTATGCTAACATCATGTAACTCGGTAGTGTCCCAAATTTTCTGATCAAGGAGATTATGGGGCCAAAGAGGAAAGTGATCGATG
>NW_004524812.1:3621031-3627456 GCF_000260255.1 Octodon degus
ACAAAAAAAAGGGTACTGATGAATATCCATTTTGTATCTGTGTATTCAAAGTGGTTAGGATAGATATATAGTTACATTCTCTTAATGAATTGAGGGATTTGTTCTAATGGTGTTTGTAAATAGGATATCATGTATGCATCTTGTACAGTAATTAACCACTAGGAAGAATGCATGTAATGTGTTAATTATTGAAACTCTCCTACCTGTTTGGTTTGAGACTGTCTCATTGGAATTTGTTTCTCAATAAAATTATGGAAAAAATAAATAAAAATAAAAAATAAATTAGCAAAAAAAAAAGAGCTCTCCAAATTCATCTTGTTTAGCATCAACGGAACACCCATGTTTGAGAAAAGAAAACAAAAATGTATATAAATAAAGGATCATTTTGTAGTGAAAAAATGTACATATATACTAGATAGATTAGATATACAGCTACTTTCTCTTAGTTCAATTAGAAGAAAGATTTGTAATAACAGTGTTTAGACAAGAGATCATGTCTGGCCAAGGAGATGGCTCAGTAGAATAAGCGCTTGCCTGGCAAGCACAAGGGCCTGAGTTCAATCCCCAGTTCCGCCAATAAAAAGTAAATAAGAAGAGATCATGTCTGCATCTTGTACTCTGAATCACTTCTATGAAGACAACAATATGCAGTGTATTAATTGTTGTAACTTTCCTACTAACCTATTTTGAAACTGTTTCAGGGCCAGCCAAATAGCTCAGTGGATTAAGGCACCTGCAAGCATGCGCAGGGGCTGGGGGTTCAATCCCAGGGCCTGCCATGTTGGCCCCCCCCCCGGGTTGCACTGAGATGGCGATTGAGACTGGGCGTGGTGGCGCTCACCTGTAATCCCAGCTCTTGGGAGGCTGTACACAGGTGTGTCACTATGAGTCTGATCTAGTAGTGAGACCCTGAACACCCTGTAGACCCTTCTCTAAAATAAAAAAAGAAAAAAGAAACTGTCTCATTGCTATTTCTTTCTCATTAAAATTAAAGAATTAAGAAAAAGAAACAATGAAAGATAATTCACCCTAACTTATAAGCCAACCACTACTCAATTTGAGGTGATAGCAGTATTAAGGCTGGCAAGTAATAGGAAAGGAAGTAAACTCCTGGTGCAGAAAAATCAACTAAACTATGGCCTGAATCTTTGCTCACAGTTTAAAGTGATGTTTTGTTCCCTTTCTGGAAAAAGTATCTCAAGATGGAAAGTCTTGGTTTTGGTCATTTCATAGGAGTAAATCTATTTGACTTTTAAAAATTTCTTGTACTTTTCATTTCTAGCTTTTACTATGTTCTCAGTGTTATGCTTATTGAACAATATGTTCCTATATATATAAAAGTCACTGATATTTGCAATTATGAATGAGGTATATGCATGTAAAGGTAAACATTTTGAAAGAAAGTTTGTAAGTTTTCTGTATTCTAAATTATGTCATCTGCATTTTTAGAACTATCCCAGTGAATCCTAGAGCTGTAAAGAATAACCACATGCTGCAAATCACAAAATAAACAGTAGAAACTTGAAAAAAATCTGTTGGTGAATAAACATGCAGCCTTCACACTAATCTATGTCCTGAGTGAACTTTTAATTTTTCATATGGAGACAGATTGTAGCTATGTCACTAAATTGCCAGCGTGGCCTCAAATGTACTTTCCTGACTCAGTTTCCCACAGTGAAGATGTCACCAAGTCAGTGACAATCATTTTCACTCTAACATGCATGGGGGCTGAAGGTTGGCCAAAATCAGATTCATCATGAAACCCCAGCTCTCTTACCCTGGACCCCAGGTGCACACACATGAATGCTTTTCCTCCCTTCTGCCACACTCACATGGGACCCAGAAATACACCAGAGGCCCGAAGCTTTGATCCAAGCAGACTTCCAGAACAGTACAGATGGAGCCTGAGGATTTGTTTCACAGGCTCTGTAGCAGAGCTAGAACCTCAAGCTTCTTTCAAAGGCATCTCCTAAGCAGCAAGGCCTCTTTATGGCTGTCTGCCTGGAGCATCCTTGGGCTGCAGCATGGTGTCCCTTGGTTTCTGTGAGGCCTTTGTTGATATGTAATCCTCTACATGGTGCAGTGGGAAAGCACACTTGTGCAACTATTATGGAACTCCAAATGGAGATTTCTCAAAGAATTATGAGTAGAAATTCCACACAGCTGTGCTAACCCTCTGCTCTCTATCTTCTCCAAAGAGCAAGAGTCATCCTGCCATAGCTATATGTGCAGAACAGCGTTTACAACAGCACAGTTGGTAATAACAAAGCCCTTGAAGGAGCCGGTATAACCCTCAACAGAGGATCGGATATACAACATGGGGTGTAAACATATAATGGAATCCTGCTGAGCCAAGGAGAATGACAAATTTGAGGCTTCAGAAGATAAATGGATGCACTGAGGACACATAGTTTTGGGTGAAATGAATCACAGATGAAAGAACTAATAACATGTGGTATCCCTCATTTGAGTGAGGCAAAACAACACAAATAAAGGAAATTATAAAAGGTGGATACAAAGGACAAGAGGACAGATCCTGTCCAGGGGAAATGGTCCAAGGGAATGAGAAAAGGAGGGGAGGAAAGGTGAAGGGAAAATGAACAGAAATAAGATTATGCCATGAGAAGAACCCTAATGACCCCAACCAATGTAAATCATATGATTGCTATCATGTGCACAAGAAGTCATAATGAATATGACACACATGAGTTGGAACCGGACAGGGAGGAGATGAGAGAGAGAAAGAAATGTGGATCTTACAGCAAAAGAAAAAAGAAGCTGTAATGTGCACATGTAACCACTCCCCAAGAGGACTGTCAACTGCGTGAATTACAAGCATTTACTGATAAAACACAACAAAATGAAGTCATAACAGGAACCAGCAAAGGGGATCATATCAAACTAAGGTGCTTCAGAATAGTAAGAGATACAGAATAGTGAAGAGATGACCTACAGAATTAGAAAAAAAACCTTTTTATTTACTAATACTCAGACACAGGAAAGAGACCTAAAATATTTAAAGACTTAAAAACCTTAGACTTCTGCAACTTAAAAATGCAATCCAAAAAAAAGGGCATCTGAAAGGAATAGGTACTTCTTGAATGAAAAAGCGCAAATGGCCCATAAATACAAGAAGCAGTGTTCAACATCACTGGAACACTGATGCAAAACAGAAATTGAAACAACACTGAAAGTGGAGAGGCCCTGTTTGGGACCTGGAACTAGAAAAATCTTCAACAGTAAAGCAGTGAATGGGACCCTGAGATGGTACTCTGCAGAGAGGCACTATAGTGGTGAGACCTAGTGAGCTAATCCAGGAGCAGAATATCTAGCCAGCCATGCACACTTGGTTCTGTTTCATGGGCTGCAGCAGGAAGAAGCCAAGCACAACAGCCATCCCCAAGCCAGGCCCAGCTGGTTGAGTTCAAACTCAGTAGATCACAGTCCAGTGAGATGAGGCATACTGCTAGGGCCAATGGGGCCAAGACCTAGACCCAGATCTATGACAGCACCCACTTGAGACAGAGCTGGCAACAGCTAACTGGGATGAACTAGTTTGCTTGCAAGACTCCAGGTACATCAAGGAGAAAACTTAGGGGAGCAAATTTAAATACAAATTCCCAATTTAATGTTTGCTTATCTATAACCTCATAATGTTTCTGCCTTTGGTCTAAAATACAAACCCATTAGTTGGAAAAGTTTGTCAATTGCTAAATCTCACAACCCATTATTAGTGTTGCTAATTGTATTACTGTGAATAGAAAACTATATCTATATAGTTTTCTATATAGACCTTGTAATAACCTCACCAAGGTCCTACACCAAAGGACAGAAGGCAGTGCCAAACAGAAACCAGTATCTTGCTCTCAACCAATAGAAAGGGCAAAACCCTGGGACACACACAAAATAAGAATCTCTGACTCAGAAGATATACCTAAAGAACAGACTCTAGGGCTGGCCAGATAGCTCAGGGAGCTAAAGAACCTGCTTAGGCAGAACGCAGGGGCTGGGGTTCCATCCTCAGTGTGCTGTTCTGATCCTTCCCCCTGGGCAATCTGAGATGGCAATTGAGACTGGACATAGTGGCATGTGCCTGTAATCCAAATGCTTGTGAGGCTGAAACCTGGAAAATCACTACGAGTGCAGTCTACATAGTGAGACCCTGTAAGTCCTGTAGACCATGTACTAAATACATAAAAAAAGTAAAAATAAAAAAGAACAGACTATACAGAGTGCCTCTGAGCACAGGGATACAGTTAACTGCTATTAAACTTTTACAAAAAAGTATCTTAGAAATCAACATAAAGCGTTCTCTCTGAAATATAGTGATCAAGAGAAGGAGCAAAATGCATTCTCAGGCCCTGAGCCCACTCAGAACAAAATCGGGAGACATTAGCATAGAAGAAGATGGAAGTCTCATACCTGAAATATCTGAAATGATAGCATCTGAAGTAAAAAAAACAACTGTAGAAGGTTATAGAGGAAATCAGATCACAAATAATCTCCAATTAAAAAAGAAATAATAATTGCAGTAAAAGAATTACTAATGGTTTGTAAAGAAGACACTGATAAAAAATAAAGGAGAATAGAAAAATGATAGAAACTTTGAATGAGCAATATAGAAAAGAAATAAAATGTATGAAGCAGATTCGAAGAGATATTCAGATTGAAAACTCTATTAAAAGTTAGTAAAACTATCTGAATGAAATCGAAGATAGGTCCCATATTGAACTTGAGTTGGAAGAGGTGACTCAGGTTTCAAAATAGAGGGCCATGATCCAATGGAACCAAAGCAGTTGAGGAAGCTGTTTATTGGTGGTCTGTGTTTTGAAACTACTGATGATAGCTTAAGAGAACACTTTAACACTTTGAGAAATGGGGCACACTCACAGATTGTGCAGTAATGAGAGATCCTCAAAATGCTCTCGAGGCTTTGGTTTTGTGACTTACTCCTGTGTTGAAGAGGTGGATGCAGCAATGTGTACTCGACCATACAAAGCTGATGGGTGTGTAGTGGAACCAAAGAGAGCTGTTTCTAGAGAGGATTCAGTAAAGCCTGGTGCCCATCTAACAGTGAAGAAAATTTTTGTTGGTGGTATTAAAGAAGATACAGAATAATATAATCTGAGAGACTGCTTTGAAAAATATGGCAAGATTGAAACCATAGAAGTTATGGAAGACAAGCAGAGTGGGAAAAAGAGAGGATTTGCTTTTGTGATTTTGATGATCACAGGACAGTTGACAAAATTGTTCATAAATACCACACTATTAATGGGCATAATTGTGAAGGAAAAAGGCCCTTTGTAAACAAGAGATGCAGTCTGCTGCATCACAAAGAGGCCATGGAGGTGGATCTGGTAACTTTATGAGTCATGGAGGAAGCTCTGGAGGTGGTGGAGGGATTTTTGGCCATGGGGGAAACTTTGATGGAAGAGGAGGTTACGGTGGTGGAGGAGGTGGCAGCAGAGGTAGTTATGGAGGAGGTGATGGTGGATATAAGAGATTTGGAGGTAATGGTGGAAACTATGGTGGTGGTCCTGGTTACAGTAGTAGGGGAGGGTATGATGGTGGTGGATCAGGATATGGAAACCAAGGTGGTGGATATGGTGGTGGTGGAGGAGGATATGATGGTTACAATGAAGATGGAAATTTTGGTGGTAGTAACTATGGTGGTGGTGGAAACTATAATGATTTTGGAAATTATACTGGACAACAGAAGTCAAATTATGGACCCAGAAAGGGGGGCAGTTTTGGTGGAAGAAGTTCTGGCAGTCCCTATGGTGGTGGTTATGGATCTGATGGTGGAAGTGGTGGATATGGTAGCAGAAGGCTTTAAAAAACAACAGAAAAGGGATAGAGTTCTTAGCAGGAGAGAGATCAAGGAGTTATCAGGAAAGCTGCAGGTTACTCTGAGACAGTTGTCCCAAGTGCATTAGAGGAACTGTAAAAATCTTCCACAGAACGGGTGATCAATAGTCAGAAACTTTACTGCAGCTTAAGCAGGAAATCCTTCTGGTTCAGGACTGTCATAACAACAGTTTGCAAAAAGTGAAGCTATTGATTAATGCAGTGTGGTGCAACTATGTGTACATTCCTGAGGTCTTTTATCTGTTATAGCTTTGTCATTTTCTTTCTTATCATTAAATCAGGTATACTGCCCTGTAAGTTGTGGTAGTGACTCTAGGATTAAAAATTAAGAAATCTTTGAGACACAGTCCTAGCCCAGGTCCGGTGAGTGTGCGGCGAGCTTCCTGCTACCCTGCGCCGGCGGGACCAGTCCCAGCCCAGGCCCAGAGTGAGCCGGACCCTCTCCCAGCCCCTTGGGCCGCCACCCACCACATCGCAGTGCCTCCCCCACCCCGCCCGCTGAGTAGGAATTTTTGCCCCTTCCCAGAGCCCCCAGACCCAGTCCTAGCCCAGGTCCC
>NW_004524812.1:3627556-3628579 GCF_000260255.1 Octodon degus
GGACTTAGATTTTTCAGCCCTGTTGAAGCTATTAAGACTTGGCTGATTCTAAGAGATGAATAAATAGGTTTTAAGTAGTGAGGTGGATGTGAATCTTTTGAGGTTCCAGGGAAGAACGTCATGGTTTAGATCTTCAGTGTCCCCACAAGTGGGTGATTGGATCACAGGGTGCTACATTCAGCAGTGAATTCCCAGCTAGATGCATTGTTAGGAGGGACCTGCTTGGCAATGTGGTGTCACTGCAGATGTGTCTTTAAGCTGTGTGAGCTCCTCCTCCTTCTGCTTCCTGGGCGCCCTGAATGAACAGCTTTCCTTTGGAATGCCCTTCCACTGTGCTTCTTCCTTGGGACCAGCCCTTGAGTGTGGAATGCATCCTCTGAACTTTGAACCAAATTAGACTTCTTTTCCTTTAAGTTATGTCAAGACTTTTGTCCCAAACACAGGAGCATGAACAATACAATGACTTGCATTAGCCTTTATTGCCACAATTAATAGGCAAATAGTGCTTTGATACTTGACCTTTTTTTATTTCATCAACATACCTTTACTTTTCTTTTCTTTCTTTTTCTTTTTTTTCAGAACAGGGGATTGAACTCAGGCCCTTGCACTTGCCAGGCAAGCACTTATTCTACTGAGCTATCTCCCCTGCCCCAACATACATCTTCTTCACAGTTTATATCACTTCATTTTACTGTCTAGGATCCCATGAACATGGCTATTTAGGGTAAAGGTTTTTCTTAAGTATCAGATCGGTGCTATCCCCTAGAATCGGCGCAGTTTTATTTATATCACATATGTATACAATTTGTATCACTTATATCACATATCTCAACATAAAAAGTTACTGTATTATTAAGAAAATATACATCATTATATTTATGCAAATACGATACTTTTTTTTCTTTTCAATGTTTTATTGATAAACATATAACAATGAGACAGTTTCAAATCAAATCGAAAGTACAGTTTCAACAAATAATACACTGCATATATTCTTCTTAGTGGTAATTGCTGTACAAGATG
>NW_004524812.1:3630029-3632899 GCF_000260255.1 Octodon degus
CTCTGCCCTCAGCTTGCTAATCTTCCCCAGTATCATCCAAGCTTCACAGCAATGTTAAATTGTGCACCTTGAAATTTCACTGGTCTTAGATTATACTGACTGCTCACAAACTTTGTACTTGCTCATTAAGTAGAGGCATTAGTGCGTCTCTGCCAGGTTCTTGTGCAGATTAAACTGTTCAGGCGAGGAAGAGTCTTCTAAGGCCTCTACAGTGCTCGAGTGCTAGTGGGCAGGGAACCCCATGAGATGCACAGACTGGGCTTGGGATCAGCCTCGCAGTGGGGACAGCTGCCCTGGTCCTCTGGTCACTTGCTGGAGGCTGGGGCGAGCATGACATGAATGTGTGTTGTCTCAGTCCCAGCAATCAGAGCTTACCTGGAGGCCTGCTGACTCTGCCCTTCTCTGAGAAGTGTCCCTGAACACCCCCTCAGTGCCTCACACCCTCCTGTTTTCAGAAGGGTTTACTTTGTGCTGCAGAGAATTTCCCTTGGGGATCTTAGTTTCTCATTTTGCCCAAGATATGTTTATTAGTGCTTGTTCATTTTACAAAGTATTGGATTTTAATCTGTTAAATACAGGCTGATCATACCCATTCCTCTTTTCCTCCCTTGCTCGTCTCCATGTCCTTAGTCCTTGTTTCTTGCAGAACTTTCTCCCTTCTATTCTTGTGCCATCTTCCTTGGATTCCCCAGAAATATGTGATACTTGTTTTCTGAGTCAGCTTACTTCACTCAACATGAAGTCTTTAGTTTCATTTATTTTCCTACAAGTGACAAAATTTTGCTTTTCATTACACTGGAATCCCACTCTTTGGTGTGTGTCTACTGTATCTGCTCTGTCCAGCCATTATTTTGAAGGGTGCTAGGCTAGTTCCATAGCTTGATTCTTGTTAATTATGATAAAATGGACATGACTATGCAGATGTTCCTGTTGTTCAAAGGAGTGGCTACCAGCTGCTAACTCTTTTTATGGCTTTAGTTTTTTTGAGAAACCTCTATACTGATTACCACAGCAACTGCAGTGGTTTACATTGACCCCACACCAACAGCCTCCCCAGCATGGATTGTTTTTGGTACTTTTGATGATACTCACTTTGATTTGGGTGAGATGAAAACTCAATGTAGTTTTGATCTGTATTTTCCTAATAGCTAAAGATGCTGAACACCATTTCATATTCTTATTTCCTAGCTGTACTTCGCCTGAGAAGTATCGATTCAATTTATTTGCACATTTATTGATGAAACAATTAGATTTCTTTGGTGGTAAGTTTTTAAAAAGAATTCTTATATATTCTATATTTTAATTTTGCACTGGAAGAGTAGCTAGAAAGGACTTGATCTACATACACTCTTTCTCTTCACTTTATTAGTTATTTCTCTAGCTGTACAGACTTTTAATTTGATTTAGTACTATTTGTTTATTGTTGCTATTATTTCTTACGCTACCAGAGTCCTACGCAAGTGTCTATGCCTATGCCGGTGACTTGACATGTTTCCTCTATTCTTTCTTTCAGCAGTTTCAAAGTTTCAGGTTGTGTCACTAGGTCTTTGATCCATTTTGATTTGATTTTGTACAGTGTGAGAGACAGATATCTAGATTCAATCTTCTAAATATAGCTATCCAATTTCCTCAGCACCACTTCTTAAGTAGGCTGTCTTTTCTTCACTGTGCATTTTTGACTCCTTTGTCCCAAATCAAATGACTATAGTTATAAGAGTTCGAGATTGTGTCCTCTATGCTATTATTCCATTCATCTGTGTATCTCTTCTTTTATTCCAGTATCTTGCTACACTTTTATCACTGTGGTTTCATGGTATGACTTTAGTATTGTGATGCGTCTACACTTGTTCTTTTTGCTTAGATTTGCTTTGGTTGTCCTGTATGCTTTGTATTTCCATTGAATTTTAAAATAATTTTTCTAGCTTTTGAAGAATGTCATGTGAATTTCGATGCAGATTGCTTTGAATCTTTGGCTAACTTTTGGCAATATGGCCACTTTAATAAAATTCACTCTTCCTATCCACGGATGTGAGAGGCCTTTCCACCATCTAGTGTCTTCTTTCAATTCTATGCTTGGTATTCTGGTATTTTTAATGTATCGGTCTTCCACTTTCTTGGTTAAGCTATTGTGATACCTATGCTTTTTGATTAGCCTATAGCCCATTAACTGATACAAATGTTTTTTAATTTATAACTGGTATGCCCTTTAATCAATACTTACAATTAATATAGTCATAGTCCTTCTAAGATGGGAAAGGAATCATTGTAAATTGATAGGAAGAAGTCAGACTGGTAGCGGAAAGGTCTTTGTCTTATTGAGGATTTCTTCATAGGGCTGATTTGTTAATGGCTACTGAGTTCATTTGCAGAGTAGTAGTTGCTCTGTTTGCTCATGGTCTTTTGGTCTGTGAGTTTCACAGAAAACTCACATGGAACTAATATCTTCATGGCCTTCCTGCCTCTGCTGAATTTTACACCCATTCCTAGGTCCCTGTTTTGGGATGAGTTTGCCTTGGGCTTTTTATAGCTCCACAGTTACTAAACCATCTTGCTTTCCCTGCCTCCCTCTGTCAGTTTATTCTCCCTGAAATCTTCATTTAAAACAGTCCACAAAGTGACAGAGTCCATTTCTAGTACAAGAAGGTAAATATATACAGAATTTTAAGTAAGCCATTTGGCAAATTTTACATTACCCCTGTGTAGAAAGATTAATTGCAAACATATAAAGACATGCCTTTTTATCATTTTCTCAACTATTCCCAAACCACTTCCTATGCCAGACCTTTAAAAAGCAAAATAATTGTGAGAGAGAAAGAGAAAAGAGATAGAGAGAAAGAGAAGAGAATAGCAGAGAGAGAGAGAGAGAGAGA
>NW_004524812.1:3632999-3637220 GCF_000260255.1 Octodon degus
AGAGAGAGAGAGAGAGAGAGAGAGAGAGAGAGAGAGAGAGAGAAGGTGGCATAATATGAAAATTTCTGTGGATGTTGCAAGTGGGTCCTCAGTACTATAAGGTTTTTAGGAAACAAAGCACTGATGAGATTTGCTCTGAGGAGATGCAGGGGAGGAACCCAGTCCCAAGGCTCAGTGTCCTTAGGCGGTCTTGTTTTCTCCTAAGTGGATGGCATCTTGTAGGCGGAAGGAGAAGTGATTATGTGTTACTGACCTCGAGATGTATGGCACTTTTCAGTAATGTTTTCCTAATAATACTGTTCGAGAAATGTGGTTTTCAAAAGAAGACTATTAAAATTGAAAGTATATTCTCTTTTGAGGTTTAATTATGAAAACTGAGACCACTTGGAAGTCACACTTAAAATGATATTTTTGTGGCATACTCTTGGTCTATATAAGAAACCAAGAAGCAAAGGCTCGTGAGAGTAACTGAATCCATGTTAGCATTGAAAGGGTCAGATACAGTTACACATATCTGAAACTAAGCAGAATTTGAGGTAGAATGAAGTAATCATTTGAAATCTTTATCAATTTTAAATATGTCCTCTAAATATAAAACCAACTAAAAGCAATTCCTAGATATTTGCTGCTTCCATATCAATATCAAGACTTATGTTTGTATTTGTTTAAATAAGAAGGACTATTTTTCTTAACTTGGTTAAATGAAATATCTAAGCCCAGAGAGTTCCCACCAATATGAAGCATTTGAAGAACCTGTTGCCATGGATACACATCATCTCAGATGGAAACTAAAAACGGCCCAATCATCCTGGGAGACTGTATGTTGTTACTAACCAGTACTCAAACACTATTTATAAGTTAAACTAGACCTTCATATCTATGATTTGGTTTTATGTAAAACTCTACCAAATAACTAGAGATTTTTATCACTTCTAAATTAAAGCTAAGCTGTGTCATCTAGAATTTAAAAACCAAACAACTTTGTAAGCTTAAAATTTTTGCTAAACTATTTTCATCATGTTTTAATTTTGCTCCTAGATGTGTGGTTTTAGTGGTTTTTGTTTTATAAATAACATTCTTTTAAAATTGAGATAATGTCTCCCTTATGCTTAAATGCTAACATAAGGTTTAATCCAGTGGACCAGAGAATCCGTAGTTGGCCCTCAATAAAATTTTCTCAGAAGTATCTTAGGCGAGTTTCTTAGCCCCTAAGCCTCCACTGTATGATAAATAAGACAGGGAAAAGAATACACCTAGCTCTGAAATCTTTCATGAGTATTAAATGAGATAACCCATGTAAATGCTTACCTCAGCCCCTGGCTCAGGGTGAAATTAAGTTACTGTTGGCTATTGGTGTGTGGGAAGGACCACTCCAGTTGGAACGCTTTCAGGTCAGCTAAGTAACAAGCCAAGGCAATCCACCTGGGGTTGTGCATATGAAATAGTGAGTCAGCCCTGGAAATAGAGATGACTATGTTCATTACTTTAACTATTAGTCATCTGACTCAAATATATTCCCACCAGAAATCAGTTCATTTGGACTAATACGACTCATCGTCACCAAGATACTCAAGGGAACTTTGTGAGAGGTGCCATCTTGACTCTCAGACTTGCTTTGGTCCTAGTGTGCTTGTGATCCCTGTGACAACCACCAGGGGCAATAGGAATTGTAGTGTGAATGTAGCTGGTGCTGTGGAGAATGCAGAGGAATTGGGCAAGAGCAGAATTGGCCCTGGGTCTGCGACATGGAGGTTTAGTCTCTCAGCGCTTGTTTCTTGTCCCTGTCCAAGGAAAGAATATCATGCTTGCTAGAGGTGACAGGAAGAGGCAAAGGCTAAAGCTCTTGGTAAATAGAAAACTATTAACTGAGAAAGCTAGGTTTCTTACAATTTTCCTTATTCCTCCCTACTTCCTCACATTTCATCCTAATAATATTTGTAGCTCATCTTCAGTCTCCTCTAATTGCAATTCAATTGTAAAAGTAAGCAGGAAGAATCTGATCTCAGTCATTTTGTGCCTTATTAGTGGCTACCTCAGGTTTTGGTTTACTAACCCTTTTTTTTTTCTTTGCCATTATCCTAAAGGATTGTTTACTTCTTTCTCTAACACTGAATCCAGCTGGCTTTTCATGCAAATGTAATATGAACATATTCAAAGATCATACTGAAATCATTGCACTTATGAGACAATATGATGGTCATACCCATCTAAAGAGTGTTCAGGAATCTGATAAGTTATGGGAAGATTAATAAAGTAATGTTAAAATGGCAAAAAAATTAAGAAATTTTTAACTTTTCAATATTTGTGTAGGTCAGTTTTTCTACACTTTAGTACAGAAATTTTAACAAAATGCAGTTTTGAAGATGTTTCCTTGTGAGTTAAAAAGCAAAGACGATCATTGCTAATTACTGTTTTGTATGAATTTTGCTAAAGTTAACTATAAAGAAACACCTACTGGCTTGTAGATGAAGGGGACAAATATATTCTTCCCATTTCAACTCATGGTACCAATAAACACTGACATGTGGAGAGAATAGATACTTGTAAGTTTGCAATGTGTGTTTTAGATAAAGTAGGATTGGGTATTTTTATATGAATTTTATTGAGAAAGAAGTAGCAATGAGACAGTTTCAAAACAGGTTAGCAGGACAGTTACAATAATTAATACATTGCATATTGTTGTCTTTCTAGTAGTTATTCATAGGACAAGATGCAGACATGATATCTTGTCTAAACACTATTAGTACAAATCTCATTGAACTAAGAGAAAGTTGCTGTATATCTATGCTAACTGTTTTGTGTGTGTATATACATATTATATATATATGCATATAATATATATATTACTATAAAATGGTCCTTCATTTATATCCTCCTTTTTTGTTTACTTTTCTCAGAGAAGGGTATTCTATTACCATTCATATATTGTAGGTGCATGAAATCAGTAAAGTAATCCAATATGGTCCAGTAGTCTATAATAGTAGTGGGTTATCTGCATGACCAGCAATGTCAGAAGTTGTTGACTTGAGACTGTTACAACTCAGCATATTAATAGAGCTTTACTTTGTATACCTCATTTTTATACTTTTCTAATAGATGCTTAAGACCGAGATAAAGAAAGACCTATATAAAAAACAATGTAATTTTTTAATCTGACAAGGTCAGTGAAATCCCCTCAGGATTTACCCTGAAACCCTGTACAGCAGTTCATAGATCTTTCCTCAGTGCCAGCCATGATGATGAGTCACGGCCATTGCTTAACCAATATGCTCTCTGTGAAAGCCAGAGAGAATGTTTTCTCTCCATGTGACTCTCCTAAGGCACACTCTACATCATCAATCACATTCCTCTGTGGCCCCATAATCTCCTTGATCAGAAAATCTGGGACACCACTGAGTTACAGGATGTGGCAGTATAGGTTTGCTTATATCCTGAGTCCTCACTTACCTTGAAGGGCTAGGGACAAAATGTTGGCTATCCTTGTAACCCTTGTTTTTGTCTAATTTTTTGGTCTACAAACTTAAGTTGTTAACCCTTCAGAAAAGAAGCTTAATGATATTATTCCCCTAAAACATAGGCTGTTGAGCTTATCATCAGTATCTGTCTGAATATCAAATGCCTTAGACATAGCATGGAACAGGTATTTTCCATCAATCACTGATAGGCTGAACTTTAAATCTGTACAGAGGAGTGAGACCACCCAGGCCGTGGGATCCTGAATAGACCCAAAGCGCAGGCCCAGAGAGTGAGCGAGATGACTGGGGCCCAGCGGGATCCTGAACAGACCCAGAGTGCAGGTCCCGAAAGTGAGTGAGACGACCCGGGCTGCAGGATCCTGATTAGACCCAGAGCGCAGGCCTGGTGAGTGAGTGAGACAACCGGGGGACCGACAGGATCCTGAATAGACCCGGAGCGCAGGCCCAGCAAGTGAGTGAGATGACCCGGGGCCTGCGGATCCTCATTTGACCCAGGCTGCAGGCCCATCAGGGAACCCTTCAGCAGAACTCCCTGCAAAGAGGTTAGAGGCAAGACCCACCCAGCTGATTCAAGAGCAGAACATCTTGCCAGAGAGACAGAAAGGGTTCAACTCTAATGCCTGCAACAGAAAGAAGTGGAGCACAGCAGCCAGATCCAAACAACACCCATCTGGAGGACTCTGAACTTCATAGATCTGGACCTGGTGCTAAGGTAATAACTCTATCTAAGCTCTACACCAAAGGT
>NW_004524812.1:3638862-3640211 GCF_000260255.1 Octodon degus
AGAAACTACTTTGGCAGTAACAGTACACAATGTACTAACCATTGTTACTCTCCTAAAAAAATAAATAAATAAATGAAAATCTGTACAGAATGTGAAAAAATAGTAAAAAAAGTGGAAATAAAAATTACAAGTTTTTACACAGAAATTTAGAAATCTAACCATATACAATATTGTAGCAAGACAGTTCAGTGACATTTTTTTCTTGTCTTATGTTTGCATTTATTACCTTTTTTAAAAAAAATTCACTTGAGAGAGAGGATAGTAGTAATTGATATGACATTAGAAGCAGTACACTTTTACAAGACCAGAATGACAGGCATTCCAAGCATGAACTTAGTATTACACGTTGCTAATTTCAGTGCAATTGCTTAGTTCACAGGTATCAGCATATATAGTTAGCTAGGGTGAGAATCCTACCAATTAACTACTAGTTTCAAAAATCTGATGGAGATTCTTAGGATCATTGCCTTAACCATCTCATGCATGTAAATGTATGGTTTTGCCCCTTTCAGGTTTCGTAGCTTTTACCCTTGCCCTCTCTTTGTTGGTTAATCCTTAAATTCTCACTTACCATTTTGTTGTGTTATACCTTTCTATTTGTATTTCTTCTTTTGAGTTATTACACTAGGGAGACTATACGATATTTACACATGTGAGTCTGGTTTATTTCACTTATTAGTATATCTTCAAGTGGCATCTATTTAAATATAAAGGTGAGTTTATCATTCTTTGTAACTGAGTAATACTCCATTGTTTAAAAAAACCCACATCTTTTCCATCCATGCCTCAGTTGACGGTCATCTTGGTTGTTTCCAAGATTTGGCTATCACAAATGGTGCTGCTAAAAACATAGGTGCACATACATCATTATTATATGATGTTTTCAGTTGCTCTGGGAAAATTCCCAGTAAGGGGATAGATGGTTTGAATGGGATTATCAATCCTAGTATTTTAAAAATAAGTTTTATTGAGAAACAAATACCAGTGAGACAGTATCAAAGCGATTAATGGGACAGCTTCAATAATTAATACATTGCATATTGTTGTATTCATAGTGGTTATTCATAGTACAAGATGCAGACATGATATACTGTCCAAACACTATTAGTACAAATCTTTCTTTCTGAATTAAGAGAAAGTAACTGTATAACTATGTTAATTATTTTGTATATACAAATAAAAACAGTCCTACATTTGTATACCCTTTTTTGTTTAGTTTTGTCAGAGATGGGTATTCCTTTACCATTTAAATACTGTAGGTGGAAAATTGGAATAGATGGCCTCTACTTCAATCTCGTAAAAGCCATTTATGAAAACCCAACAGCTAACATAATCCTAAATGGGGAAAA
>NW_004524812.1:3643352-3645015 GCF_000260255.1 Octodon degus
TGGAATGCCCTTCTCTGACAAAACTAACCAAAAAAGGGGGATACAAATGAATGACCATTTTGTATCTGTATACTCAAAATAGTTAGGATAGATATACAACTACATTCTCTTAATTCAATTAATAGAGACATTTGTTCTAATAGTGTCTGAGACAAGATATCAGGTCTGTATCTGTGTAATGAATAACCACTACAACAACAATATGCAATGTATTAATTATTGAAAATGTGCTAGTAATCAGTTGTGAAACTGTCATCTTTACTTGGTTCTCAATAAAATATTAAAAAAATAAATACTGTAGGTGCATGAATTCAGCAAAATAATCCAATATAGTCCAGTAGTCCTTAAAAGTACTGGGTTATCTGCAAGACTGGCAGTGTCAGAGGTTGTTGCCTTGAGCTTTTTACAGTTCAGCATATTAATATGGCTTTACTTTTTATACCATGATTTTAAACTTTTCTGCTGGATGGTTAAGACCAAGATAAAGCATGACATATCTAACAAAAAAATGTAACCACTGTATCTGACAAGGACAGTCAAATCACCTCAGGACTTACCCTGAAACCCTGTATAGCAGTTTGTAGATCTTTTTTTCAGTGTCAGCCATATGGATAGGTAATGGCCATTGCCTGACCAATTTGCTCTCTGAGAAAGCCTGAGAGACTGTTTTCTCTCCATGTGACTCTCCTTAGGAACACTCTACATCATTGATCACTTTCCTGTGTGGCCCCATAATCTTGATCAGAAAATTTGGGAGACAACTGAGTTACAGGATATTACAGCACAGGTTCTCCTATGTCCTGAGTCCCCACTGACATTGAACAGCTAGAGCCAAAATGTAGGCTGTCTTTGCAGCCTTTCTTTTTCTCTAATTTTTGGTCTGCAAACTTAAGTTGTTAACCCTCTAGAAGAGAAATTTAATGATATTATTACCCTATAACATAGGTAGTTGAGCTTAACAGCACTGTCTGAATTTCAAACATTTTGATATAACATGGACCATGTATTTTCCACCAAGTATTGATATGTTAAACTTAATTTTTTTCTATTAAGAATTTCAGACTTTTTTTTTTAATTCTAGAGAGATTTTATTACAGTTCACTGTCTGGATGTACTGATATAATTTCAAAATAAATAGCTCTCTTTCCTACATGTCTTCAAATAAATAATTTCATCAGAACAATTTTTTACACATCAGAATTGATATGTTAAAATTTAAATCCCTACAGAATGTGAAGAAAAATTGAAAAAATAGAAAAATACTTTATTTTTTTCCTTCTTTTATTTGTTCATTTCCTCATCCAAGTTTTTCCTTCCCATTGAACAAATTCTTCCAATTTTGCAGGTATAAATTATTTTTAAATCAGTTAATTCTCTGTGAACACCAAAGTTGACCAATTTAGCCTGAAATTTTAATCCAAGAGTTTAAAAATTGATCGACTAAAAGATTCACTCAAAAGACCAAATTGTGCCATACTTTAATCACTTTTTCTTTCAAACCAAATTCTTAGGACAGTTTCAATAATTAACACATTGCATACATTCTTCCTAGTGGTTAATTGCTGTACAAGATGCGGAAATGATATCCTATTTACAAACACCATTAGAACAAATCATTCTATTCATTAAGAGAATGTAACTATATATCTATCCTAACCATTTT
>NW_004524812.1:3645526-3647784 GCF_000260255.1 Octodon degus
TTAATTGACCTTGGAAGGCTAGGGCCAAAATGTTGGCTTTCCTTGCAGCCCTCCTTTTTCTCTAATTTTGGTCTGCAGACTTAGGTTGTTAACCATCCAGAAGACAAGTTTATTGTTATTACCTTATAACTTAGGCTGCTAAGCTTAACCTCACTATCTGTCTGAATATCAAACATCTTAGGCCTAACATGGAACAGATATTTTTCATCAAGTATTGATATGTTAAACTTTAAGTCCTTACAGAATATGATGAAAAAAAACATTAAAAAATTGGAATATATTTTAAAAAATAGGCGTAAAGAATTATATACTTCTTATGTTTACATATAATTCCAAAAATCTAACCATATACAACCTTGAAGCAGGACAGTCCCACAATATTCCTTTTCCTGTCTTGCTTATTTACTTTTGACGCTATTAATTCATATATTTCAGCTGAGCTAGTGTCCTCTGCCTTTGTTCTGGGTGGGCATTGGGTTTTCTCCATATGTTTCTGCCTTTGATTCTTTACTGCAGATGCTATTAATTCAGGGATTTCTTTTTTCATATCCAATCCAAGTTCCTCTATACCTTTCTGCAGCTGTTTCTTTATTTCAGAAGCTGTTGATTCATTGCTTTCAGCTGTGTGATTCCCAATTTGTTCTGTGTTAGTGTCCTCTGCACTTGTTATTGGTGGGCTTATGATCTGAGATTGCATTTTGCTCCTTCTCCTTGTCATTTTGTATAGCAGTGTCTTCTGACCTTTGTTGCAGAGCTTTGGTGAAGTTATGACCTTAGCTTCTACTGAAATTTAGGTGCAGATCTACAAAGTTTGGATTTATCCAGCTATGCCTGGCTTGGGCCTGACTGCTGTGCTCAGCTCCTTCCTGCTGCCGCCCTTGGGGGTGAACCTGTTGTGCCCCTCTGGCAAGATGTTCTGCTCCTGAACTAGCTGGGTGGTTCTTTCCCCTACTGTCTCTGCAGGCATTGCAGCTGAAGGGTTTCACCCCAGGCCTGTATGTCAGGCCTGATCCAAGTCTGAAGGGGCAAGGTGGAATAAGAGGGAGAGGAAGCTTTCCCACACACTCACCAGTTCTGGGCTAGGGCTGGATGTGGTGGTCCCAAGAACTGGGCAGAAGTTCTCACTCACTGGGTGGGAATGTGGGGGACTGTGAAGTGATGTTGGGGGTCCCAAGGAGGTGGAAGAGGGTCTCACCCACGTTGCGCCTTGGCCTGAACCAGACAGGTCCTGCAGGCACAGGGTAGGCGGAAACTCTCCCACACACTCACCGGGCCTAGGCTATTGCTGGATCTGGGGGTCCCAAGAATGCGGAAGAAGTTATCACTTGGTGGGTGGGAGTGGGGTCTGTGGAGTGGTTGTGAGGTATCCCAAGTGGGTTGAAGAGGGTCTCACCCACGCTGCGCCTGGTCTTGGACCGTACAGTTCTCTCTGGTGCAGGGTAGCAGGAAGCTCTCCCACACACTCATAGGTCCTGGGCAAGCCTGGATCTGGGGGTCCTGAGAAAGTGGCAGAAGTTATCACTCGGCAGGCGGGGAGGGGGCGGTGTGGTGTGGAGTGGTGGTGGGGGTCTTAAGGGTGTGGAAGAGGGTCTTCACCCATGCTGCGCCTGGGCTTGGACCGCACAGGTCCCGCAGGTGCAGGATAGCAAAAGCTCTCCCACACACTCACCAGGCCTGGGCTAAGGCTGGATCTCTCATTTTTGTTGATAATGATCAAGGTCAGAAAACTGGGTTTCAGTGTGAGCATGATGTGTGTGCAGGACGCAGCCGCCAGGGGGCGATAAAAGCTTTCAACAGTGCTCAAGCCCTGGCCTTGAGTTGCCTGCAGAATCCCTGATGCGAACTCTGGAGATGAAGCCTACTGTGAAAGGAAAATCTTGCTCGATTTTGAGATCTTCCTGCCTCTCTCTCCCAGAGTGCTGGGGTTATATCCTGGGTATCTACATCAGTGATTCCTGGTGCTCAGTACACAAATCTTTCAACTCTTGGGTTAAGCTTACGCCTAAGTGGCTTATTCTTGTTGATGCCCTTGTCACATTGCTTCTTATTATGTTTCTCAGATAGCGCACTGCCAGTGCACAGCAATGCCGCTGATTGCTGTAGCTGATCATCTGTGACTTCCTTAAATTTGTTCATTGCTTCCAAGAGTTTTTTGTTAATGTCCCTGAGATAATTTACTTGCAAGGTCTTGTCATCCCTGAGCTGATATGGTTTCTGTTCTTCCATTCTAATTTACTTGATTGCTCTTTGTTTTTTTT
>NW_004524812.1:3648094-3653144 GCF_000260255.1 Octodon degus
TCATGCCCCTGGGGAAAGAGATTTCCATACCTCAAGTGTTGCTGCAGCCACAGTACCCCCTAGTGGCTATGAAAAGGATTCCCCAGGAAAGCCACTCTGGAACCTACCTCAAGACCTCCAGACTTCTTCCTAGTCACATCCAGAATAACTTGTTCTCATTGCCTTTAGCATGTCTGTGAAGTAAGCTTCGATTTGGGGGTTTGAGAGAGCAGAGGACGGGAATAGCAAACCCCACCTTGGGGAAATGTGTCAGTGCCAAGAGGAACGCGAATCACTAATGGAAAAACTAGCTGAAGGTGCAAACCGCGACTCTGATTCCCTTCACCAAATTAAATACAAGCCCAGTTCACTGACTTCCAACAATGATGTTGTGTTTCTGTAACACTTCTTTTTTTTCCCAATAATTTTATTGAGAGACAAATAGCAATGAGACAGTTTCAAACCAAATTGGTAGGACAGTTTCAATAATTAACACATTGCATTCACTCTTCCTAGTGGTTATTTGCTGTACAAGTGCAGACATGATATCCTATTTACAAACACTATTAGGACAAATCCCTCTATTCATTAAGAGAATGTAACTATATATCTATCCTAACCATTTTGGATACACAGATACAAAATGGACATTTATCTGTATCCCCTTTCTTGTTTAGTTCCGTCATTTGAATATTATAGGTGTGTTATCTGTAACACTTCTGTGGGGAGTCGTGTTGGGTTTGGTCTGCCCCAGAAAATCTGTAAATTCAATATCATGGACCTAGGTTATGAGAGTGTTCAAGTCTTCAGGTATTAAAAATACTTAGTGCATGGGCAGATGCATTAAAGGAGTGAATTATGAAGGCAGAGGCCTTGGGGACAGGGCATGAACCATGCTCACACAGAGCACACGCTGTGATGAGTCCTTTAGGGCTGGCAGGTCATCTCCTCACTTGGCACATGAGACATGTATGTGTCCCCAGGCAAAGCCTGGCATCAACCGTGGGACAGTGCCCCGTATCCTGCCCCCTTGCCAGTAGAGTGTCCCTGCTCCTGGGGACACCCAGACTGAAGGAAGAGACTGGTCAGTCTCTACAGTGCAGTCCACTTTCCCTACCACACAGTACGCTCCCCCGTTGAGCAGACCTAGGGAGCAGGCACTGGGCCTGAGTTCCTTGGCAGGCTGAGTGACTCCAATCTGTCCCTCAAGCCCCGTACCAGGGTCCTTTTACCTCTGGGAAATGTACCCACCCTCAGTAGCCTCACGGGCACACCTTGAAGGGTGTTTCCTATACCACAGGTCTGGTTCCTGGATCTCCAGGCAGCCCAGTTTTCCAAAGAGAAGAATAATCCAGAAGGGAATTGCAGCCCTGAGCAGTATCCACTGATGTGTCTTCATGCACAACCCAGCGAAGACCACATCATTGCTGCCCCTCCTTCCGTTCTCTGTTAGGTCGCTATTCTTCTTTCATTCTTATTGAAGCTTTTCTTTCCCTCTCTTTGCAACACAAGGCTTCCCCATGCAGTTCATGCTGTCCAAGCACTCACATTGTAGCCTTGGCTGGCGCCAATGTCCTGCTGACCCTCCTGCCTCATCCTCCACAGTGCAGGGATTATAGGTATAGAGGAACAGATTTGATCTGGCATGAGTATTACAAATCTTAGCTCAAGTCTATGGCATATGATGTCCAGGTTCACTGAGGTTATCAGGACCCTGTACGTGGCACACCTTCACTCCGCCATTTTCCCCATGGCCTCCTGTCTCTCCTTGCCCTGGGCCTCCTGTACCGCTTCCCATGAGCAACAGCGACATCCTACCCTCTCATTCCCGCCCCCTTCATTTTTTCTTGGTTTGTTAATTGCATTACTCAGAAGATAGGTGACATGAGGGATTCAAGGCAAATTGAAGAACCAATGGGACTGTCTTCTCTGTTCATTGAATTTTGAGTTTTCGTGGTGTATTTCTTTGAGGTTTTGGTTACTCGATGTCATTTTTATGAAGAAAGTAAAAGTCACTTTATATAATACATTGCTCAAGTTTGCAAAACTCCATTTGCCAGAAATCTTGTACTTTTTATTATAGTGATTAATTTCTTTAATATGTCAAATCATAGAAATTGACATCTGAAACCCAATAAACAAATGAAAAAAATATACAATTCAGGCTGGGGAGGTAGCTCAAGGGTATAAGCTCCTGCCTCACATGCCCAAGGTCTTGAGTTCAATCCCCGGTACTGGAAAAAAATAATAAATGAAAAAAAAGAAAAAAAACAAAACAGAAACCAATGGTACCTTCAAATGTTGGGGGTATGAATGGAACATGGTGTCATGATGCAACTTTCCTCAACCTTAAATGCAATTATCTCAGCTAACCCATCCCTTAATAGGAAATTTGTTCTTGCATTTATAAATCAAAAGAAAGATAAAGGAGAGCGCCACAGGAGACGAGGAGGAGGAGGAAAAAGCAGTCACCCCAGATTATCAAATCTCCCATTTCTAGGTTGAAGGATAGCCCTTAAAACTCCGCGAATGCACAACACACGTTTTTAAGATCAGCACACCAAGCCATCTGTACCTGAAATGCTGCAAATAAGGATGGAGTTTCAAGCCACATGGGAGCAGAGGGCTGAGTCTTTCCTCTGATGTGAACCCCTTCCCTTGTGTAGCTTTTCACAGTCTGCTGAAGCTGGGCCTCACTCTTATTTATTTGGAATGTGGGAGACTGCAATGTACAGTGCTCTCGCATACGTGCTGTTGCCCATGTTTGCGAGCTACCGCTTCCAGACCCCACAGTACTCCTCACGTCCTTCTCGCAACCTGGTGGGCAGCAGAGGGCTCAAACACTCCACACACATTGTTCCCTGAGCGCAGCTGTGCTTGAAGCTTGTGCTACCTTTCCTGTGCATCCTAAACTTTTGCACAAATTTGTCCAGGATGGTCCTGTTCCCATAGTTCATCCTGTGCCTGCTTTCTTCACCAGAACAGCCCCGCTGTGGGCTGGCACATGTTCACCCATTTACAGACTCAGGTTCACCCACTGTGGTCAATGGAGGCAAAGTAAAACGTTTTGCTATATAAAGTCCCTTGTGAAACCTTTGCATATGTCCTGAGGACTAATATCAACTTCCTTCCTACAGAGGTCACCTCAGTACCTTACTACAGAACAAATCCAGCTAAGCTAGGTGCTAGGTGCACTCCCAGGAAAGCACCTCTTGCAGAGTGTCAGGCATCCATCACTGCATTACCCTGAGAGCAGGTTCACTGCTCCAAACAGCCCCGGGCTGCACCAATTCATCCCACCTCCAGCAGCAACTGCTGATCACAAGTCTGGATCCATGAAGAAGTACTCTGGAAGGAAAGTACTTGTGAAGTATTTAGTTCGGGTTTTGAGACTGTAAATGGTTTCAAAAAAGTTAATGATGAAAGACTGTGAGCCTTAACAGGGTTTTGACTATCACCAGAAAGTACATCCTCTGCAAATGGCCACAGCCCCTCAGAGTCTTCTTGAACTCTACTCCTCCAACCCCCATTTCCACCACCCAGATCCCCATCTCAGTCCTCTAAGTGGCAGCCATGCACCTTATGGGGCAAGGGAACAGCCTGGTATGGCAGAGAGGGGAGTGATTAACTCACTGTCCCTGTTAACCATAAGCACCCCAAGGACTTCATTCCTGCGTGGAATGGATGAGCTCCGTGCAAATGATTGGTTGTTCTGTGCTGGGCTTCCATAGAGGCAAACCTGTGCACACCCAGCTCTACTTGGTGCCTGCACCTGCCGGGCTTCCAGGCTTCCCTTGAATTCAACTCGAGAAATTTCAGGATGCTCCCAGGGAACAGAGCAAGAGCAGTATACAACCAATCACAGGGGATGGACCTGAGTTCTTTTTAGAAATAATATGGAGGACCACCTGAGCAGCTCTCCTTGAAAGAGCAATCGTCTCCATTTTGGCTGAACCTGACCTTATCTCCTCTTATTGATATGTACAGAGCTGACTAGGATTTTTCCATATCCCTTCAATTGGCTTGAAGCAATTCATATTGGTCTAGCTGAGGTGCTATTGGTAGTCCTTGAAGACAGCACACATATATCTCGGATAACCCACACCTGTTGCTGTTTAATATGAGCTGGGCTGAGACAGGATCAAGAGCCAGTGCTCCACGCTGTCACCTAAGATTGAGCCTCAAGATAGAGGCTATGACTTTCTGGGGTTTGGAAGATTACACATCAGAGATGAAGCACCAGACCCCTGAAACATTAGATTCTATCTCAATAGCATAATGCAAATTACTTTCCCTGCATAACCTTCTCTTTGCATATGACAGAAGTAAATGCAGGCCACTTACCTAGCCCATCTCACAGGACTCACCTCCTTCCCACAGTTCTCAGTCATTCTTCCTCAAGCCACTAATCCTCATCTGAATAAAATACAAGTGTGGCCCTGGGTCAGTGTCTGTTTTCTGGAAAGCCATGTTTTTGGATAGATTTAGGGCTCCTTGGCTCCCCTTAATTATAAATATGCATTAGCATCTTTATTTTTGCCATGGGTTACACTGGGAGTGATAGGTCAGAAATAACTTGGTGGGATTTCAGTAATGTATTCTTGGGATTACAAACATAGACTTCTTGGACCGAGAGGATGCCCAGGAGGGGCATTGTACACTTCAGGCATGGACCACCATTCTTGAGGCACATAGAGCAACCATGCTTACAAAATTGGCATTTACATCTAATGCAAAAATATTTCCTATATCAGACTTTTACTTGACCCCTTTGTTTTTTGAAATGGTTGGTCCTCCTGCCTCAGCCTGCCAATGATAGAGAATTACAGCACGTAGGTTTTCTATCAAAGACTTTCTGTTAGAAATTTTCTCAAAATCCATGCATTGTGGGGCATACCAGAAATAACAGCATGTGGAGGCTGCAGCTGGATGATCACCTAGAGATAAAGGAGATATATGCTGGCAGGGGCAGCATGAAGCCACTGGCAAAACATACTGAAGTCCTGTGAGAGACATAGATAGACAGAAAGAGAGAGAAACAGAAGTACAAATTTCCCCAAATGCACACCCC